>NC_133450.1:128789668-129098730 GCF_048565385.1 Saimiri boliviensis | reverse complement strand
GCAGGGAGCCTAGGGCAGGGATCCAGTGGGAATAGCGGGTCCCAGGGCCAGGCAGGGAAGCGGGGAGATGCGGCTGGATTCTGGACAGTTTGGAGAGTGGCCTCAGCGTTTGCGAATCAGCCTCCTGTGGGGTTTGGAGGAAGGAGTCATCTGGGCCTCGGGAAGCATTTCAGCCGGAGCCATCAGATAGCCGGGGGTACTTCCGCTGAGCCGGGACAACTTCAGGGTTTTACCTTGGATGGGTGGAATCGGAAGGACGCATTAGAGATCTCGGCGGGGGCTGGGTGGAGAGGGAAACCAGGGCGGTGTGTTGCGCCTTGGCCAAGTTGAAGGGGGGGCCTGGACAGATGTCCTGTGGGCAGTGAGGACAAGGGGGTGGAGCTTAATTGGAGGTGGAGGTTTGGCGGCTGTTGGCACAGAGACGTTGACTCCAACAGAGGAGCATGATGGTATTCTCCCAGCTCCAGAGATGGCCAAGGCCGGGTCTGCCCTCACTGCCCCACCCTTGCCCCGCGTGTCTCCCTCAAAGCGGAGGCCTCCATAGACACAGCCCTGTCGGCTCTGTGGGGTGGGGCCGCTGCAGGAGGAGGGGGGTGGTCCTGAGGTGCAGGATGCATCTGTCACTTAGGGGACCTGTCGCCTGAGTTCAGAGGACAGCTGGGCTTCTGAGGTCAGAAAGCTGATGTCGGGCCGGGCGCGGTGGCTCAAGCCTGTAATCCCAGCACTTTGGGAGGCCGAGGCGGGTGGATCATGAGGTCGAGAGATTGAGACCATCCTGGTCAACATGGTGAAACCCCGTCTCTACTAAAAATACAAAAAACTAGCTGGGCATGGTGGCGAGTGCCTGTAATCCCAGCTACTCAGGAGGCTGAGGCAGGAGAATTGCCTGAGCCCAGGAGGTGGAGGTTGCGGTGAGCCGAGATCGCGCCATTGCACTCCAGCCTGGGTAACAAGAGCGAAACTCCATCTCAAAAAAAAAAAAAAAAAAAAAGAAAGCTGACGTCAGGGGTGGAAGACAGAGTGGAAGTGAAGAGGGGGCTTCTCCTCCAGGGTCCTCCCCAAGGCCCACTTTGACTTGGCTAGGAAAGGAAAGTCCAGAAGGTATGGCCAGTAGGAATTGCAGAGGTTTGTGTGGTGACTTCAGTAATGATAAGGTTGGGCTGCTCACCATGGCTCAGGCCAGTAATCTTAGCACTTTGGGCGGCCAAGGTGGGAGGATCACCTGAGCCCAGAAGACCAGCCTGGCCAATGTGGCGAAACCCCATTTCTTTTCTTTTTTTTTTTTTTGAGACGGAGTTTCGCTCTTGTTACCCAGGCTGGAGTGCAATGGTGCGATCTCGGCTCACTGCAACCTCCGCCTCCTGGGTTCAGGCAATTCTCCTGCCTCAGCCTCCTGAGTAGCTGGGATTACAGGCACGCGCCGCCATGCCCAGCTAATTTTTTGTATTTTTAGTAGAGACGGGGTTTAACCATGTTGACCAGGATGGTCTTGATCTCTTGACCTCGTGATCCACTCGCCTTGGCCTCCCAAAGTGCTGGGATTACAGGCGTGAGCCACCGCGTCCGGCCGGCGAAACCCCATTTCTACAAAAAAAAAAAAAAAAAAAAAAAAAAAATACAAGAGGGCCAGGGTGGTGGCTCACGCCCATAATCCCAGCACTTTGGGAGGCCAAGCTGGGTGGTGGTAAAACGCACGCTCTGAATGAAGAGACGCCCAGACAGGCTTTGTGTGAGCAACAGCTGTTTATTCACCTGGTGCAGGCGGGCTGAGGTTGAAAATCGCATCAGCAAAGGGCAGAGGGATAGGAATTGGTTTTATACGTTTGGGGTAAACAGTGGAAAGTTATAGAAGTTATAGTTGGCGATTTTTTGCAAGGTGGGAGGGGTTTGTAAGTTGCGGAGTCACAGGGTTGGGCAAGGTTGGTCACAAAGTCCAATGGTCAGGCCGGGTGCAGTGGCTCACGCCTGTAATCCAAGCACTTTGGAGGCCAAGGCGGGCGGATCACCTGAGGTCGGGAGTTCAAGACCAGCCTGACCAACACGGTGAAATCCTATCTTTAAAAAAAAAAAAAAAAAAAAAAAAAGTCCAATGGCCTTGTCAGTTTCGGCTGGAATAAGAAACCATAGAAGACTGTCTCGGGTTAGGCAGGCACAGGGGTTGGTTGTTTCTTCCAGGAACTCATCTGGGGTGTGCACACACGTCACAGAGATTACCATGCCATTCATGGCGCGATCAGACCTTACAGGTGGATCATGAGGTCAGGAGTTCAAGACCATCCTGGCCAACATGATGAAATCCCGTCTCTACTAAAATACAAAAATTAGCTGAGCTTGGTGGTGGGCACCTATATAGTCCCAGCTATTCGGGAGGCTGAGGCAGGAGAAACTCTTGAACCTGGGAGGTGGAGGTTGCAGTGAGCTGAGATTGCACCACTGCACTCTAGCCTGGGTGACGGAAGGAGACTCCATCTTCCCACTCCCCTTCCCCCTGCCCAAAAAAAAAAAAAAAAAGAGGGTGGTGCTTTACCTCTGATCTTCTTCCCCAGTTTACTCAGGAGAAAAACATCAGACAAATCCCAGTGGAGGGACAGCTTATAAAATACCCAGGCAGGCCGGGCGCGGTGGCTCAAGCCTGTAATCCCAGCACTTTGGGAAGGCCGAGGCGGGTGGATCACGAGGTCGAGAGATCGAGACCATCCTGGTCAACATGGTGAAACCCCGTCTCTACTAAAAGTGCAAAAAAATTAGCTGGGCATGGTGGCGCGTGCCTGTAATCCCAGCTACTCAGGAGGCTGAGGCAGGAGAATTTCCTGAACCCAGGAGGCGGAGGTTGCGGTGAGCCGAGATCGCGCCATTGCACTCCAGCCTGGGTAACAAGGGCGAAACTCCGTCTCAAAAAAAAAAATAAATAAAATAGGCCGGGCGCGGTGGCTCAAGCCTGTAATCCCAGCACTTTGGGAGGCCGAGGCGGGTGGATCACAAGGTCGAGAGATCGAGACCATCCTGGTCAACATGGTGAAACCCCGTCTCTACTAAAAATACAAAAAAATTAGCTGGGCATGGTGGCACGTGCCTGTAATCCCAGATACTCAGGAGGCTGAGGCAGGAGAATTGCCTGAACCCAGGAGGCGGAGGTTGCGGTGAGCCGAGATCGCGCCATTGCACTCCAGCCTGGGTAACAAGAGCGAAACTCCGTCTCAAAAAAAAAAAATAAATAAATAAATAAATAAATAAATAAATAAAATAAAAAAATAAAATAAAATAAAATACCCAGGCAGGACCCTCAGAACTCTCAAGATAGAGCCTGAGAAACTGTCACAGCCAAGAAGGGCCTAAGCAGAGCTGCCGGCTCAGTGCCCCGTGGGGTGCTGGGTGGCATCCTGGGACAGAAAGACATTGGGTGAAAACTGATGAAATCTGAATATAAAGTATGTACTTCTGTGAATTCTAAAAATTATTTGAAAAGTAGATTTCTGCTGGGCGCTGAGGCTCATGCCTATAATCTCAGCTCTTAGGGAGGCTGAGGCTGGAGGATAGCTTGAGCCCAGGAGTTTGAGACCTGCTTGGGTGATATAGTGAGACCCCATTCTCCACAAAAAGGGAAAAAAAGGCCGGGCATGGCTGTAATTCTAGCACTTTGGGAGGCTGAAGTGGGTGGATCACCTGAGGTCAGGAGTTCAAGACCAGCCTGGCCATCATGCAGAAACCCCATCTTATATTTAAAAAAAAAAAAAATATATATATATATATATATATATATATATGTATATATGTATCTATATGTGTATATGTGTGTGTGTGTGTATATATATATATATATGAGTTTTGGTTTCTTACTGGGAAACTTTCTAGCGTTTAAAATGCCAGTGTATTATGTGTATTGCCAAATGACGCTGGAGGTTTGGTCTGAGGCATTTCCTGCTTCAAGTTTTTCTTTCTTTTTTTTTTTTTTCTTTGAGACAGAGTTTAGCTCTTGTTGCTCAGGCTGGGGTGGAATGGCATTTTGCTCACTGCAACCTCCATCCGCCAGATTCAAGTGATTCTCCTGCCTCAGCCTTCTGAGTAGCTGGGATTACGGGCATGCACCACCATGCCCAGCTGATTTTGTGTTTTTAGTAGAGATGGAGTTTCTCCATGTTGTTCAGGCTGATCTCGAACTCCCGACCTCAGGCGATATGCCCATCTCCACCTCCCAACCTGTTGGGATTACAGGTGTAAGCCACCAAGCCCGGCTTCAAACTTTTGTTTGATGGGCCCCATAACTGGGTTCCAGGGAGCACAGTGTGGAAAAAGCCCAAGCTTATCGGGGTGAGCATGCACAGGTGGCAGCTGCGGGCACACGCCTGTCACACGCACGCTTTCCCACAGGGTTCAGTGGTGCTTCCTTGCAAGGATTCTTTTTGTTTTGTTTTTGTTTTTGTTTTTTGTTTTTTGAGACGGAGATTCACTCTTGTTACCCAGGCTGGGGTGCAATGGTACAATCTCAGCTCACTGCAACCTCCGCCTCCTGGGTTCAGGCAATTCTCCTGCCTCAGTCTCCCGAGTAGCTGGGACTACAGGCATGAGCCACCATGCCGAGCTAATATTTTGTATTTTTAGTAGAGGTGGGGTTTCACCATGTTGACCAGGATGGTCTTGATCTCTTGACCTCATGATCCACCTGCCTCGGCCTCCCAAAGTGCTGGGATTACAGGCATGAGCCACCGCGCCTGGGGCAAGGATTCTTGAAGAAAGCAAGTGACATGAAACGCTGAGGTAGTTTGCAGTCTTGGGATCTCTTCATTCTAATTTGATTAGAGTGGCTTTTTTTTTTTTTTTTTTTTTTTAAATTTTATAAAAATAGAGACAGGGCCGGGCGCGGTGGCTCAAGCCTGTAATCCCGGCACTTTGGGAGGCCAAGGCGGGTGGATCACGAGGTCAAGAGATCGAGACAATCCTGGTCAACATAGTGAAACCCCATGTCTACTAAAAATACAAAAAATTAGCTGGGCATGGTGGCGTGTGCCTGTAATCCCAGCTACTCAGGAGGCTGAGACAGGAGAATTGCCTGAACCCAGGAGGTGGAGGTTGCGGTGAGCCGAGATCGCACCATCGCACTCCAGCCTGGGTAACAAGAGTGAAACTCCGTCTAAAAAATAAATAAATAAATAAATAAATAAATAAATAAAAATAAAAATAGAGACAGTCTCACTATGTCACTATGCCACCCAGGCTGGTCTTGAACTCCTGGGCTCAAGTGAATCCTCCCACCTTGGACTCCCAAAGTGCTAGGATTACAAGCATGGGCCACTGTGTGGCCAGCCTAGAATGGCTGTTCTTTGTTCTTTGGGTGTGTAGGTTTTTGAGGATTTTGTTTTGTTCTTAAGGACCTCACAGCTCTTAGGAAGAGTTCTCTGAGTTTTCATGTCATCTTGGGCAAGCCAGTCCCCGGTCTGGACTTACATTTCTTCATCTGTTAAAAGACAAGAAAAGGAGGGGGTTGAACAAGCCCCCTCCCAGCTCTGATGTTCCAGCACTTTGTTGATGAATTGACAGATTTTCGTGATGTTTTCCAAGAGCTTTCTGTATAGGAGATAAGAAGGCCAGGCTTTCCCCACACTGACTCCTGTGCTGCACGCCAATGCACCCAGTTGCCTGTGAGTTTTCGTTTCCTTTCTTTTTTTTTTTTTTTTTTTTTTTTTGAGACGGAGTCTCGCTCTGTCGCCCAGGCTGGAGTCCAGTGGTGCAATCTTGGCTCACTGCAATCTTCGCCTCCCGGGTTCAAGCAATTCTCCTGCCTCAGCCTCCCGAGTAGCTGGGACTACAGGCACGCACCCACCACACCCGGCTAATTCTTTGTATTTTTAGTATGTTGTATCCGAGCGAGTCAAGCAATGCGCCACACTCGGAGATTGAATTACGAGTCCTTTATTGTGCCGGCGACCGACAGTGGCTAATGTTCGAAATTCTCTCGGCCCCTGAGAAAAAGTTAGGAGGTCTTTTATACCCTAGTTTTAAAAGGGAGGGGGAACCTGGCTGAAACAAATTTTTCACAGAAGCAGAGTAAGCAAGAAGTTAAAAGATAAACTAGTACCTAAGGAATAAAACAGTGCCGGGTGCAGGGGTAAAGCCGTCATGGAAGACATGCCACTTAGAGATAGCGGGGGCTCTGGGCGCTCCCTGCACCTGCATCCCCAGGCTCTGCTGGTGCCACTTAACTCAGCCTCTCATCAGCAAACGGCTTCCTGGAGGTGCCCAGTGTCAGCCTGCCCCAGCTACATACTGTAGTTACATACTCAATGGTGGGAAAATAACTAAAATGAAGACGCTAAGGTGGAGTCTGTCCGGCTCAAGAAGCTAACCTGAAGCCTGAACAGCTCTCAGTCTGAGAAAGAGTCGGTTTTCGCTGACAAAAAGCAGGTCATCACAAGTGCAGACGGGGTTTCCCTGTGTTTGGCCAGGATGCTCTCGATCTTCTGACCTCGTGATCTACCCTCCTTGGCCTCCCAAAGTGCTGGGATTACAGGAGTGAGCCACCCCCGGCCAGAAAGTTTATTTGAAAACTCCCTTGATTGGTCTTACTGAGGTCAACTTAGTTACAGCGGAGCCCACACCTTGTGGCGCACATTTCTGAGTTTGCACAAACACGTCCTGTCCCACCACCTCCGGCACCAACAGGACAGCCATTGACCTTTCCCTCGTGCCCTGCTGAGGCCAGCTCCTCCCCGTTCCTGCTCCTACTCATCAGCTCTGCTGAGGCCTGCTCCTCCCCGGCCCCTGCTCCTACTGATCGTGCTTTGTGCCCCATGCACTCGGTCTTCCCTAGTTAAGTGCAAAGTCTGCACGGCCGGAGCCATGACCTGTCTGAGGCCCGGCCCACCCAACTGCACCTGGGCTTCCTTCGGGGCTGTTGTTGCCAGTGCTTCAAGGTGCTCTCCTGCCTGCCACCCCTGCCCTCTCCGTGGACTGGGGAGCAAGCTGAGAGGGCCGCAAAGGGGGGGGACCCTGGCCCTGGGCCCGGATTCCCCCTGAGAATATTAATTTCAGTGGGTTCTGGTTCATTTGTAAAGATCTTTTTTCTCTTCCAAAACCTAGAGGTGTTCAAATCCCAGTGTTTTGAGAGTCTTTCTTTTGATTAATAGAAAACAAGGCCAGGCTTGGTGGCTCATGCCTGTAATCCCAGCACCTTGGGAGGCCCAGGCCAGTGCATCCCTTGAGGTTGGGAGTTCAAGACTAACCTGACCAATATGGTGAAACACCATCCCTTCTAAAAATACAAAAATTAGCTGGGCATGGTGGCACATGCCTGTAGTCCAAGCTACTCAGGAGGCTGAGAATCGCTTGAACCCAGGAAGTGGTGGTTGCCTTGAGCCGAGATCATGCCACTGAACTCTAGCCTGGGTGACAGAGCAAGACTGTGTCTCAAAAGAGAAAACAGTTGTTTTCCTCAGCAGCCTGGGTTTAGCAAGAGGGTTCTAGAATGTTGGACACCCTCCCTGGGTTCTTCCAAGGGACCCTGGGCGAGGCTGGCCCTCCCTGGGCCTCAGCTGTGGCATCTGTGGAGGGGGTTGGGAAGGAGCATCCGGTACCTAACAGAGTCTTCTGGGTCTGGGGCCAGGACAAGCACCGCATAGCTAATGTGAACGTCCTTCGCGCCTCTTCCTCAGGTGTCAGAGTGCATCTGGCTGCTGTCTGCCTCTTGGCCACATTCCTGGTTTGACTTTTCCTTTTGCATCGCCCAGATTTGCATTTTTAGTCCCTCGAACCAAGCCCACCAGGGGGCCCTCACCTCTGCTCAGGCTCCTGGGAGATGCTGTCTTGTCTGCCCTCACCCTGCCAGGGCTGCCTCCCTCCGAGTGTCTGGCTCAGCAGGAACTGCTGGTGTGGGTGGTGGGCATGCCTTTGCCTGTGGGGCGGCTGCCTACCGGCCTTGACAGAGAGGAGCAGTATCCAAGCCTGTTTCTTCCCAGGTCAATCACAAAAAGAATCATAGGGGCTTGCTGAAGGCATCTGGAGAGGTCTGCTATAGCATGAGCCAGGAGCCACTCTCGCCATTTAGGGTTTTTTTTGAGATGGAGTTTCGCTCTTGTTGCCGAGGCTGGAGTGCAGTGGCACGATCTCAGTTCACCGCAACCTCTGCCTCCTGGGTTCAAACAATTCTCCTGCTTCAGCTTCCTGAGTAGCCGGGATTACAGGTGCTCGCCACTGTGCCCGGCCTCGTTTATGGAATTTTAACCTTTTTATTTTATTAAGAGATGAGATCTTGTTCTTCCTAGGCTGGAGTCAGTGGCTAAATCACGGCCCAGTGCAAACTCAAACTCCAGGCCTCAAGCAATCCTCCCACTTCAGCCTCCCGAGTAGCTGGGACTTCAGGTGCACACCACCACACCCGGCTAATTTAAAAATTTTTTGTAGCGATGGGGTCTTGCTATATTGCCCAGGCTGATCTTGAACTCCTGGTCTCAAGCAATCCTTCCACCTTGGCCTCCCAAAGTGCTAGGATTACAGGCTTGAGCCACCACACCCAGCTGCATTTTGACCTTTTTTGGAATAAATAACAATGTCTGCTGTTTAAAGAGCTGTCTAAATGAATGCTTTAGAGAGGTTTTCACTCTTCAAGTGAAGTGACCCAAGGTCCGGGGGACAGGGGTCCCTGCATCAGGACCAGCTATGGGGCCTTTCCCACTGCATGGCTTGGCGGTGTGTTTTACTGAAGCCATCGTGTTCAGTGAGGAGTGGAGGTCCTGGAGGCGAGCGCATACTTAGTGCACACTAAATATCATCGACCTCATGGCTTACCGGTCCTCAGTGGGGCACCTCTTAGCCTTTCCAACGAGATGTTCCCACGTAGCACTGGGAGTTCATCAAGTGCAGCTGGCCTGCTCTTCAGCTCAGGAAATGGCAAGGATGTAGCAACTGTTCAGATTAGTCCCAGGGGTTTGAACTTGTCCTGGAGACCTTGGCTGCTGGAGCCACTCAGCCAGAACACCGATGCAGGGGCGGGGGCAGTGGCGCACCTGTGGTCCCAGCTACTCAGGAGGCTGAGGTGGGTCCCTTGAGCCCTAGAGTTCCAGACCAGCCTGGGCAACAGAGCAAAACTCTGTCTCAATTTTTTTTTTTTTTTTCCCTGAGGCAGGGTCTAGCTCTGTTGCCCAGGCTGGAGTGCAGTGGCACAATCGTAGCTCACTATGGCCTTAACTTCCTGGGTTGAAGCAGTCTGTCCACCTCAGCCTCCAAAAGTGCTGGGATTACAGGTGTGAGCCACCACATCTGGCTCAAATTAAAAACAGCAGGCCGGGCGCGGTGGCTCAAGCCTGTAATGCCAGCACTTTGGGAGGCCGAGGCGGGTGGATCACGAGGTCGAGAGATCGAGACCATCCTGGTCAACATGGTGAAACCCCGGCTCTACTAAAAATACAAAAAATTAGCTGGGCATGGTGGCGTGTGCCTGTGATCCCAGCTACTCAGGAGGCTGAGGCAGGAGAACTGCCTGAACCCAGGAGGCAGAGGTTGCGGTGAGCCGAGATCGCGCCGTTGTACTCCAGCCTGGGTAACGAGCGAAACTCCGTCTCAACAACAAAAAAACAAAAAAAACGACAGCAACCAACCAAAGACAGACACAAGAAGGTGGAAAAAGGAAGGGTAAGAGGGAATTCTGGAATTGGAGTGAGGAGGGTGGTTAGTCGTCATTCAGAATGCTCGGCTGGCTGGGCACGATGGCTCACGCCTGTAATCCCAGCACTTGGGAGGCCAAGGTGGGAGGATCACTTCAGCTCAGGAGTTTGATAGCAGCCCGGGCAGCATGGTGAAACCACCTCTTTATAAAAAATAGAAAAATTAGCTGGATGTGGTGGTGCATGTCTGTGGTCCTAGCTGCTCAGAAGGCTGAGGAGGGAGGATCCCTTGAGCCCAGGACGTTGAGGCTGCAGTGAGCCATGATCATGCCACTGCACTCCAGCCTGGGCAACAGAGTGAGACCCTGTCTCTAAAAGGTAAAAAAAAAAAAATGCTTTTAGGGGCTGGACTCGGTGGCTGACGCCTATAATCCCAGCACTTTGGGAGGCTGAGGTGGGACTGGAGCCCTTAATGCCAGGAGTTAGAGAACAGCCTGCACAAAATAGCGAGATGCCATCTCTACAAAAAAAAATACAAACATTTGGCCAGGTGCAGTGGCTCATGTCTAATCCTAGTACTTTGGGAGGCTGAGGCGGGCTGATCACTTGAGCCTGGGAGGTTGAGGCTGTAGTGAGCTGTGACTGTACCAGTGCACTCGCGCCTGGGTGACAGAGCAAGACCCTGTTTCAAAAATGTTTTTGATGCAACATGTGACTCTTTATATGTCTTCAGTGATCATCAGATGCCTAGCACCTAGCTTGGAAATGGGTTTCCAACTCAGGGAAGGCCCTGTGGCCCTCATGGGCCACACTTTCCTTGAATCCCAGAGAATTTCTTTGTTTACTATTTATCCTTAAAATTAGTGAATTTTTTTGGAATCTTGACCCATGGGGTCTGTAGTTCTCTAGCTTACTTGAATCTTTGCTATGACCTTTGTATCTACTCTTTATTTATTCATTTATTATTAGTATTTTTCTATTTGAGACAGTCTCACTCTGTTGCTAGGCGCCAGGCTGGAGTGCAGTGGTGCAATCTCGGCTCATTGCAACCTCTGCCTCCTGGGTTCAAGCAATTTTCCCACCTCAGCCTCCCAAGTAGCTGGGGCTATAGGTGTGTGCCACCACGCCCAGCTAATTTATATATTTTTTAGTAGAGACATCACCATGTTGGCCAGGCTGGTCTTGAACGCCTGACCTTGTGATCCTCCTGCCTCGGCCTCCAAAGTGCTGGGATTACAAGCGTAAGCTACTGCACCCGGCCACAGTTATTATTTTTTGAGATGGAGTCTCGCTCTGTCCCCTAGGCTGGAGTGCAGTGGTGTGATCTTAGCTCACTGCAGCCTCCGCCTCCCGGGTTCAAGTGATTCTCCTGCCTCAGCCACCCGAGTAGGTGGGATTACAGGCATGAGCCACCAAGCCCGGCTAATTTTTGTATTTCTTAGTAGAGACAGGATTTCACCATGTTGGCCAGGCTAGTCTGGAACTCCTGACCTCAGGTGATCCACTTACCTTGGCCTCCCAAAGTGCTGGGATTACAGGCGTGAGCCACTGAGCCCAGCCTATTTTTTTTAGACAGTAGCTGAGCTGATGCTAAGATGCAGGCAAAGCCACAGAAAGGCTGGCATGTGAGTGCAACAGGCTTTTGTTTCATTTCCGCGTGAACACCCATGGGTTCTGCTCCTCAGTGTGCTAAGAAGTTCCTCCCTGTCTTTTTGAGACAGAATCTCACTCTGTAGTCCAGGCTGGAGGGCAGTGGTGCAATCTTGGCTTGCTACAACTGTCAGCTCCCAGGTTCAAGCAATTCTTCCACTTCAGCCTCCCAAGTAGCTGCGATTACAGATGCCTGCCAACACACCAGGCTAATTTTTGTATTCTTAGTAGAGACACGGTTTCCTCATGTTAGTCAGGCTGGTTTTGAACCCCCGACCTCAGATGATCCACCTGCCTCAGCTTCCCAAAGTGCTGGGATTCCAGGTGTGAGCCACTGCTGGTCAAGCCTCTGCTTTTATTTCTGTTCCTCATTTTTTTTTTTTTTTTTTGAGACGGAGTCTCGCTCTTGTTACCCAGGCTGGAGTGCAATGGCGCGATCTCGGCTCACCGCAACCTCCGCCTCCTGGGCTCAGGCAATTCTCCTGCCTCAGCCTCCTGAGTAGCTGGGACTACAGGCACGTGCCACCATGCCCAGCTAATTTTTTGCACTTTTAGTAGAGACGGGGTTTCACCATGTTGACCAGGATGGTCTCGATCTCTCGACCTCGTGATCCACCCGCCTCGGCCTCCCAAAGTGCTGGGATTACAGGCTTGAGCCACCGCGCCCGGCTTCTGTTCCTCATTGATGCTACTTACAAGGCTCCTCTGAGCTGCTCGCTTGGGCACAGGCATGCCTGAGAATAGTGGGTGGTGGCGCTTCTGCTCTGTCCCGTCACTGTGGGTTCGTTCACTAAGCTTTAAAGTTACTTCCTAGCAGACAAGACCCCTCACATGTTGGGTGCTGATATGGGTATTCCATGTCCTCCTCTCCAAGTCTGGCACCCTTGGCCAGTCCCCAGGATCACGTGGCTCCTGAGTGTCAAAAAAGTGAAGTCACTGCAGGCAGCCACTTGCCATCCTTGCAGAGGTGGGGTGGTGGTGCCCCCAGGTGGTGGTGGAACTGGCCCCTTGGCAGGTGTTCCAAAGACCCCTTGCTTGTGATGGGAGCCCTGCAGGCCCTCTCTGCGGAGATGCTATTGCTAGCTCTGCTGAGTGAGGAGGGAGTAGGGCTGGCAGAAGGTCCAGAGGCAGAGGTCCTGCTGTGCAGGTGGATGCCCTGCACCCTGTACCCTGCCATGGGACAGCTGCATGACCTGGGACCCAGGTACCATCATGTGGGGGATGTAAGTTGGGAGGCAGTGAGGAAGAGCATCAGGTGCCCCTGGTGGGGTCCACAGGGGAGTCTTCAACCTTGGGGAAGGCTCAGTCCTGGACCTGGGTGGCTTGTCCGCTCCCTGACATGCCCCTCGGTGGCATCTGGTGGCCAGGGAGGCTGCTGCTCACTGACCTCTGGGCTGCAGTCAGCTTCCTCATCTCAGGAGCTTGCCCAGGGCCTCTGGGGGTAACAGGATGGCAGCCTTTCTCCTCTGTGCTCCGGAGTCCCTCTTCTGCCAGTTTAGCCTCTGTGCCTCGGGACCCTCACCTGTAAAAGGCGTGACCACCTAAGGCTTGGGCAAGAACATGCTTGAATGATGGGATCTTTTGCAGACTCCTGGCTGCTACAGGGGCACAGTCGCAGCTCTTCACAGGCAACAGCCTGCGGCATCAATCTGTGTAGAAATGCCAAGGGTCGGTGGGGCATGGTGGCTCACGCCTGGAATCCCAGCACTTTGAGAGATGGAGGCTGGCAGATGATAAGGTCGGGAGTTTGAGACTAGCCTGGCCAATATGGAGAAACTCCGTCTCTACTAAAAATACAAAATTAGCTGGGCATGATGGTGCACACTTGTAATCTCAGCTACTTGGGAGGCTGAGTCAGGAGAATCACTTGAATCTGCGAGGTGGAGGTTGCAGTGAGCTGAGATCGCGCCACTGCACTCCAGCCTGGGCAAGAAGAGCAAAACTCCATCTCCACCCTCCCACCCCCCCAAAAAAAGCCAAGAATCCTTATGTATTCATTCAGAGAAAAACATTTTAAAAGGGCCCCAGTTGGTTTTTTGCTGGACTCAGCTAGCTGTCTCCAGTTCCTGCAGAGGCGACTCGCTTCATTCCAACTTCCTGATACTTTGCTTCTGGAGGTCATATTTCTCTAAAATCTTCCAGAAAAAAGTCCTACGGCTGCCTTAGTCTTTTTTCCAGTCCAGGT
This sequence comes from Saimiri boliviensis, assembly GCF_048565385.1. NCBI lineage: Eukaryota > Metazoa > Chordata > Mammalia > Primates > Cebidae > Saimiri > Saimiri boliviensis. The sequence goes on along the minus strand of NC_133450.1, from coordinate 129,085,302 downwards.
CTTAATTTTTTTCCTCCTCTTCCCCAATAATAACGTGAGTATGGATCCAGTTTGTTCACAAAGCCTGCCTTGCCCTGAAGCATCCGACTGTGGAGCATCTGCACCTGCGCCTGTGATTTGTGAGCCTGAAGAAAATTATCCATCCTTGCAAATGTGTTCTGCTGAGATGCTTCACACAGAGACTGTGTCCCCTCTTCCTTCCTCCATGGATCTGCTTATTCAGGACAGCCCAGATTCTTCCACCAGTCCCAAAGGCAAACGACCCACTGCTGCAGAGAGTAGGGCCACAACAAAGGAAGACCCCAGTCAAGAAACAGAAGACCAGAACTGTACTCTCTTCCACCCAGCTGTGTGTACTCAATGATAGATTTCAAGAGACAGAAATACCTCAGCCTTCAGCAGATGCAAGAACTTTCCAGCATCCTGAACCTCAGCTACAAACAGGCGAAGACCTGGTTCCAGAACCAGAGAATGAAATCTAAGAGGTGGCAGAAAAACTGGCCAAGGAGTACCAGTGATTCGACTCAGAAGGCCTCAGCACCCACCTACCCCAGCCTCTACCTACCACCAGGGATGCCTGGTGAACACAACTGGGAACTTTCTGGTATGGAACAACCAGACCCGGAACATCCAGTCCTGGACCAACCACTCCTGGAACACTCAGACCTGGTGCACCCAGTCCTGGAACACTCAGGCCTGGAGCAGTCCCTTCTATAACTGTGGAGAGGACCCTCTGCAGTCCTGCATGCAGTTCCAGCCAAATTCTCCTGCCAGTGACTTGGAGGCTGCCTACGAAACTGCTGGGGAAAACCATAATGTAATACAGCAGACCGCTAGGTATTTGAGTACTCCACAAACCATGGATTTATTCCTAAATTACTCCATGAACATGCAACCTGAAGATGTGTGAGGATGAATGAAACTGACATTGCTCAGTTTCACTCTGGGCACTGGCTGAATCCTTCCTCTCACCTCCTCCCCTTTCTCATAGGATTTTTCTTGTTTGGAAACCACGTGTTCTGTTTACGTTATGCCTATCCAGTCAATCTGAATGGAGGGTGGGGTATGGCTGGAGCCTAATCAGAGAGGTTTCTTTGTTTTTTCCTGTTGGATCTTCCTGGAGAAAAGAGATTTTAATAACCTTGGCTACTAAGGACCCTGTGATAGAAGCTCGTCTCTGGCTATAGATCTAATACTAGTCTGGATATCTTTAGGGCTTAGAATCTAACTTCAAGAATCAGAAATAAAGTATAAATTGGTGTGGGGGAAAAAAAAAGGGCCCCAATTCTTTTTTTTTTTTTTTGAGACGGAGTTTCGCTCGTTACCCAGGCTGGAGTGCAATGGCGCGATCTCGGCTCACCGCAACCTCCGCCTCCTGGGTTCAGGCAATTCTCCTGCCTCAGCCTCCTGAGTAGCTGGGATTACAGGCACGCGCCACCATGCCCAGCTAATTTTTTGTATTTTTAGTAGAGATGGGGTTTCACCATGTTGACCCGGATGGTCTCAATCTCTTGACCTCGTGATCCACCCGCCTCGGCCTCCCAAAGTGCTGGGATTACAGGTTTGAGTCACCGCGCCCGGCCCCAATTTTTTTGTTTTATTTTTTGTTTTTTTGAGATGGAGAGATGGAGTTTCGCTTGTTACCCAGGCTGGAGTGCAATGGCACGATCTCGGCTCACCCCAACCTCCGCCTCCTGGGTTCAGGCAATTCTCCTGCCTCAGTCTCCTGAGTAGCTGGGATTACAGGCACGTGCCCCCATGCCCAGCTAATTTTTTGTATTTTTAGTAGAGACGGGGTTTCACCATGTTGACCAGGATGGTCTCGATCTCTTGACCTCGTAATCCACCCGCCTCGGCCTCCCAAAGTGCTGGGATTACAGGCGTGAGCCACCGCGCCCGGCTTTTTTTTTTTTTTTTTTGAGACTGAGTCTCTATCGCCCAGGCTGGAGTGCGGTGGTGTGATCTTGGCTCACTGCAACCTCCGCCTCCCTGGTTCAGGTGATTCTCATGCCTCAGCCTCCTGAATAGCTGGGATTACAGGTGCCCACGACCACGCTTGGCAAGTTGTTCTTAATTTTTTTTTTTTTTTTAAGACTGGGTTTTTGGCCAGGCTGGTCTTGAACTCCTGACCTTAGGTGATCTGCCCACCTTGGCCTCCCAAAGTGCTGGGATTACAGACATGAGCTACCACAGTTGGCCTCACCTGGCTGATGATTTTTTTTTTTTTTTTTTTTTTTTTTGAGGCAGTCTCGCTCTGTCGCCCAGGCTAGAATACAGTGGCGTGATATCTGCTCACTGCGACCTCCACCTCCTGGGTTCAAACGATTCTCTTGCCTCAGCCTCCTGAGTAGCCGAGATTACAGGTGTGTGCCACCACACCTGGCTAATTTTTATATTTTTAGTAGAGATGGAGTTTCACCTTGTTGGTCAGGCTGGTCTTGAACTCCTGACCTCGTGATCCGCCTGCCTCAGCTTCTCAAAGTATTAGGATTATAGGCGTGAGCCACTGCACCCAGCCACGTGGGCCCAATTTTCAATCAAATACAGTTAAGAACTGCAATCAAGCCATCAAGGATCTCCAGTGGAAAGTTGCAGAACTGGGGGGAGGGGAGGGAGGAGGCACTGACTGAGGCCTGGCAGCTCCACAGAAACCATCTGTGGTTGAGATGGAGTCAGGGTCATGCAGCAGCAGGGTGTGGGCAGCCCTTTGAGGCCTGTGCCAAGCCTGGGGCCTATCCCCACTCCACCCCAGGCACTCTCAAAAGACATTGAGTTGGAGGGCCGGGCGCGGTGGCTCACGCCTGTAATCCCAGCACTTTGGGAGGCCGAGGCGGGTGGATCACGAGGTCAAGAGATCGAGACCATCCTGGTCAACATAGTGAAACCCCGCCTCTTCTAAAAATACAAAAAATTAGCTGGGCATGGTGGCGCATGCCTGTAATCCCAGCTACTCAGGAGGCTGAGGCAGGAGAATTGCCTGAACCCAGGAGGCGGAGGTTGGGGTGAGCCGAGATCGCGCCATTGCACTCCAGCCTGGGTAACAAGAGCAAAACTCCATTTCGAAAAAAAAAAAAAAAAAAAAAAAAAAAAAAAGACATTGAGTTGGGAGGCCCAAGTGGGCAGATCACTTGAGGTCAGGAGTTTGAGACCAGCCTGGCCAACATGGCAAAACCCCGTCTCTACTAAAAATATAAAAATTAGCCGGGCATAGTGGCAGACGCCTGTAATCCCAGCTACTTGGGAGGCTGAGGCATGAGAATCGCTTGAATCCAGGAGGTGGAGGTTGCCGTGATCTGAGATTGTGTCACGGCACTCCAGACCGGGTGAAAAGAGTGAAACTCCATCTCAAAAAAATAGTCTTGCTCTGTCGCCCAGGCTGGAGTGTAGTGGTGCGATCACAGCTCACTGCAGCCTCAACTTCTTGGGCTCGGACGATCTCCCACCTCAGCCCTCCAGTAGCTGGGACTACAGGCACGCACCGTGACACCTGGTTTAATTTCTTGTGGAGACGGGGTCTATGTTGCCCAGGCTGGTCTTTAACTCCCAGACTCCCTAAGTGCTGGGATTACAGGCGTGAACCACTGGGCCTGGGCCTGGGCTTTTGGAGCCACGTTGCCTGCGTCTGTGTCTGTGACAGGGTCCCAGGGTCTTAATTCCTGTTCTGGAGTGAACTCGTGATGACAGCGGGGAGGGTGGGTGTGTGGTCGTCCTCCCTGGGCTGCATGGGAACCCAGGGCTCCCTGTCCTGAGACGAAAGCTGAGACAAGAGGCGGAGCCGGCTCATGCTTAGTGTTTTATTTCCTCAAAGGAGCCATGCCGCTGGCCCTCCCAAACCCCTCCTAGTATCCTTCCCATTCCCACCACTCCCAACCGTCAGCTTCCGTTCAGCTTCCTCCCACCTCAAACCAACCACTTTCTTTTCACAAGCTCAGACCTTCCAAACATTTTAATAATGAACACAAGTTAAATAGCAGCTCTCACTATTACAGAAAGGGGAGCTAGAAAAGTTTAGTCCTACTCTGTGCACAAGACTGCAACACCCCGCTCGTAGAAGCTGCGAGGATCTTCCTTTGTAGCAATTTCAAAGTCGACGGTGAAGATAAGGTCTGCACGGGTGAAGTTCAGGTAGACGGGTAGGGTCACCTGCAGGAGAAGCAGAGGGGGTTACTGGTGGCTGGAGGGAAAGGTAAGAAAACAGCTGACAGGCCCCCGGCAGGAGAGGGGCTCAGACGGTGTAAAATGGTTTTCTTCTACAAGCTCCATTCCCAGGTCCAAGCAGAACCCAGGCACAGATGAGGAGATGCCCCTGCCGGTGTTGCTGAGGACCTGCGGAGCGCGGGAGGGCGGCGCCCACTCACCACACTGGCCTTTTTCTCGGCACTGGTCTGCTTCACCCAGCGCAGCTGCGTCAGGGGCAGGGCGGTTGAGATGGCGTTGGACAGCGACAGCTTGTTGTTGTTGCACGTGGCCCCTTGAAGTTTCAGACCTGTGAGATGGAAGCCAAAACCCAGCCTGAGGTGAACACGACAGCTACACCAACCCCGGTCACAGGCTGACCAACACGATGGCTCCACCCCACCAACAGCTGGTCATCTGCAGGTAGGCAGGCTGGCCAAGCTAGAGGCCAGATGCAGGGAAGGTTATCTGCAGAGATGAGCCAGTACTTTCTGTGAGATTCCACTCACCTGTGACCCCAAAGCTGCAGGCGTCAAGGGTGGCACTCTGTGAAGTTGTGACGTTGACTTCCAGGCAGAGCTCCTCCAGGGACCAGCTGTTGGCCTGGGCCACGTACTGCCTGGTGGCGGTGATGTATGCCTCAGGCACGAACAGGCCACCCAGGCACACGTGGATGTTCTGTGGGAAGTGGCAGCCCCGGGAAAGGAGCTCAGGTCAGACCTGGGCCTTGTTTGTCCCCAGAGCTGCTGCTGCCCACCCCAGACTCATCAGGAGCGCCTTCACCTTTAGTTCCTTGGCGCCACCAGACGCAGCCGCCAGTGAGATGTTCTGCAGCTGTTTGATCCTCTCGCTGAAGTCGGACACCCACTGGATGACAGTCATGCCGGCAGGCACTGTGTAGTGGGACCAGCTCCGAGGGAGGATTCCTGCAGCCAAGGCACACAGAGCCGGGGTGGTGTCAGCTCTCACAGCTTCCCCCGCACAGATGGGACAAATCCGCCAGTGTGCCCATGTCCCGGCTACCCACACAGGCGGCTGGCACCTCCACCTACTGCCTTTCTAGGCTGTGCTTCATGCCCCTGGCACCGCCCTCACCGCTGCATCTGCTCTAGCTCAGGCTGGTCCAGAGCATGTCTCAGAACTGTGCAATTTCGAGGGTCAAATTAGTCTGGGTGTGTCTGTCTGGAGGACTATAATCACATCCAAGTAAAACGGCAGCTTTAACTCATGTCAAACAAGCAGCTCAGTGCTCCTGGTGATTAGGGCTCTTGGGCAGACAGGAAGATGCTGGGGGCTCCTCACAACTTTGAACAAGCCCCCCAGGCCCGGCTGCCCCTGCTTTTCCACTGTCCTGGGGGATACCCATTCTTCACAGGCCACAACCTACCACTGTCCCTCACTGGCCTGGGCCACCATGTCCCCCATTCACCATCTTGCAAGACCCTAAAAAACTGTTAAAAGTTGCATAAAGATTTTGGCCAACATTCAGTGAACCAGCAAGAAGACAAGTTCTTGGGCATTTCTCAGCTCCCCCACCCCGCCCACCTGGAGGGAAACTCCCGCAGGCCTGGCTGTCAGCAAGAGGTGCTGTGGGGCTGGGCTGGGTCGTGGCCCCAGGCCAAGGCCCCTGGGAGAAGACCTGACCGCTAAGGTGTTGGGCTTCAGGTGCCCGCAGGCTGGCATCTCACGCACCTTTCACCAGCTCGTTGATCAGCGTGCGCAGGTAGTTGGTCTGCTTCTTCTTTCCTTCGCACACCTGGACGACATCCGCGAGGTCCTGGCGAACGTCCTGAAGCAGCTTCGCGCCCATCTTCACTTCTCTCTCAAAGAACCTGAACAAAGGATCCTAAAATCGTTCAAAGAGAAGAGAAGGCCAGGGAGGGGAGAAGTGAGGAAGATGTCATTTCTCAGGCAGAAAGATCAAGCAGAAGTAACTCAGCCTCCGGGACAGCCCCGGAGCTCCTGACCTGCCCAGGGCCATGGGCAGTTCTGGCAGAGCCTGACCTGGAACTGAGCGCATGTGAGGCTGCTGCTCCCCAGAAACCCACCGAGGCCCCTGCCTGAGCCACGGCTCTCGGGGCTCTCTAGGGAGGAAGGGCTGCAGCTGCTCGCTTTGGAAGTGTCTGCCTATCTCGTGGAAGAAAGGCAGACAATCTCCTGGAGTGTTTTCAGTCCATTTCAAAAGGGTCAACTCATCTTGCCCAATGCCTGGACACCCGCTCTGAGGCGACAGTGGGCGCGAGCGCGTTCCGTCCAGCATGATGTAACCAATGGTCCATGGAAGGACAGTCCACGACCATCTCCAGCACCCGGGACCCTGAGACCTGGTTGGCTCGCCGCCCTCCCAGCTACCTTGATGTTCTCCACGGTGCGCTTGAGGTGGCTCAGCGTCTGGGGGATGAGGTGGAGCCAGTTGGACGCGGTGGTGTGCAGCGTCCGCATCCAGGCGGGGCGCCCGTCGGACGTGGAGTCTGTCCTCGTCTTCTTCTCGGTCTCAGCGTAGGCCAGGTCGTCCTCGTCCTCCAGCATCTGCATCTTCAGCATCTTACTGATCATGTCCACACCTGGGCCACAGTCCCACAGTCGCAGCAGGAGGGAGGGAGAGGACAGGAAGGAAATCACAGAGGAGGAAAGGTCTTGAATGTGAAGGCCACAGGTGAGTCTGCACTGGGACTGGGAGCTGCAGCAGTCTGAAAGGTGCTCAGCTGTAGGTGCTTTTTTTTTTTTTTTTTTTTTTTTTTTTTTTTTTTTTTTTTGGAGACGGAGTTTTCGCTCTTGTTACCCAGGCTGGAGTGCAATGGCACGATCTCGGCTCACCACAACCTCCGCCTCCTGGGTTCAGGCAATTCTGCCTCAGCCTCCTGAGTAGCTGGGATTACAGGCACGGGCCACCATGCCCAGCTAGTTTTTTGTATTTTTAGTAGAGACGGGGTTTCACCATGTTGACCAGGATGGTCTCGATCTCTTGACCTCGTGATCCACCCGCCTCGGCCTCCCAAAGTGCTGGGATTACAGGCTTGAGCCACCGCGCCCGTCCTTTTTTTTTTTTTTTAAAAAGACAGTTTCACCATGTTGGTCAGGCTGTTCTCAAACTCCTGACCTCAGGTGATCTACCCGCCTCAGCCTCCCAAAGTGCTGGGATTACAGGCGTGAGCTGCCGTGCCCGGCTGTATACGCTTTTAAAGAACAGAGAATGGCCTGGCCAGAAAGCTAAGGAGACAAATACAGCCAAACAATTGCTACCAGGTCAAGTACGTGACTGTTACAGCTGACGCAGCAAGACAGACCAAGAGGCTGACGCCTGCAGTCCCAGCACTGTGGGAGGCTGAAGCCAGAGCGTTTCTTTTAAAAATTTTTTTTTAAAGATGGGGTTTCACCATGTTGACCAGGCTGGTCTTGAACTCCTGACCTCAGGTGATCCACCCACGTTGGCCTCCCAAAGTGCTAGGATTACAGGCATGAGCCACTGTGCCCAGCCAAAGCCAGAGCGTTTCTTGAGCTCAGGGGTTCAAGAGTGACCTGGGCAACATAGTGAGATCTCATCTCTACAAAAAATGAGAAAGCCAGATGTGGTGGTGGCACCTGTGGTCCCAGCTACTTAGGAGGCTGAGGTAGGAGGATTGCTTGAGCCCAGGAAGCCGAGGCTGCGGTGAGCTGTGATTGCACTACTGCACTCCAGTCTGAGTGACAGAGCAAGACTCGGTCTCAAAGCAAAACAAAACAACTGAACCAGCAGCCTGAGTCCAAAGACTCAAGGGAGGCTCCTCAAAATCCTGGGTTCACAGTGAGCCCTGGGCCAAGCCGCAGCCCGAATGACTGCATGCTCAAGGGGCTCCAGGAGGGGGTGCCGCCTGCCCTCTTAACTCAGCGGTGTCCCTTGGCTTGTGACTGCCACCATGTGGCTAGGACTACCCTGAGCCTCGTGGTACCTCCAGTGTGCTCCGGCCCCACCTGGCTTTCCCTCCAGACCCGCCCAGGCCCCCTGGCTTTTTTGCCGCCTTTGGGATGTGACTGGTGATGACGTGGGGCAGCTGGATCTCTGGGTTAGGGGAGTTCCCTTTTCCTGCCTCTGACACAGAATGCTGAACATCAGGCTCCCAGGAGGCTGCACCATAGGCAGGCAGGGCCTGGGCCTTGCTACTATGCTCTAAGTGGGACTGGGCGAGGTGACGGGTGTGCTGTCCCCAGCACAGTGCTGGCACAGCATGGGGCTCAAAGAGCAATCATGATAGGCCTGAGGGGGTCCTTCACAGAGACCCAGTTGTGCAGGGCCACACTGGGGCTCCAGCACGTGACCCCCAGTACTTAGCACAAGCCTCTGCAGAGCAAATGCTCCTATCTTACCCTTGGAAACGTGCTTGGCACCCAGGGCTCCAATTATCCTGGGCTTCCTCACCAGATCCCCAGTGACTCAGCTGCCAACCATCCTGTTTTCATTCTGAACAGGCAGCTGAGTTTGCGGCCCTGAAGCTGGTCTACAAGCATGTCCTCCGTGGGAGAAGGCTGCTCTGCAGGAGGCACAGGTGCCCTCGGCTGACAGGCAGGCCCTATAACTGCTTACAGGACTGAAGAGGCAGCCTGAAAGGAGCGGCCCGATTCTGCTAACCAGCTGTGAGTTTCAGCAAACCCCTTGTCTTCTTTTTGTGACTTTTTCCCATAATGGAAAGTTGAGATTTGATCAGCTGCTGTCAATCCTGCGTGCAGTGCCTGGGGGCTTTGTGAAGGCCAATTGCCAGGCCTGTCCGCAGTGATGGAGTGCGTCTGGGCTGGGCCTGGGAACCTGCATTTCTAAATTTTGGGGAGGCTGCTGCTGTGGGCCTGGGAACCACACTGAGAAAGTCACTGGGTTAGAGAATGTCTTAGTTCACTTCTTGCTCATAACACTTGAATAGTCTTGAAAAAAACATCTTGTAAGTGAAAAGAAAAAAGACTGCTAAAAAGTATATTCTAGGGAAGATAAATGGTTTTAAAATATCACTTAATATCAGGTACTTTTCAACTCTTGAAAAAAAAACCAGACTTTCTTTTTTGAGACACAGTCTCTCTCTCTGTCGCCCAGGCTGGAGTGCAGTGGCATGATCTTGGCTCACTGCAACCTCTGCCTCCCGGGTTCAAATGATTCTCCTGCCTCAGCCTCCAGAGTAGCTGGGATTACAGGTGTCTGCCATCATACCTGGCTAATTTTTTTTTTCTTGTTTTTTAAAGACGGGGTTTCACCATGTTGGTCGGGCCGGTCTTGAACTCTTGACCTCAGGTGATCCGCCCGCCTTGGCCTCCAAAGTGCTTGGATCACAGGCGTGAGCCACCACACCCGGCCCCTGGCTAATTTTTATATTTTCTGTAGAAGATGGGATTTCACCATGGTGGCCAGGCTGGTCTCAAATTTCTGACCTCAGGTGATCCACCCACCTCGGCCTCCCAAAGAGTGAGCCACTGTACTCGGCCATTTTTGTTTGTTTTTGAGACAGAGTCTGACTCTGTCGCCCAGGCTGGAGTGCAATGGTGTAATCTTGGCTCACTGCAACCTCCACCTCCCGGGATCAAGTGATTCTCCTGCCTTAGCCTCCTCAGTAGCTGGGATTACACCATGCCCAGCTAATTTTTGTATCTTCAGTAGAGACAGCGTTTTTCCATGTTAGCCAGGCTGGTCTGGAACTCCTGACCTCAAGTGATCTGCCCACCTTGGCCTCCCAAAGTGCTGGGATAACGGGTGAGCCACTGTGCCTGGCCAGTAACTGCTTTTCAATATGAGATGAAAATCTAAATGCTATTTCTAGGCTCATTTACAAAAATATCAAGCCTTTACTCTAGAACTGGGTTGATGATGCAAAAAAGTTCCCTGTTAGAGCCTGTTCTTTCCTCTGCGTCCCCGTGGAGTGGAGTAAGGAGCAGGTAGAGACTGGCAGGGAGGCCGAGGCTGACAGCCACACCCAGCACAGGCAGGGAGGACTGTGGGACAGCAGCATTCCCCCTTCCCCGCGTGTGAGGACCCTCGCTACCTACCCTGCGTAGTAAGAAGGACTTTCTCGGCGTTGTTGGGCAGGCCCAGCCAGGAGGGCGTCTGGGTGTCGGGGAGCAGTTCCACCCACTGCACAAACTCCTCTCGCCTAGAAAACCAGTGTAATTGGAAATGATGTTAGGGGCTACCTCTGAGTGACACCAGACGCCTTGATATCACAACTGTCCCCATCCCAGCAGGCAGCAGCATACCTGATGCCGTCGGGCATTTGAATGTCTTTATGCCCGTCGACTTTGCACGCCAGCTTAAACTCACTGTCAAAACTCCTGGTTGTGAACAGGCGCTCCAGGAAGGTGTTGAGCAGACGCTGGTCAAACTCGTTGTCCACACGCCCGCCATATATGGACTGGGCCATCAAGGTCTTCAGTGCAGACCACGGGATCTTATCTGGTGAGATGTTCTGCCTGCCCTGGGGGAGGAAAGGCAGGCTTCGTGTGTGTGGTCGGAGGCAGGGAGGCCTGGGGCTCCCTTTCGAGGGGCACAGCTGTCCTCCTCACTCCCCATCGCCTGCTAGGCTGAGGCCATCCCAAGGGGTCAGCTCGACCCTCCAAGCTGAGTCTGGCCCCTCAGCACAATGCCCTGCGGCATCCTCCTGAGGCACACGCCTGCCGCCTGTCCCGGCACAGCCCGCACTTGCCTTGGCCGTGTCGTCCAGCCACGTGTCCACTGTATCACAAGCTGACCGCAGGTCAGACTCTCCAAATTCATACTTCTTTGACCACCCCAGCGGTGCATATCGTAAGCGTTCTTGGATGATAGCATGGAACCAGGCCAGCAGGAAGTACAAGCGGGCGCGCTCGTTGGGAGACTGGGTGAGGAAAGTGACCAAGCACAGGGTCATTAGAAAGCAGCACTTCTCGCCAGACGTGGTGGCTCACGTCTGTAATCCCAGCACTTTGGGAGGCTGAGTGGGGCGAATCACCTGGGGTTGGGAGTTTGAGACCAGCCTGACCAACATGGTGAAACCCTGTCTCTACTAAAAATACAAAATTTGCTGGGCGTGGTGGCATGTGCCTGGGATCCTAGCTACTCGGGAGGCTGAGGCAGGAGACTGGCTTGAACCCGGGAGACAGAGGTTGCAGTGAGCCGAGATCATGCCATTACACTCCAGCCTAGGCAACGAAAGTGAAACTCTGTCTCAAAAAATAAAAAAAAAGAAGAAAAGGAAAGGTGGATATGGCACAAAACAGAACAGTATGAAGCAGAATTGACAGAATGGATGCAAAACCCCTGCCACTGCCCACTTCCTCTTGCCCAAGAGTCTTGGTCTGTAACCCCAGCTACACTTGGTGCCCGGGAGGGCTCTGCTTGGTTTCAGGCGACCTGTGCTGGGGGACAGGAGATCGCCCACCACCTGGGGACACAACTCTGAGTCTTAGCAGAGATGCCCATGGCATCTCTCCTTTAGGACCTAATCACACCCCATAACCAAACACTGCTTTTACTTTTCAACCTGCTCACAGGAAGGAAATTGTACATAGAGAGATGGGGTCTCACTATGTTGCCCGGACAGGTGTTTTTTGTTTTTTTTACCCCAAGACGGTGTTTTGCTCTGTCACCCAGGCTGGAGTGCAGTGGTGTGATCTCAGCTCACTGCAACCTCCGCCTCCCAGGTTCAAGCGAGTCTCCTGTCTCAGCCTTCCCAGTAGCTGGGATTAAAGGTACCCACCACCATGCCCGGCTAATGTTTTGTATTTTTAGTAGAGATGGGGTTTCGCCACGTTGGCCAGGCTGGTCTCAAACTCATGACCTCAAGTGATCTGCCCACCTCGGCCTCCCAAAGTGCAGGGATTACAGGTGTGAGTCACCACACCCAGCCTGCCCAGACACATCCTGAACTCCTGAGCTCAACGATCCTCTTGCCTCGATCTTCCAAAGTGCTAGGATTACCAGTGTGAGCCACAGTGCCCTGCCAGGAAGGAAATTTTACCTATAGCTGAAAGCAAAAACGCCTGTACAATTCATCACATGGCGTTTCTGGGAGGCCCAGGGACCCACCTCTGCATTTGGTGATGGGACCGGGCTTTGACTTCTCTGGAGAAAGCGCACCAGGAGGACAAGGTACTCACCTTGCATATCCGTGAGACAGGAATGCTGCTGAACGTCCTCAGCATGTTGGCCTTCACCCCTGGCGGTGGCTCAAAGACGAAGATGCGACCAGCGCGGAGCAGATTCACGGGCACCTAAGGGAGATGTTGGTTCCCATTATGGTTCAGGTGTGGACACTGGCGCCTGCTCACCTCCACCACACACGGGCCAACAGAACAGTGCCACACCAGCCTGCAACATCTCCACCCCTTCCACCACCCACCTTGGGGTTGATCTCCATGGTGAGGAAGAGTCGGAAGCAGGCATGCGGCTGCAGGGAATGCAGCTTCTTCTCCAGCTGCATCAGCCACCCTGGGGCCAGATGCACATTCTTCAGCATCACCCACCTGCACACACAAAGTGAGAGTCACGCAATAGGCCAGGCTGCTTGCCTGAGTGTCTGGGGACTAAGACTTCCTTCAGCAAAAGAGAACAGGCCTACCTGCCCGACTTCACAGCAGTGTTTATGGCCTTATCTGCTTGGTTAAAGCCTTCCGCAGAGCCTGGTGCAGGGAAACAGTATTAGCAGCGGCTGCCTTGGACATCAAGGCTCACCATGAATCCTGCAGGGCTCCCACCCATGAAGCCCATCCACCACCCTTACCGATGGCAATTGAAGTGATCTGCGTGTTCTGCTCAGCTGCAAGGTCCTCGACATGCCCACTGGCATCATAACCAGGCACAGAGCACATTAAGACAGGAGTGTTGGGCTTTACCTGCAAACAAAGAAAGCAGAAAGTTACTTTGGTGCCAGCCAGTGGTATGTACCTGTCAAGGGAAGGGACAGCCCTGAGTGAGGGGCCTGGGAAGATGTTCTTCCTGGGCACAGAGGTGTGGGCACCACAGAGCTGGTAGTTCAGAATCTGCAGTGAGTTCTTGGTCTGAGGAGGAGACTAGCCCAAAGAGAGAGCAGATGCCAGGGCTGTGGCTAGCTGTGGCTGGGGAGGTGCATGGAGTCTCTTGGGAAGCCCAGGCTGTACCAGGACATTACCTCTGTGCCCACAATGTGGGTCAGGTCGAGCGGCTGCTCCATGATGGACATGAAAGACTCCCCGAGGTTTGTTGAAACAAACATGTGGGCCATGGCCAACAGGCGATCGGGCCGGAAAGCCTGGATCAGGAGCAGGCGGTGGATGGCCTGGCCAATGGGTGCTGAAACAGGTACAAGGGGTGGGTGCTGGGTGGAAGCACGGACTTCGGGACACCCTCCCCTGCCTGGACTGTTCTTCCCAAAGCACCTGCTCAGCAAACACTCAGCATTTCAGGATCAGCTCAAACCAGAAAGATCAGCCACACCTCCTGTGCCTTCCACAAGTCCTCTGGACACGTGTATGAGAACACCTTACCACCCGGTTGTATCCACAGGACAAGGTGATGTTTGCTGATTTTAAAATTACTACCCTAAAAACTGCTCATCTCCTTCGGCTGGGCGCGGTGGCCCAAGCCTGTAATCCCAGCACTTTGGGAGGCCGAGGCGGGTGGATCACGAGGTCAAGAGATCGAGACCATCCTGGTCAACATGGTGAAACCCCGTCTCTACTAAAAAATACAAAAAATTAGCTGGGCATGGTGGCACATGCCTGTAATCCCAGCTACTCAGGAGGCCGAGGCAGGAGAATTGCCTGAACCCAGGAGGCAGAGGTTGGGGTGAGCCGAGATCACACCATTGCACTCCAGCCTGGGTAACAAGAGCGAAACTCCGTCTTAAAAAAAGAGAAAAAGGAGGGCTGGGCGCGGTGGCTCACGCCTGTAATCCCAGCACTTTGGGAGGCCGAGACGGGTGGATCACGAGGTCAAGAGATCGAGACCATCCCGGTCAACATAGTGAAACCCCATCTCTACTAAAAAAATACAAAAATTTAGCTGGGCATGGTGGCACGTGCCTGTAATCCCAGCTACTCAGGAGGCTGAGGCAGGAGAATTGCCTGAACCCAGGAGGTGGAGGTTGCGGTGAGCCGAGATCGCGCCATTGCACTCCAGCCTGGGTAACAAGAGCGAAACTCTGTCTCAAAAAAGAAAAAAAAAAAAAGAAAGAAAAAACTGCTCATCTCCTGAGAACACCTGAAGGTACTGAGAAAGGGGGCTCCATGCTCTGTCCCCCACGGTCTGACACTTCCTCTCAGCTGGGCTAGCCCAGGGTCTGGCCTAACACACTCAAAAATGGCTTATGGCATTCTATTCCTGTCTGCAGCATGAATACAGCCAACTAACTCCTTACCAAGAGCTCCTTGTCTCATTCTCTTGTGGTCTTTAAGCAAGAGATGGATAGGAATTAGAAATTTTTGATCTACTTCCGTTTTTGTTTTTATTTTTTTGCCCCTGAACATCAGACTTTAAGAAATTTTGGATCTACTTCTAAGCCAACACCTACCTAGAAGCAATCTCCTTAAGTGGTTTCCTAAAAAAAGTCTTTTTTTTTTTGAGATGGGTTTTTGCCATATTGACCAGGCTGGTACTGAACCCCTGACCTCAGATGATCCACTGCCTTGGCCTCCCAAAGTGCTGGGATTACAGGCGTGAGCCACTGTGCCCGGCCCTTAAAAGGTTTTGACATTGAAATACTTATCTTGGGAATCAGTGACCATTCATTTATTCAGAGACAGGGTCTCTGCTGCCCAGGCTGGAGCGCAGCATGCAATCACAGCTCATGCAACCTCAACCTCCCAGGCTCAAGTCACCTTCGTGCTTTAGCCTCCTGAGTAGATGGGACTACAGGTGTGCACCGCTATGCCTGGCTAAGTTTTTTTTGTAGAGATGTTGCCCATTTTCGAAAGCATCCCTTTAAGCAGCAAAACCCAACTGTACATTCAGGTCTGGAAAGAAAACCACCACGGGTCTTACTTGCAGGTGTTTCTTCATTCCAGAGGTAGGGCACGGTCTGCTCTGGAGAGCTGCTGTCCAGCCAGATGCCAAATTGCTGTGGAAACAACAGTGGAAGCACCCATGGAACAGGGCTCGCCTCTGGGGATAGCAACTCAACTAACATCTAACGCGAGAGTCTGACACGAGAAGCACAGACACAACATTCTAGGTTTTATACAACATGCGATTCCTTACAATTCCTGGGAAAAAGCCAACAATTTTCACTGGGAACATTTAAAAGAACAATCACCTCGTCCGCCTGAACCTTTGCAATCAAGTCCTTAAACGCAGGAAGGCAGCTCAGCCTCACCACTGCCTCTGCCTGCTCCACGGTCAGACCCTGGATCCTGGGGGTGGATCCAGCACTTAGGACGATCTCCTTTCCTCTCAAGAAGTGCTGGAATTCCGCGTCGTAGGTGGGCTCCCTGCGAAGGATGTGACAGATTAGCTAGGGTCTCTCACAGTCATTCCCACCGTCACTAAAACAACAGTTGTGATTTAAAAAAAAAAAACAGGCCAGGCACAGTGGCTCATACCTGTAATCCCAGTGCTCTGGAAGGCCGAGGTGGGCAGATCACTTGAGGTCAGGAGTTTGAGACCAGCCTGGCCAACATGGTGAAACCCCATCTCTACTAAAAATGCAAAAATTAAAAAAAAGGGAAAAGGCCGGGTGCGGTGACTCACACCTGTAATCCCAGCACTCTGGGAGGCCGAAGTGGGTGAATTACCTGAGGTCAGGAGTTTGAGACCAGCCTGACCAACATGGAGAAACCCCATCTCAAAAAAAAAAAAATAATTAGCTGGGCGTGGTGGCGCATGCCTGTAGTCCCAGCTACTTAGGAGACTGAAGCAGGAGAACTGCTTGAACCTGGGAGGTGGACGTTGCAGTGAGCTGACGTTGCACCACTACTCTGTTGCCTAGGCAACAGAGGAAGACTCCATCTCAAGAAATAAAAGAAAAAATAAAAGCACATATCTGATCATGAAACCCTTGTGGGTAACCAGCACGGATGCCATCCTCCTGCAGCCGTGAGTGCAGGCGGCTGCTCTTACCCCACGGTGCCCTTCAGTTTGATTCTCGCCAGCAGCATGGCGAAGGTGATGTGGTCCTGATGCAGCATGCCTCGAGCCACTCGGTTAAACGCCACCTGGGACAAGAGCAGGAGACAATGTTGTTCCATAAGACAGGCAGCCCTGTGCTTCCCCCCGCCAGGGGGCGGCTGAAGACCTCACTCTCTACCTGGAAGAGGTCCTTCGTGATAATGGACAGGCGCTGTGTGTGGTCGGTGGCGCCCTTTAGGTTCGGGTTCTCGTATAAGACGTTGTGATAAATGTCCAGGAAAAACTGGAGGGAGTACTGGTACAAGAAGTGTATCTGAAAGGAAGCAGTGGGCGGCTGTGAGCAGCTGAACTTCTGCACGCCAGGGAGCTTCTGTGCGGGGGCCCGCCAGCTTCTGCACGGCCAAGGCACCCACCTGCTTGAGGGACTCCATGGTGAAGTAGATGCTGCTGCAGGCAGTGGAGAGCGGGAGGTACTGCTGGGACACGGTCTCCACCTCCTGCATGACGATGTCCGTCTCCTCGACTTTCCTGGTGACTTCTGCAGCCTCTCTCTTCAGATTCTCCAGAGTGGTTATGATTGTGTCGTCATCCAAAATGCGCCCTTTCACCTCGTTCAGAGCTTGCAGCAGAGATTTTTCCAGCTGACGCAAACGGAGCTGAAATTCCCCTTAAATGAGTAAAACATCCAGAGTTTGCAATAATACTTCAAAAGGAACGCTCTCTCAAGTGTTTGCCACAAATGTGGAACATCCTAGTCACTTAAAAGTTCAGCTGCTTCACCTGCACCAACATCTAAAAGCCACAGGTCCAGATCCTACCTTGAAGTTTAAGAAGATCAGATCGTTTCTCGTCCACATCAGGTCTTTCTGCTTTAAGTACTTCATTTAGACACTGGCTTTGTAAACTGCTACGGGTGACTGTGAAGTTTACAAAAGTAACCCGGGAACAGAGATCTGGTGGGAACTCAACCTGCCAAAACAGGTAACAGGATAGTCTGTTTTGTTAGCTCCGCTGCAAAACCAAATCTTGCCAGACTTCTCTGGGGAAGGGTCCCACTCCTTACAGTTGGATCCCGGGTGGACAGGAAGATGACAAACGATGGCGACAGGTCTATGTCCTGGTCCCCGAGGGTGATCAGCACTCTCCCACCTGTTCGCCGCACTTCACGGTTCAGCACTGGGTTCAAAACTGGATCGTAGCTTTCCACATCCTGCAGAGCACAGGGTGGAACTTGACAGTCAGGGCTCTGCAACTTTACCTTCACCCAAATGCTGTGTCGACGTCCCACTCTAGATAAGCATGCCTTCCCAGAAGCCACCTGCCACTTGCATATGGTGGCCACTAGCTATGTGTGCTACTTAGACTTAAATTAACTAAAATTAAAAACTTGGCCAGGTGTGGTGCCTCACACCTGTATTTCTAGCTCTTTGGGAGGCCAAGGCAGGCAGATCACTTGAGGTCAGGCTTGAGACCAGCCTGGCAAACATGCTGAAACCCCATCTCTACTGAAAATACAAAAATTAGCTGGGCATGGTGACAGACACTTGTAATCCCAGCTACTTGGGAGCCTGAGGCGGGAAAATTACATGAAACTGGGAGGTTCAGACTGGGGGACAGAGCAAGACTTCATCCCTCCCCCCAAAAAAACAATTAAACACTCAGTTCCTAGTCACACTAGCCATGGGAAGTACTCAGTAGCCACCCGAGGCTAGTGGCTACCACACTGGACAGTGTGGACCAAAAGGTACTCCCACCCTGCAGAAAGTTCTGAGGGACAGTGCTGACAAACACTCTCTGAATGGCATTTTATTTCATTAAAAAAATTTTTTTCCATTTGCATAATGAATTCATTTCATTGCAAATCTGATGCTTCCTAGTGACCTTACATGCTTTATTAAAAAAATTTTTTTTCCAACTTTTAAGTTCCGGAATACAAGTGCAGGTTTGTTACACAGGTAAACTTGTGTCATGGGAGTTTATTCTATAAATTGTTTCATCACCCAGATGATAAGGCTAGTGCCCATTAGTTATTTTTCCTGGTCCTCTCCCTCCTCCCACCCTCCACACTCCGGAAGGCCCTGTGTTCTCTGTGTCTTCGTGTGCTGTCATCACTTCGCTCCCACTTTTAAGTGAGAACATTCAGTACTGGTTTTCTGCTCTTGCATTAGTTTGCTGAGGATAAGGGCCTACAGCTCCATCCATGTATCCATGTTGCTGCAAAGGTCATGTTCCTTGTTCTTGTTTCTTGAACATTTTTTTTTTTTTTTGGGAGACAGTTTCATTCTGTCTCCCAGGCTGGAGTGTAGTGGCGTGATCTTGGCTCATTGCAACCTCTACCTCTAGGGTTCAAGTGATTCTGTTGCCTCAGCCTCCCAAGTAGCTGGGATTACAGGTGCCCGCCACCTCACCTGACTAATTTTTGTATTTTTTGTAGGGATGCGGTTTCAACATGTTGGTCAGGCTTTTCTTGAACTCCTGACCTCAGACGATCCACCTGCCTTGGCCTCCCAAAGTGCTGAGATTAAGGCATGAGCAACTGTGCCCTACCACTGATTAGAATTTTAAATGCAAATAATGATTCTGTTGAACTTACCTGTTATAGAACCA
This sequence comes from Saimiri boliviensis, assembly GCF_048565385.1. Lineage (NCBI taxonomy): Eukaryota > Metazoa > Chordata > Mammalia > Primates > Cebidae > Saimiri > Saimiri boliviensis. The sequence goes on along the minus strand of NC_133450.1, from coordinate 129,066,488 downwards.
TCTCAAAGCTTTATCCTTCTGATACAAAATGAAGTCTTACAAACTTGAAAACTAAATGCAGGCCCCAAAAAGGAATTCACTCTTAAATGCAGTGTTTCAAGAATTCAAAGGCAAACACCAACCTGGACCAGAAGTGGGTTACCAAATCTCAGTGCACTCTCTAAGTTCTTTCTGAAAGCGTCATCCAAGAAGCTGGTCCGTGTGATCTTACGATCCTTATATTCATTCATAATGAATTCGGTGGCCTGTCCAGAGGGGTCAATGATCAGCGGATACCTGCGGATGAGGCCACAGAGGAGGAGGTTGAAACACCAGATGGGGAAAGCACAGGATTACGGTTAGCCAAGTCCCTGAGGAGAGGGACAGGCTGTCACGGCCACCTGAGAGTGCTTTTCAGAGATGCTTTCAGGTTTACCAATAAAGCTCACGTGCTTAATGCTAACATCACATCATCCTTTTGAAGAACTACTAGAATGAGGAGGTAGCTTGAATCACATACCAGGAGGGGCATACCTAAACATCCTTTTCCTCTGGGACAATCATCCTCTCTCAGCATCCTGCACTGTTAGAATAGCTTTTTCACATTTACAACCCTTCTAGACAGCAGGTATCAACACCAACGGTGCAGCAGCGTCAAGGGATAACATCACGCAGAATTTAAATTGCCAGGGACCGTGTCAAATTACAGACACTACCTTACATAACCCTCACAACAGCCCTATGAGGCAGATACTATTATCGAATCCATTATACAACTGAGGACAGAAAGGCACAAATAAGCTAATATGAATCTACCTAGTCTAACAGTTGAAGCATCACAAAACTCAAACTATAAAAGGGCACATGGTGAGAAGAACCATGCTGCCCTGCCTTTCTGACCCTATTCTTTGGTCACTAAAGTCCCTTTCCAAGTGATGGCTTTTACCAGTTTCTTGTCTGTCTTTATAGAGAAGGTCTAGGAATTTACAGACACATGTGTCAGAATGGGTGCTGTGGCCTTGGGGGAGGCCTCTACCCTCTGCTCTGCACCTGTGCAGCCTGTATTTGAATGTCCTGTGTCTGAAAGACTACCCAGCACTGCAGCGTGGAGACAGTCTCTCACCGGGCCCTCAGGAGGGCCATCCGAGTTATATCTCCAGTCTCCAGCTGGTACATACTCGGTTTTAGATTTGCTGTTTTTTTACACATGGCAGGCTACTGTTGAATGAACACCTAGAAGTGGAACTCCTAGGTCAAAGGGTCATTTTGACAAATGTCTACAAATGTAGATAAATCCAGCCCTGCACACAGACTATACTGATTGATCCATATTCTTGTCGGCACCAGCTGGTGAGACATGGAGCCCTCTCAGTACCTAGCCTATCTTCATCGCAGTTACATCCCATTTCTCATTCTGTCCTTCCTAAACAGAAAAACAGGTAGCACTTCCCCTTTAACTAGCTAGGTATTTTTAGTCCTTGTAATACAGGAGGACTGTCTGAATGTCCACCCCTAAACACAATGCTGCTAATCAGTTTCATTCCTACGTTTTTTTACTTTTAATTTTTCCTAGCAAATAATATTCTATCATACATTTTTATGGTTTTTTTTTGAGATGGAGTCTCGCTCTGTTGCCCAGGCTGGAGTGCAGTGGTGTAATCTCAGCTCACCGCAACCTCTGCCTCCTGGGTTCAAGCGATTCTCCTGCCTCAGCCTCCTGAGTAGCTGGGATTATAGGCATGTACCACCACGCCTGGCTATTTTTTTGTATTTTTAGTAGAGATGGGGTTTCACCACGTTGGCCAGGTTGGTCTTGAACTCCTGACCTCAGGTGATTCACCTGCGCCTGGCCCCTACCAGTCAATTTTAGAAGGTTACAAGAAGCATTCACTGCAGAATAACTCAGACACTTGACAGTCAAGAGAACAGCACATGCCCCACCGTCAGAGAAGCACCAAGCTGCCAGCACTGTATACCCACCCCCATTTTCTATTCTTCTCTTCAAACAAGGGTGTGTTTTGAAAAAAATTTAAGATCACCACCCACATTCCTCCCATGCCTCTCCTCAGTACCCGAGCTCGTACCTATTGAACCGTTTCAGCATGATGGCATTTTCTGTGCACAGGTCATCTGCAGGCAAGGAGCTGGCCTGCCAGCGAAGACGCTCGTCGGCGTTGGAAAGGTATTCTGTCCTGGCAATATCTGTACGGAACTGAAAGGCAAGGCTGTTAACCTTTCCTCCTCTTCAAAGCCACAGACGGGACTGTTCTCAAGGGAAGACTCTGCAACTGTGCACTCGGCACCGGCTTGCCTCACACTGCCTGTACATCCTTCATCCTTTCTGAATTCCCTGCAATGCTCACCTGGATGTTGGCTTGCTGCAGGTGATGGGACCAGGTAGTGAACAAGTTCTGACGCATCTGCTGGTCAAAGTAACCCGCATAGGCAATGAACGCAGCTGACAAGAGACAGTCCCCAGCAATAGTGGACATCTGATTTTTGAAAGTTTCACTTGTTTTTTCCCATCGTTCCCGTTCAGCAGACAAGCTCTTCAGAAGAGCTGTGCTCCGGTTTACCTAAAAGGAAAATCATACAAGATGCTTGGGGATCAGGCCTTTTAGGATTTATACTCAATCCTGCAAATTGGTTCATCCACATTAAGTGCAGGGTTTCGGGTGGCTCAGAAACGTGCTCAAGTTGTTCACAATCCCAAAGGGGATGAGACCCAGATCATATATAACTAATGACCACACATGACTCAGGGCTGAAGCTGGGTACGGAGAACTTTCAGCCTTGGGACCTGTCAGTGGACAGAGAGATGGGAGTAGAAAGGGCCTCTGAGGTGGAACAGCTGGCGGAGGCCTTAAGGGAGAGACACTGATGGCAGCAGATGAGAGAGCCTATGCTGAGGATTCTGTGGAGCAGTACAGGAGGCGGCGACCCTGACAGCAGGGAAGGGACCGCAGGCAGACCAGAGACGCCACCACTGAGGGTTCGGGCAGCACAGCAAACAGGTCTGGAGTTGGCGGTGGGGGATTCACTGGCTGCAAACCGTCCAGTTTTTATCGATCTATCCTCATTAACAAGACTTAGTAAATACTCGGTGTGTATTATTTTCCAGGAAAAAAGTCCTCAGGGCAGATGTTAAAGAGCTACTGAGACCAACATGGTCCATGCAACTCGTGTTAAAGTGTGTTAATCCACAGCAGGAAGACTGGATGAATGATGATCTTACTTTTGCCTCGACAGCTGCCAGGTCGGCCTTGATGGCCTGGGCCTCTGAGATGAGGACGGCATACTCCTCCTTGTAGCGGGCGATGCTGGCCTCCAGGTCCCGGATCATCTGCTCCACCTCGTTGGCCTTCTGCTGGTTGTCCTTGGCGTCATCTTCCAGCTTCTGCAGCTCATTGCGCAGGGGCTCCACTCTCTTTAACATGTCTGCATAGTTAAGCTGGGAAGAACCAATTGATAGCTGTTATTTAAGCCATGGGAAAAGAGGTCACCTTTCATGTGGGAGCTCTGGGCTGTGCTACTCACCTGTGCAATTGCCCATTTCACCATAGGGCCGCAAGCTAGGGAAGCCCGGTTGACAATTTCATAATTGTAACTTGGATTGGACATGTAGTTTTTCTTCATCTTCTCCCTTATGGCGTCACTGAAAAAGACGAATGATATTTCTAAGCACATGCAGGACAAAAGCAAGAAAGAGTTTTCACAAAATTAAAATGGAAAAGATTAGAGCCAGCTCCCATCTCACTGTCCCAATGGGGATGAGCTAGACTGACCCGTGGTTCTCAGGCGAAAGCCGAAAATGTACTCTCAACACTTGAACAATCTCCTTCTTCTTCTTCTTCTTTTTTTTTTTTTTAAATGAGACAGGGTCTTGCTCTGCCACCCAGGCTAGAGTGCGGTGGCGTGATCTAGGTTCAATGAAGCCTCAATTCCTGGGTTCAAGCAATCTTCCCACCTCGGCCTCCCAAGTACCTGGGACTATAGGTGCATGCCACCCCGCCCAGCTAATTTTTGTATTTTTTTTTTTTGTAGACGCAGGGTGTTGCCATGTGGCCCAGGTTGGTTTCCAACTCCTAGCTAGGTTCAAGCACTTCACCTGCCTTGGCCTCCCAAAGTTCTGGGACTAGAGGCGTGAGGCTCTGTGCCCAGCATGAACAACTGATTTCAATTTCCAACGATACCTTGGCACTTCCACTGTCTCACCTGATCTCCTCTGCAGAGAAGTTGACGATGGTCGGGATGAAGTTCTCCCGCATGATGATGGAGCGGATCTGCTTCCAGTCCGTGGTGCTCTCCCCCAGCAGCAGGCAGATGGACTCGAGCGCCAGCTTCACGGCAGCAGGAGGGTTGGCCATGGACCTCACCTCCACCAGGTGCTGCTTCTTGATCGACTTCACAGCTGAGTGGCAGCAGGAGTGGATGAGGGCCGATAGGTGGAGAAGACAGAGCAAAGCATGGTGAGAATGAACCAAACAGCCAGGGGCTCCAACTCCAAAGACAGAAAGGACAGCTAGCTGCTCAGAAGAGCTAAGAAATGAGCTTTTCTATATTAAACCCTCTGGAATAGGGTAAGTAGCTTATCTCTTAAATGATTATGAAGATCTTACAGAATGCAAGCATTCATTAAAAAGCAGGATATTACCTTTATAACGTCTCACAAGTCCTCACTAATTCCTTTATCTCTATAAAGATTAAGAATACATTATTTATTTATTTATTTTGAGGTGGAGTCTCACTCTGTTGCTGAGGCTGGAGTGCAGTGGCGCGATCTTGGCTCACTACAACCTCTGCCTCCCAAGTTCCAGTGATTCTCCTGCCTCAGCCTCGAGTAGTTGGGATTACAGGCACCTACCACCACGCCTGGCTAATTTTTTGTATTTTTTTAAGTAGAGATGGGGTTTCGCCATGTTGGCCAGGCTGGTCTTGAACTCCTGACCTCAGGTGATCCACCTGCCTTGGCTTCCCAAAGTGTTCGGATTACAGGCTTGAGCCACTGCACCGGCCAAAAGTTTTTTCAAGTGTAATTATGCATTTTATACAATTTCAACAGACATTTTCAATTTGCTGCAATTTAGAAGCTGTCTGATGGAAGGAGTAAAGATGTGGAGTTCACAGTTCTAGAACAATGGCTGCTGGGCACAGTGGCTCACCCATGTCATCTTAGTACTTTTGGAGGCTGAGGCAGGTAGATCGCTTGAGCCCAGGAGTTTGAGACTAACCTGGGCAACATGGCAAAACCCTGACTCCACAAAAAGTACAAAAATTAGCTGGGTGTGGTGGTGCACACGGATAGTCCCAGCTGCTCGGAAGGCTCAGGTGCAAGGATCATCTGAAACAGGGCAGGCTGAGGCTACAGTGAGCCACAATTGTACACTACACTCCAGCCTGGGGACAAAGTGAGACCCTGTCTCAAAAAAAGCAAAACAAAAACAATGGCCAATGACTTCTATACACTGAAATAGTTTTTGACACTGGAATTTTTGTAAAACAATTTTAAGTAATTATTAGAAGGTGAGAACTACATTACATTTTCATCCAAATCCAACTCTAAATGAAAATCTATAGCTTGGGTGGTACATTTGAATTTATCTTGTTGTGTAATGTAAAAACTACAGATAATTGGGTTATTTTAAGCAGGTTAAATACTAGCGGGCAGGAAGAGAGCACTCTTTCTTTTCCTTTTCATTCATTTATTTATTTTAAAATAGAGATGGAGTCTTGCTATGTTGCCCAGGCTAGCGTTATGGGAACTTTGCTTTAGGACATGAAGACAGTGAAGCATTCAGAGAACGCTTCAGATGGTTACTAATATTTCTGGAAACGTACATCACCAAAAACTTTGAGGGAAGCGTGTGTGCAATGTTCCGTGACCTGAACTCCACAGTAATGCTGAGTGAGAGCACACTTTCTAGATACCAAAGCTCTGACAGTCTTGACATACCATTCTGGGCCTCAATGACGGCTGGTTCCACTTTATCGAGATCTTCTTTCACACTCATTTGTTTGTCCGCAATTACCTCCTGCTGCTTATGCAGCTGTTCCTGGATTTCTTGGCTCATAACCTAGAAAGGAGGGATGGCTTAGGTATGGGTTAAGCAATGGTTAATTTGCTGAGTAAATTCTAAACAACATTTGTCACTCTGCCAACACACACTCTGTCTCTCTCTCTCTCTGAGACCCATTTTGAACATTTCCTACTCTCTCATTGGAGACTGAGAATGCCCAGTCCTTACAAGCCAGAGTTCACTGACACCAAGGCAAGTACCTTCTTCTTTTCAGCCTCCTGCTGGTCTTTTACCATCTTCTTCAGTTTGTCATTGGCTGCTGCATTCTTCACCTCCAGCTCTTGGCTCTTTATCCTCAAGTCACGACGCAGTTCCTCTACCTAAAGAGCAAAGCCCACAGATGGAGACGAGAAACATGCAGAAATCACATAGAAAGGGGTCCTCACTGCAGCTCACTCCCGTGGGAATGTGTGCCTGTGACACACCTGGTCTACTGTCTCCTTGATCTTCCTGAGCCCCACGTTCAAGTGCATCTGCTGCTCCTCCAGCTCGCTCCGCTTCTCGTGGAACAGGTTGGCGTAGTGATTGATGAAGTCCAGGTAGTGGCGAGGGGTGATGGCCATCGTTCTGCCGCCTCGCTTTGCTAGTCGAGCGTTCGCCTTTCAGAAAAGTTACATCTTTTCACTCTTCAGGAAACTCTCTGAGTTAACCTCAGGAAACAATTTTGGCCTTGGCAGGCCAGTGTGACATGGTAGAAGGAGCTCAGTCCTTGGGGGCCAGAACACTTGTGTCGGGCCTCTGCTTACCCACTTAGAGCTTTCGAGAGGCCCCTTACACTTCCAAACTTCTCTAAGCACTTTAACTTCTCTAAACCGACGCTGGTGATGATGCTAACCTTAGAGGTGTACTTTACGTGAAAAGGTGTCACAAATGTCAGTTACTGTGGAGTGTTGGGTAGCCTGCTTCCACCTTCTATTAGTAAGAAATGACACAAGCCAGAGGGGCAAGGCAGGCCTGACGTGAAAAGCTGCTCTGGTCCCTTGATTTCTGAAGCACAGCATGATCAGACTAGCAGGGGAAGCCAGGGCTGGGCGACATTCCAAAGGCAATGGAGACGGCCTGCAGGGGCTGGGTAGCAGGACACCCACAAGCTCAGAGTGGATTTCACAAAGCTCTTCCGGGAGAGAGGAGTAGACTGGACTCTTCTATGACAGAGAATCTACAGCAAGGGTTAGTAAAATATGGCTAGCAGGCCAAATCCTGCATTTTTCGGTAATGAGGTTTTACTGGCCACAGCCACACCCATTCACTGGTATATGGTCTTTGGAGGCTCTTACCCTGCAATGGCAGCAGAGTAGCTGTGCCAGAGACCACACCACCACCTGCAAAGCCTAAAACATTTACAATCTGGCTCTTTAGAAGAGAAAGCGTGCTGATGCCTGGTCTAGAGGAGAGTAAGGGCCTGAACATACAGCAGCGGTGGGAGAAAAAGGCAGAGAAGATCACTTCATTAGAGGCAGTGTCAGCGGGGGCACTAAAGTATTAGATGGCCCCAGAATTTACAGCCTAGTGACAAGAATGAGATGTTGTTAAAGAGGTAAGAAACAGGTACTTCCTTTATAATAGCACAATATCAAATATGAAGTGCCCTAAGGTCTGTATTTTTTTTTTTTTTTGAGTCTGGGTCTCACTCTGGTGCCCAGGCTGGATTGCGTGGCATGATTTCAGCTCACTGTAACCTCCGCCTCCTGGGCTTAAGTGATGCTACCACCTCAGCCTCCTGAGTAGCTGGGACTATAGGTGCACGCCAACATGCCTGGCTAATTTTATTTTTATTTTTTTGTAGAGATGAGGTCTCGCCATGTTGCCCAGGCTGGTCTTGAACCCCTGGGTTCAAGCAGTCCTCCCGCCTTGCCCTCCCAAAGTTCTGGGATTACAGGCATGAGTCACTGCACCTGGCCTTAAGGTCTATTTTTATAGCAATTTAGTTTTATGTTAGCATGACAGTTAGTTTTGTGTTTTATATGTTGATCTCAAAACTGAACCCACCTGGTGAAGAGTCTGATGAACAAACACACAGCTGTTCACAATGGCTTCCCGATGGGATGGTGGCTGAGGCAGTTTATCATATACAACTGGCATGTAATCAGGCACGATGTAATTTGGCTTCTCCAGGTCCATTTTACTTGTGAATTCTTTGCCAACCTGATACAGTGCTTCGGTGGACCAGTCTCCAAACCAATTCAACACACACCTGAGAAAGAGGCCCATGTTCCAAAACAGCTATGAAGGGCAGGCTTTGCCCCGTGGAAGGGTACCAACTGTTCTACCAACTGTTCTGACCCAGAGCCAAGTAAAAGTCCGCATACCTGTTGAAAAGTGCTGGCGATGTGGCTGCCCGGTCCTTGAGTCCCTCTGAGGACGGGTTCATGGTGAACACGACATGGAGGTTGCGGATAACCTGGCTGGTGAACCACTTGTAGAGCTCCTCGTGCGAGTCCAGCATCAGGCCTTCCTTCTGTGCCCCCTCTTTGCACTGTGTCATCAAGGTGGCATACTCGTCTCCTTCAAAGAGACCAGGTACCTGGGAACAGCACAGTGCTGATTTACTGATCCCCCGGGAACACACAACACAATGCGACAGCACCACATCACCTAATTACCTCTCCATTGGCCAGAAGGGTATTCATTCGCTCCAGGAAGCCAGAATCTAATACATTAGATTCATCCATTATGAATGCTATCTTTTCATTTTTACAGCCAGAACGTCTCAACACTGTCCGCAGATCTTCATCAAAGTCTTCCCCTGTGTACTTCCTATGGACCTACAGAAGCAGGGGCAAGTTAGGTCCATTCCTACTCATTGAGCTCCGCACACACAGCAAGAATCTGTTGCTGAGATTAAGAGGCCACTGATCAGACGCACCTTAATCTGGTACACACTCAGCCCGTTCATCCAGGCGACAAAACGTGACAGGGTAGTTTTTCCTGCTCCACTAACACCAATCAGAAGCAAGTGGCCTTGAGGCTGACGGAATATTCTGAAACATTATCAGAACCGATCAGTGTTAAGACTTATAATGCCTCATTCCCCTTTTGACTCAGGTCTAGTGTCTATGGTATTTTGAACATGTTTTAACTTGAACTTGTACATTAAACATGTGCTGAGCTACTGTTATTTGCGAGGTCCAGCAGGAACGCAAAGACTGGTAAGACACGGTCCTGTTCTCCAGACTAACACGAGAGACTAATGCAATTCTAGCTGGAGGTCAAAGGGCCATAATCATGGCAGGTATGCAGTGCTGGGGGGAGGAAGAGTGAAGTTCTGCTTGGGATAAACTGAGGATGGTTAAGCTGGACTCTAAAAGAAGATGAGGAGGAAGCCGCTTAGCAGAGAAGCCTGAGGTGGAGGTGACAGGACAGCATGAGGCCTGGTGTGTCCCGGTGCACTAACTCAAGAGCAGCTTAGGTTGGAGGTGGGGCTGTAACAATAAAAAGCCCACCTGTCAATCCTCAGCACATGGTCGAGGACTTCATTGAACAGGACCAGTGGAACATCAAGTTCTTCTTCATAAAAGACCTTCAGCCTAGCTTTGACATAATCTCTTAACTCTTCTTGGTCTACTGGGATGTAATCCTATAGGAAAAATGGTAATACCCAATTACTTAGAAAAAAATGTTAGTGATTAGACCGAAGTCAACTGTATTTCCACATACCATGAAGAAACTGTTGAAAAATGCAACAAAAAACGCATCATTTATAACATAGCAAAAAAATATAAATTCACTAGGAATGGATCTAAAAACATGAAAAACTTTCATAGAGAAAACAGAACTTCAAGAGACAATGAAGATGACCTCAATACATGAGACATACCATGATCACGGACAGACAACACTCTACTATCAAAATGTCAGTTCCATCCAAACTCACCCATAAGTTCAATGTAATCCCAATCAAAACCTCAGTGGTGGGAGGTGCTTATTGTCTTGGTATAACCTGCCTGAGAAGCCAATTCTGTATTTCATTTGGAACAGATCCCTCTAAAAAAGAACCAGGTATGGCCGGGCACGGTGGCTCAAGCCTGTAATCCCAGCACTTTGGGAGGCCAAGGTGGGTGGATCACAAGGTCAAGAGATCAAGATCATCCTGGTAAACATGGTGAAACCCCATCTCTACTAAAAATACAAAAAATCAGCTGGGCATGGTGGCACGTGCCTGTAATCCCACCTACTCAGGAGGCTGAGGCAGAATTGCCTGAACCCAGGAGGTGAAGGTTACGGTGAGCTGAAATCGTGCCATTGCACTCCAGCCTGGGTAACAAGAGCGAAACACCATCTCGGGAAAAAAAAAAAAAACAACAAGTGTGGCTGGGTGCAGTGGGTCACGCCTATAATCCCAGCACTTTGGGAGGCTGAGGCGGGTGGATCATCTGAGGTTAGGAGTTAGAGACCAGTCTGGCTAACATGGTGAAACCCCATCTCTAAAATAAATACAAAAAATTAGCCGGGCATAGTGGCGTGTGCCTGTAATCCCAGCTACTCGGAGGCTGAGGCAGGAGAACTGCTTGAACCAGAGAGACAGAGGTTGCAGTGAGCTAAGATCAAGCTACTATACTCCAACTTCGGCGACAAGAGCGAAACTCTGGGGAGTGGAAAAAAAAAAAAAAAACCCAGGTGTGAGGGCCCGCCATTTTTTTTTTTTTCTCCCCTGAGATGGCATTTTGCTCTGTTGCCAGGCTGGAGTGCAGTTGCATGATCTTGGCTCACTGCAACCTCGGCCTCCTGGGTTCAATCGATTCTCCTCCCTCAGCCTCCCAAGTAGCTGGGACTATAGGCATGTACCATCACGCCCAGCTAAGTTTTGTATTTTAGTAGAGACGGGTTCACCATGTTGGCCTGGATGGTCTGGATCTCTTGACTTCGTGATCCACTCGCCTCGGCCTCCCAAAGTGGTGGGATTACAGGCTTGAGCCACCGCGCCCGGCCTGCGTCTGCCCTACTGAACAGACTTATTACCATAATCAGTACCGTATGGTTTTAGCACAGAGAACAACAAACAGATCAACAGAAGAGGACAGAATCCTGAAACAGACCTATGCACACAGGGAAACCTGTGATGACAGACTGACACTGCAGAGTAAAGAATTATTTAATCAACTTTGAAGGGACAATGGACATCTACAAGGAAAGAACTGAAAATAGACTCATAGCTCACTCCATACACAAACTCAATTAGAGACAGATTAAAGGTTTCAAAGATACATCTTTTTTTTTTTTTTTTCTTGAGGCAGGGTCTCACTCTGTCACCCAGGCTGGAGTGTAGTGGCCTGATCCTGGCTCACTGCAACCTCCACCTCCCAGGTTCAAGATTCTCATCTCAGCCTCCCATGTAGCTGGGATCACAGGCATGTGCCACCATGCTCAGCAAATTTTTGTATTTTTAGTAGAGATGGGGCTTCACCATGTTGGTGAGGCTGGTTTCGAACTCCTGACCTCAGGTGATTTGTCTACCGTTGCCTCCCAAAGTGCTGGGATTACAGTCATGAGCTACTGTTCACAGCCTGAAAGATATATCTTTAAGAATGTTTTTTCTTCAAAAGACCTTATAAGCAGTAAAAAAATAAAAAGAGAAGCCAGGGGTGATGTTTTCTATCAATGAAAAGAATGGGTATTTAGAGTCTTAAAATATACAGTAAATTCTACCAATATTGAACAAACCCACCTCTCTACTCCCAGCTCCTGTGGGGCCCTCTGCCTGACGTGGTAAACCTTTACAGAGAAAACTGACTTTACTGAAAGCCACTGAACCTAAACACATGAAGACCCAATACCAGGATCACTCTACCAGAACTCTCTCCCAGCCTATCTCCCTCTGTCTTGCTCTTTCCTCCACTGGAGTGGGAGCTCCCTAACAGAAACTCTTACTCATGTCTATCATCTGGGGCTGCTGAATGAAATGCATGTCAATACTGTAACTCAGTAAAATGTCCTCATTCTTTTCAGAGAAAAAGGACCACGCACAGCTATTCTGGAGAGATGAACTCTATCTAGCATTTCAGCATATGGAACATTTCCACACAAGTTATTCACAATTGTCCTATTTTCAGTGTGAGGAATGTGAAAACCAATTTGTGAAGCAATATCTCTTTTCACTGCAAACCTGCTGAAGCAACATCTTCTACTGGCTGGAAATCCAAAGGCTCGACCTCACACAGAAGTCAGAACCCACAGCAGCCAGCCAGCTGCGCTCCTGGATTTCCTGCCCTGAAGCATCAGTGACTGCAAACGCACAGTGCCTCATTGCTGTGACCGCAGCATTTATGGTACACTTCAGGACACAGATTTTTCTTTTTCTTTTTTTTTTTTTTTAAGGTAGAATCTCTGTTTACCCAAGCTGGACTCTTTTAAATTCTTTTTTATTTTTTGAGATAGAGATTCACTCTTGTTGCCCCGGCTGGAGTGCAATGGTGCCATCTTGGCTCACAGCAGCCTCCACCTCCTGGGTTCAAGCGATTCTCCTGCCTCAGCCTCCCAACTACAGCCATGCGCCACCACACCCGGCTCAATTTTGTATTTTTAGTAGAGATAGAGATTCAGTATGTTGTCTAGGCTGGTCTTGAACTCAAGTGATCTGACTGCCTCAGCCTCCCAAAGTGCTGGGATTACAGGCGTGACCACTGTGCCTGGCTGTATTTATTTTTTAAAGTATTTTTTGAGAAAGGGTTTTGCTCTTTTACCCAGGCTGCAGTATGGTGGCGTGATCACACCTGGGCTCAAGCAATCCTCCCACCTCAGCCTCCCAAACTGCTGGAACCATAGGTGTGAGCTACTTTGCCTGCCTAAATAAAAAAAAAATTTTTTTGTAGAGATGGGGTCTTGCTATGTTGTCCAGGCTGCTCTTAAACTCCTGGGATCAAGTGATCCTCTTGTATCAGCCTCCCAAAGTGCTGGAATTACCGGTGTTAAGATACCATACCCTGCCCAAAGATATTTTTGAGTAGAAGATAATTTGTTAGAACTTGTTAGAATTAGAAAGGGATGGCAGAAAAGGAAGTGTGTCTGAAATGACGCGGTTTGCTACCTTTGACAGCCAGTTGCTGTACAGGATGGGCCGGCTCATTGCCTTCTCTCTGTCAATGTTAGGGAAGTGCTTCAGAGCAACTGTGTCGATGTTCTCGTCAGTCCAGCGCCTCTCCTCATCTTCCACGAGTCTGTGGGGAGAGCAGCACGTGCATTTGGGTAACTAGAGGCCACGGTGAAGAAGCACCATGTTTGTGGGTGCTACGGGCTCCTCCCAAGATGCAGTCTTTATCACACATTTTCCTTTACTATGCATGGACAAACCAAAGAAGCGGAACTCACAACAGCTTAGGCAATCTGAAATTTTAGTCTTTTTTTTTGAGATGGAGTTTTGCTCTTGTCACCCAGGCTGGAGTGCAGTGGTGTGATCTTGGCTCACTGCAACCTCCACCTCCCGGGTTGAAGCGATTCTCCTGCCTCAGCCTCCCGAGTAGCTGGGATTATAGGTGCCTGACACCGTGACCAGCTAATTTTTGTATTTTTAGTAGAGACGGGGTTTCACCATGACGGCCAAGCTGGTCTTGAACTCCTGACCTCACAGTGATCAATGATGCCATTGCACATGATCTGCCTGCCTTGAGCTACCTTGCCTAGCAGCTTTTTTGTTTTTGTTTTTTGAGATAGAGGCTTCCTCTGTTGTCCTGGCTGGAGTGCAGTGGTGTGATCTCGGCTCACTGCACCCTCTGCCTCCCAGGTTCAAGCAGTTCTCCTGCCTCAGCCTCCTGAACAGCTGGGATTACAGGCACGTGTCACCACGCCCAGCTTATTTTTGTATTTTTAGTAGAGATGGGGTTTCACCATGCTGGTCTTGAACTGTAATCCCAGCACTCTGGGAGGCTGAGGCAGGTGGATCACTTTAAGTCAGGAGTTTGAGACTTGCCTGGCCAGTGTGGTGAAACCCTGTCCCTACTAAAAATACAAAAATCAGCTGGGCATGGTGGTACATATCTGTAATCCCAGCTACTCAGGGGGCTGAGGCACAAGAATTGCTTTGAACCCAGGAGACGGAGGTTGCAGTGAGCCGAGATCATGCCACTGCACTCTAGCCTGGGCAACAGATTGAGACTCTGTCTCAAAAAAAAAAAAAAAAAAAAAAAAAAGCTGGGTGCTGTGGCTTACGCCTGTAAACCCAGCACTTTGGGAGGCCAAGGCAGGCCAATCACCTGAGGTCGGGAGTTCAAGGCCAGCCTGACCAATATGGAGAAACCCCAAAATTAGCTGGGTGTGGTGGTGCATGCCTGTAATCCCAGCTGCTTGGTAGGCTGAGACAGGAGAATCACTTGAACCCAGGAGGTGGAGATTGTGGTGAGCCGAGATCGTGCCATTGCACTCCAGCCTGGGTAACAAGAGTGAAATTCCATCTCAAAAAAAAAAAAAAGAAAGAAATGGGAACTGTGATGCATGTAGTTTTAGAGGTATAAGACTTACTTAGCACAAGGTAAGCGGGTGAGACTGCATTGCTGTGTAAGGAGGACCTTTTGAGAAGCTGACTGTAAGAGCTTCTGCAGGCTACCAGGTTGAGGGTCTAGTGAAGGCAGGTATGTACCTATTGAGGCCAATCTGAATCTGTAAGCACAATTTATGTTGCTACATTTGAATTTAAACAAAATTCTTTGTGCTATTAGAAATCTGTGAAAATTATATTGTGGGAGACAAGGTCTTGCTCTGTCACCCAGGCTGGAATCCAGTGGCACAATCATGGCTCACTGTAGCTGCAGCCTCCCAGGCTCAATCAATCTTCCTGTCTCAGCCTCCTGAGTAGCTGGGACTACAGGTACATGCTGCCACACCTGGCTAAGTTTTTTTATTTTTTGTAGAGATGGGGGTCTCACTGTGTTGACCAGGCTGGCCTTGAACTCCTGGGCTCAATGATCCTCCTGCCTCAGCTTCCCAAAGTACTGGGATTATAGATGTGAACCACGATGCCTGATTAATTTTTTTTTTTTTTTTTTTTTTTTTTTTTGAGACAGAGTTTCGCTCTTGTTACCCAGGCTTGAGTGCAATGGCGCGATCTCGGCTCACCACAACCTCCGCCTCCTGGGTTCAGGCAATTCTCCTGCCTCAGCCTCCTGAGTAGCTGGGATTACAGGCACGTGCCACCATGCCCAGCTAATTTTTTGTATTTTTAGTAGAGAGGGGGTTTCACTATGTTGACCGGGATGGTCTCGATCTCTTGACCTCGTGATCCAACTGCCTCGGCCTCCCAAAGTGCTGGTATTACAGGCTTGAGCCACCGTGCCCGGCCTGATTAATTTTTTTTTAACTGAAAAAGGGAGAGTGAAGGTAGCTGACATAACAACAACAACAAAACACCATTTAAAACCAGCAGAACTCCAATAAGAAATAGAAACAGGCCTGCCACGGCCAACACGCTCCGCACTCTGCCTTGCCTGCTCACTTCTTACAGTGGCTCTCAGTAATGTACCTGGTGTTACCCAAGAATTGCAAGGAGTTGGGTTTGAAAGTCAGTGATCTACAACTATGCAGTATTCTGAGACTCCCTGTACATCAGTGATAGGAAAAGCTGCAGGATAAGACCTGGTCCAGAGGCTCAACTGCCAAACATTTAAGCATTTCTTAGTCGGAGAGAACCATCTGCCAAGTCCTCTTACTGCAATTCAAACAACAAAACCTTCCACAATCGATGCTGATCCATCAGCCATTAGCAGTTTTTCCCCTGAAGTGTTGGTCACTGAACTAGAAAAACTCAAAACTTGCAAGACAAGAATTGATCCAAGTGGGCAACAGGCAAAAGAGAAAACCAGTGGCCCAGAGATCCAGCTGCAAAGCCTCTAATACGAACACAGACTAAGAATCAGGAAGAGGGGAGGTTATGGAGCCTGTGCACTAGGCAATTGCTGAGAGATCTTTTAACCCAGCAGTGAACCTGTGCTCTAGTAAGTTATCACAGGCAGCTGCTACCTTGTGTGGTCCCACCTGACAGTTAAAGAGGTTTATTAAAGTGCCCCCTTTTTTACTTCGATGGTGTATCCTTTTTTTTTTTTTTTGAGGCGGAGTTTCGCTCGTTACCCAGGCTGGAGTGCAATGGCACGATCTCCGCTCACCGCAACCTCCGCCTCCCGGGTTCAGGCAATTCTCCTGCCTCAGCCTCCTGAGTAGCTGGGATCACAGGCACGCGCCACCATGCCCAGCTAATTTTTTGTATTTTTAGTAGAGACGGGGTTTCACCTTGTTGACCAGGATGGTCCCGATCTCTTGACCTCGTGATCCATCCGCCTCGGCCTCCCAAAGTGCTGGGATTACAGGCTTGAGCCACCGCGCCCGGCCTGGTGTATCCTTTTTTTAAAAAAAGTGCCGTGTTCAAAGTTACAAGGTTTATGAAAGTGCCTTGTGTAAGCAGACAGTGCTGGGCCAGCCCGGTGCCCTCAGTGCACTGTGACTTTGTCACCCTGAGGTGGCTGTGACCGGTGTCCAGATGGGAGGCTGCCCTTGCTGACTCTGCTCCTTCCACCACTGGCACCACCTGACTCTACTTAGGCAGGCCACCCCTGCAAAGATCCCAACTCTGACAGCTGAAGGACTCAGAGCAGGGGAGCATGGGACACACTGGTTCCTTGGCTTCCCTTACCTATCTTGGAAGAGACGCAGAGCTTCATGTGCCCAAATCCGAATGAGGCCTTCGACAGGCAGGGTCTCCAGAGGTCTCAGCGCTTCAAAGATGCCTCTCACCCACCTAGTCATTTCACGGGGTGAATAGATATAGTGAGGTTGTGTATCCTGAGTGAATCTCTCCTAGGGGAATGAGAAAATTGGAAGTTACATGTAAATATCTTAAGACACGGAGAAGTGGTCAAAAGGTAAAAAATGCTGCAAAACATGTTTACATTAAAGATAAAGAACCTAGACCCTGAAATATTTAAGAAGATAGCTGGACGTGGTGGTGGGCGCCTGTAGTCCCAGCTACTAGAGAGGCTGAGGCAGGAGAATCACTTGAACCTGGGAGGTAGAGGTTGCAGTGAGCTGAGACTGCGCCACGGCACTCCAGCTTGGGCCAACAGAGCAAGACTCCATCTCCAAATGAGTAAGCAATGTTGGAACAATTGGATAACCGTCCAGAACAAAGTTAGATTCAAGCTGCTCACTTTATGTTGAAACAAATTATATTGAACAATTTAAATCTTTAAACAATGAAACTACAAAAAATCCTTCGGAAAATACTTAAAAGCAAACTAAATGCTTGGAAAAAGCATCTGCCACCTATGACAAGCAAGCGGTCTCCCAGCGTGAAGAGCAAGACACAGCAGGGCAATCGGCAGCTCCCACTCATCCTCCACCCCGGAGGGCTCCACCGGAGGCTAAACGGAGAGATGCAAAACTCAGCTGTGAGAGTCACGTCTCACCAAATGGGCAAAGACGCTTTTGTTGCTGACTGGTTTTTAAATGTTGGAGAGCAAAGGGAAAGGGGTGCTGCTGGTGGGAGCCCAGCTGGTCCAACTACGTTGAGAGCAACCTGGCAGATATGCAGCCTTTGTATACATGTAGAAATGCATACTTCTCATCATATACACACGCATATAGGATAATGATTAAGCATGTAAATGTCAGCAATCTTAGTACCTTCACAGAAAAGAGACTTTGATGACAGACCCTGGAGCAAGTCTCTTGGCTCAACATCTCTGAATAAAGTCCAATCCTTTAATAGAGGTCTCTCTCTTTTTTTTTTTTTTTTTTTTGAGATAGGGTCTCACTTTGTCACCCAGGCTGGTGCAGCGGCACAGTAAGCTCTGCCTCCAGATTCAACAACTCTCCCACCTCAGCCTCCTGGGCAGCTGAGACTACAAGCATACACCACCACACCCACCTAATTTTTGTATTTTTTGTAGAGACATGGTTTTGGCATGTTGTCCAGACTGGGTTCAAATTCCTGGACTCAAAGGATCCACCCACCTTGGCCTCCCAAAATGCTGGGATTACAGGCGTAAGCCACCACACCTAGCCAACAGAGTTCTTTAATTATGAGAGGAAAACAATTTCTGGAAGAATAAAGAAACTCTGCGTACCTGAGACATGGTATAGAACTCCACCATGGCAGCAGTGAGCGGCTCCGCATACGTCCGTAGGGACGGAATGAGCCTCAGCATGGCGCGGTTGAAAGTGCCATAGATCTGCGTCAGGGAGGCGGGTCCCGGGTAATCCACGTAAACAACAGGCACGTGACGCAGGAACCTGTGCACAGATGGCCCAGCTCAGTCTCCCTCCCTGACAGCGGCTCCAGGGAAGGGGCAGTGTGCCAGTGGAGCTGCCCTGTCCAGGGCCCTGACTGGAGGCTGCTTTCTAACCTAGCTATGCAGACTTGATATCAGTATAAGCTGAGATCTCACACGCACTGCTTAGGCTTGGGGTCTGACACACAACAGTGGATAGAAAACACTTGAAAAAGAACCCAGCAAAGATGAGAAAATAACCCAGGCTTATTTCAGCCTCATCTTGGACCAACAGATGAGTCTGGGGCAGTTAATAACTACCAAAAGATCAATGATTTTATTATTTATTTATTTTATTTTATTTTATTTTATTTTGAGACGGAGTTTCGCTCTTGTTACCCAGGCTGGAGTGTAATGGCGTGATCTCGGCTCACCGCAACCTCCGCCTTCTGGGTTCAGGCAATTCTCCTGTCTCAGCCTCCTGAGTAGCTGGGATTACAGGCATGCGCCACCAGGCCCAGCTAATTTTTTGTATTTTTAGTAGAGACGGGGTTTCACCTTGTTGACCAGGATGGTCTCGATCTCCTGACCTCGTGATTCACCCGCCTCGGCCTCCCAAAGTGCTGGGATTACAGGCTTGAGCCACTGTGCCCGGCCAGTGATTTTATTTTATTTATTTATTTATTTATTTTTTGAGACGGAGTTTCGCTCTTGTTACCCAGGCTGGAGTGCAATGGCGCGATCTCGGCTCACCGCAACCTCCGCCTCCTGGGTTCAGGCAATTCTCCTGCCTCAGCCTCCTGAGTAGCTGGGATTACAGGCATGCGCCACCATGCCCAGCTAATTTTTTGTATTTTTAGTAGAGACAGGGTTTCACCATGTTGACCAGGATGGTCTCGATCTCTCGACCTCGTGATCCACCTGCCTCGGCCTCCCAAAGTGCTGGGATTACAGGCTTGAGCCACCGCGCCCGGCTCCATGATTTTATTTTTAACATGCTTTCCTGGCATTACAGCTCAGAGAAGTAACCTAGGAGGAACCCCATGATAAGCAGTATTACCATCTTCATTATCAATACCAGGTTTCTGTGGCATTGTGCTTACAGCAATCCTGAAGCTGCATGTGTGTGAAGCAGGGCAGTCTACCCAGGGGTTTTACCTGTGTGAGAGGGGCTTTCTGCCGGGGTCTGTGGGGGGATTACAAGCCCCAACAAACTGGATTCTCTCCAGCTTCACCCATGTTTGATCTGAGGTACGGTAAAAGCCTCCGTGCTCCACCATCTGAAGGAGCAGACAGGTACCACATTAGGAGCAAAACGTGAACAAGAAACATTGTGGGGCAGGAAGGGCCTTGTGGATAGAAACAAACCTGTCTGATGAAGGATATGACCCTCTGGGTCCCATATTTATCCATATCTGGCAAGTTGATTTCATCACAGAACAACACCAGCCACTTTCCAAGTTGAACAGGAGCCAAAACGACCCCGTTGGGCGTGCGTCTATACTCGCAGTAGTGGTCAAAAGTCTTCAGAAGCAGTTCTGGAGTAGTAGCACTGGAGAAGTTGAGACCCACCACCTGTGGAGGGCAGACACAGAACTGCACTGTAAGACCAACCCCATGCTCAACAGCTAAAGGCCTGCTGCCCACCTCCCGGCCCCTTTACCTCCATGTCAGGCAAGGCCCGGAGGGCGCTGAAGAGCGTCATGGTCTTGCCAGACCCGGGAGGGCCACACAAGACCAGGGGCTTGTGCTCGGCCAGCCAAGTGTACAAGAGGGCTTCGTGGCGGACTGTGTCCAGTGTTGGCACGACGACGTCAGGGGCTGCCACCTTGTGCGTCTCCACTTCAATCTGAGGCACCTTGGCCTGCCACGGAGACCACTCTCCGCTGATAGACACCTACACACAGAGACGGAGATGCGAGTCAGGCTAGAGTCAAGGTGCCGCCTCACGAGATTTGCTTGCCTGAACACAAACTAGAACTTTCAGCATAAGGAGGAACTGGTCAGGTTAATCTGCATTCTTTGCTAACACATGAAACTAAAAGGATACGGTCCTTCTATGAAATGGAATAAAATGAAAAGATGGAAGTCCAGGTCCCATGGTCAGGTTGTTCCAGGATGAGTAAAATCAGCAAAGCGAGAATCAGAACACGGGCTGTAACTGCATGCTCACCTCGTAATCGATGATGGGTATGTTGGGCGCAGTGGGCAGAGGCACGGTCGTGATTCTTCTGATGTATTCACCCAGCTCTGCTCTCATTTTTAGCCGGCTGTCTCCAGACAGGGACCAGAGTATGGCATAAACCAGATATCGCTATTAAAAGAGGAATTAAACTTTGATTTTTATAAAATTTCAACAACAAAAGAGAGACACTTAGAGCAAAGTTAACCTGAAGACAGTGGTTCCCAGTCTTCTTGCATCACAGACACCCTGGGCACCTTTCCTAGCCCCTCAGCGAAGGCTCTGCCCTCGCCCAGAAGAGTACATCCACACAGGTGCAGCATTTCAGAGGTCTGCGGACCTGTGGACCGGCACAGTGGGGAGCTCTGTGAAGCCCTGAAGCCTGCTGACCTGAATGTAGCGCTCCAGCTGCTCGATCTGCATGGGGAAATCGGGGTGGTTGGCGTTATACTGTGCCACGTTGCGGCAGGCCTGGTGCAGCATGGAGAAGAGGGAGCCCAGGCAGCGCAGGCGCGTCAGGTCCATGATGTGCTCCAGTTGGAAGGCATGCTCTAGCGCCTTGGTGACCAGGCCGTTGGACGTGAAGTACGGCTGCATGATTGTGGCTGCATCTCTTTGGATCTAGAAGGTGGAATAAGTGATATTTAACCATCTTTCAAAAGGCAGGTGAGTTTCATCGATTCTAACCTGGGCCCAGGAGAAAGTCACATGACCTTGGAAAACTAATTCTGGATGAAGCTTCAATGATCAATCCTCATTCCTTCATCCAGGTGGTTCTCAAAAACCCTGCTTCCCAGGAACTTTGGTTTTCCCATGGAAAAGGGCATTCTTTCATCAATTTATAGAGAAAAGTAAGATAATGAAAAGAATTCTTTAACTTTTCCATACGTGACTTCCAACATTGGTAACTGCGACGGCTGGGCTTCCTTGTAAGCTGGCAGAAGACAACACTGATTACACAAAATTTGGCTGGGCACAGTGGCTCATGCCTATAATCCCAGCACTCTGAGTGCCCAAGGCAGGTGGACTGCTTGAGCCCTAGGAGTTCAAGACCAGCCTGGGCAACACAGCAAGACCACATCTGAACATCCCAGCACCCTCACACCGTGACATGTGGGGCCCTCCTGGGAGCACCTGCAGCATGGGGGAAGCGGCCTCCTCCCCTTCATCCTCCTTGCCCTTGCGCCGCCGCTGGGCCTCGTCCTCCCCTTCGTCCAGCGGGATGCTGCGCAGCCTGGCCAGGAAGTTGTTGAAGATCATGTCGGTGCTCAGCACGTCCTCACTGAACCAGACCATGCCGCAGCGTGACACTGTGGCCAGGGTCGCATATTTCAGGTCCTGTACCTCAAACATTATCCTCACCTTTAAAGAAAACATTAAGCAGATTTAATGACACAGGTTTGGTAGAAACCAGGATATTAAAATTATTTTATCTATATACACACTGAAAGGGTGACTTAAAACTTAATTTTTCTATACAGAAAGTAGCCGGGCATGGTAGTGCCTATAATTGCAGCTGCTTGGGAGGCTGAGGCAGGAGAATCACTTGAGCCCAGGAGATGGAGGTTGCAGTGAGCCAAGATCATGCCACTGCACTCCAGCCTGGATGACAGTGAAAACCGATCTCAAAAAAACCCCCAAAACAAATAACCCAAACTTAATTTTTCTGCACTTATTTAAAAAATAAAGACAAAAACTATCTACAGCTCACATCACTACAGTATTCACCATTCTCGCTGTAAGAATCTGGGCAGGACAGCCGTGTGTTGCAGGGAGAAGAGCAGGGCAGACCACCGTGTTTAAGGTTTCCTGCCACCAGAAGGCTCTTGAGGGTGTGGAAGCAACAGCCCCTCCAGGGTGATGTCAGTGGCTGTGTCCTGGGTGTGCACCAGGCCTGGATCCCTCTAGTCTCACGCAACCTGACCAGGCAGGCATACCGTCACCTTCGGTTTAAAGATGGCGCAGGTGACTTGCTAGGGTCCAGGTGGTTGGACTCCAGAGCCTTATTAACGTTGGAGCTGTAATTTCCTCACCAGGGGATCAATCTCCTCTGTCAATAGTTAAGACTCTACTGGATCGGTTGTCAGAGTGGAACTTGAGGAGTCTGAGTAAGGGCACCCTTCAGACAGCACTGAGAATCCACGGCTGGCTCCTGAAGCTGTGATAAATACCAATCCAAAGCCTTGCTGTTAAAGGCTCATAAGCTGCTCAGGCCAGAAACCTCGCATCATCTTGAATCCTTTCCCTCACAACCGCATGTAGTCCATCAGCAAATCCCACGCGTGCTTTCAAACTCCAGCCTGTCAGCCACTGCTGCAGACTCGCCCCCTGCCCCTGGTGCCTGGAGGAAGGAGGCAGCCTCCAACTGGCCTGGCTTTCACCCCGTCCTCTTCCTTCTCCAAACGGCAGGCAGACGACCTTTGTGGACATATGTCAGGGTGTGTCACTCCTGTCCAGCTTCTCCTAGGATCCCAGCTTGCCCACGGTACACACTCACACCCTCACACAGACCTCCAGGGCCCCTGACCTGGCTCGTTTCCTCTCTGGTCTCAGCCCTGACTTGTCATCCCCTGTCCTCTCCACTTCAGCCTCTGCTGTCCTCACACACACCGGCCCCCTGTCCCAGACTTGCTACTCCTGCTGTTTCCTCCTTTGCCCAGAACACTTGGGCGCCGTGGGACCTCCTCCCTCACTCCCCTCAGTCTCTGCTCAAACCACATTCTCAGGGAAGGCTGCACACTTTAACCTCAAACCCCCACCAACACCTGACAGCTTGCTTTCAATTTCTTTTCTTCTTCTTTGCACCAATTGCTATTCACGTCCATCTTCCGCCTCACACGTGAGCAAGAGCTTTGTCTTCTTGCTTTCTTACTGCTGTATTTTCAGCATTTGTAACATGCTCTGACTCAGCGCACATCCACACTGGGCCTGGCATGTGTACTGATCAGTAGGCGCTCTGTCCGGCGCCTGCATCACACACCCATTTCCCAAGGGACAGCCCAGAAAGCCCCATTCTAAATTTCTAATTTTCCCAACTTCCAGATGTGTAACGGCTTAAGAAACCCTAATGACCCTGGGCACAGTGGCTCATGCCTGTAATCCCAGCACTTTGGGAGGCCGAGGCGGGTGGATCACGAGGTCAAGAGATCGAGACTGTCCTGGCCAACGTGGTGGAACCCTGTCTTTACTATAAATAGGAAACATAGCAGGGCGTGGTGGCGAACGCCTATAATCTCTGCTACTCAGGAGACGGAGGCAGGGGGTGGAGGCAGGAGAATCACTCGAACTTGAAAGGTGGTGGTTGCAGTGAGCCGATATCGAGACCATCCTGACCAATATAGCAAAACCTTGTCTCTACTAAAATGTAAAAAATTAGCCAGGTTCGGCGGCGTGCACCTATAGTCTCAGCTACTCAGGAGGCTGAGGTAGGGGAACTGCTTGTACCTGAGAGGCGGACGTTGCGGTGAGCCACTGCACTTCAGCCTGGTGATAGAGTGAGACTCCATCTCAAAAAAAAAAAAAAAAAAATCCTAATGACCACCCCACTGAACAAGGTTAACTGATAATCATGGAGTGTGTGTATTACTCAATAAATTAGAGAACACCACTAATAAAACCTACCAAAATGTTTCTCACTAGCCATGGAAATGGAAACAAATCTAGCAGTTGAGATTCTACCTTTGAAAATTACTGAAAATTACTTACACAATCTGGGTCCAGGACTCCAGAGCCGCACTTAGCTGGCACATGGATTTTAGTTGGCTGAATAGAATGATTCGGTTGATGACAGGCAAAAGGCTACTCACATTGGGTGGAAGGCTGAGGCGCTCTCCATTGGGCAGAGTAAGGAGCTTGTTGTCATCCAGCACCGAGTTCAAGTTCTCAACCCACTCTGGATCCACATCGCCATCGAAGACAATCCATTGGCGCTTCTGCAGCTCACCTCTCACACTGTCTATGATCCTGGTTGGGAAGGATTTTAAAACAGCTGCTGACTAAATCAGGATTGTAAGATTAGGCATGTTTACCTACAATGGTTTCTGAAGTGATCTTTAATTTACTGACTTTGGTTGAAAATAAGGTATACTCTGCCATTGCAAGAACAAAGTACTTGGCCCCCGTATCCAGCAGAACACAAAGATCAAAGAGGACGTACTTTCTCAGCACATGTGTGAAGAGCCCATCAGTCCATTCCCTGGTGTTGGGATCCAGGGTTCCGTAGAGGTGGTCTTTGCTGATGGCCTTGGGGTCGATGATATGGGCCACGCCTTCCACACCCTCGAGTCTCTCCAACGCCTTCAGCAGGACACGCCACGCCATGCTCTTCCCACTTCCTGATGGCCCCACCATCATCAGGCCATGATTGATCTGGGTGATCTGATAGAGCTGGAGAACCTGCAGGGCCCAATAGACCAGCACAGTGACCGTCCCAGAGGAGGAATGGGGACAGCTCCTCACTGAGCCACCTCTTGTGAAAGTGAGCAAGAAACATGACCTATGGATTTTTTTTTTGAAATCTCTATCTCCCAGTCTGGAGTGCAGTGGCATGACCTCGGCTCACTGCAAGCTCTAGCTCCCAGGTTCAAGCGATTCTCCTGTCTCAGCCTCCTGAGTAGCTGGGATTACAAGCGCCTATAAATGGATTTTTAAAGACAAGTACTGGAACTCTCCAACTGTAGAGATATTATACAGGCCACATCTACAACATTTCCAAACTGTGGAGAGTTCTTTACTAAGTCAGGAAAGCTGGAGCCAGTGGGACAGGAGATACTAATGAGCAGCCTCAACAAGGACATATCAGACCTTGCCAAGGACAGTAAGAGACCGAATGGATGAGCCACGTGTTCAATCCAGTACAGAGTCTCTCAGGCTAAACACACATAGCTTGTGTAAGCAGTAAACTTTTTCTTAAATAAATCACATAGAGGAAGGAAAGAAGCCAATATAGAATGTAAACTACCTACTGATCAGCGATTTCAGTTGTTCATCTATGGTGCTGGAAAGTCTTGTAAGCAGAGTTTTTACCAGCATAAATAAATTTCCAATGTAATCATGCCCTCAGCATTTTCAGATATTGAACTATACAGGCCGGGCATGGAGGCTCACACTCGTAATCCTAGCACTTTGGAAGGCCTAGATGGGAGGATGATGAGGTCAGGAGTTCGAGACTAGCATGGCAAACATGGTGAAACCCTGTCTCAACTAAAAATACAAAAGTTAGCCAGGCATGGTGGCACGTGCCTGTAATGCCAGTTACTCAGGAGACTGAGGCAGGAGAATTGCTTTAACCTGGGAAGCAGATGTTGTGGTGAGCCAAGATCATGCCACTGCACTCCAGCCTGGGGTGACAGAGCAAGACTCCGTCTCAAAAAAAAAAAAAAGAAAAAAGAAAAAATTGAACTATATCATGTAAGTAAAATTTTCAGGTTAAGTTTTGCTACCTCTTCATTTAAACAACAACAAAAACATTCAAACAGGCCTTGGGCAAATATTCATAAACGATATCATGCACCTTCACAGCCTTCACGGACAGTTTCACCAAAGGGCCCACAGCCGTCATTACTGGACACTAAAGCCAGCAGAGTCTGTGAGGGCAGTTGGCCAATGGAACAATCCGGGTTACCTTTTCAACCCACATTCCACCAACTTCTTCTCCATCTCCGTATGTCAAATACATCTCCTGACACACTTTCTTCAGCTCCTCTCGAAGGGCAGTCATCTCACCCCTGTGATACTGGACTCCAGGGAACACGTCCGACAGGAGGCTGAAGAGCAGCGGGATGTCCTCCGCCACCAGCTTCGGCACCATCGTCTCACAGACGCTCTGAATCAGAATCTATGGGGAGAGGAATGGGCCATGAGAGCGGAGCATGGCTCGCGGGCCGCCCGCTGCAGCCCCAGGAGCTGCGTGCTCAGTAACTGCTGGTGAACAAAGGGTGCGACCACCGCTCGCCCGCATCCGTGCACTCCACTCGCTGGGTAAACAGGACAGTCGGCTCCAGTTGTCCCAACACACGTGAACCGCAAGAAGAACTCACAAGTCATTGCTTCAATGTTGAAAAGGCAAATTTAAATAACGTGTAAGGTTTGGATGATCAAAAGGTCTGTAACGCACCTCTTGTTCAGGGAGATTTTCAGCAATTTCTCCTTCATCAACAGCTTCCCCTCGCTCCTCTTTCTCCCTCTTTATCTTCTGGATTCTCTCTCTTTTCACATTGCCTGCGCTCACCAGTACACTCTTCAAAGCCCGGAGACCAAAGTCATAATGGCTCTGAGAAGAGAGCTGCTCATCACAAAGTCTAGAAAGGAAACAAACGGCTTTCTTTAAAAACAGTGTACTTTAAGCAACAATAGGGTCAGGCGTCAAGAAATCAGAGATGAGTATTTTGTAAGATGTGCAATCATTACACGTAAAACTTTTAAGGTTAAATGGGCACATTGAACATATGCAAGAAACATAATCATGAAGAATTCTAGGCTACTCACTTAAAAAATGGGACGATTTTGTTGGCAAGGACTTCAGCAGTACGGAAGCCCTGTGAGTACAGCATGACCTGGGCGATTAACTGTCGGTCGGGCTTGGTCATGGCCAAGCTCCGGAACAGCTTCTTCAAGTTGTCAGGAAGGTTTGACCGGCCTGCATAGCCAGGGTTCATGGTGATGAAGATGGCCATGTCGGGGCTCACCTTGACTTGTTTGTTCAGCAGCTCACAAGTAATGGGGGCAGAGGCTAAGAATGAGATGACAGTGTTAAAACTAGAAATGTTAGAAAAACCTGTTCTAAAATATCTCTAAAACAAAAGACAAAGCTCTTGTTCCTCTAGGGAGCTGGTGGAGAGGCTTTCTGGGAGGCTGCTCTGCGGCCTTTATTCAGGGACCACCGGCCATGTTCTCCCAGCCCAGGTGGACCCATTCCCATGCACCTCATGGGCACATGTGTCCCAGGTCAAGCAGGGTCCACTTTTCTATTTGGGCAACACAGCATTGAGTGTCATGGAGAACTCAAGATAGAGATGCTGCCCAATAAATGTGCAAAAATAAAAAGGAATAAATGCTGTGACACCTGACTGGCTTAGATATGGTAATTACTTTTTCCTAGGATCATCAAAATAAAAAGCCTCCAAAATCTCCAAGTACCTCTGAGCTACTTTGGAACAAAGTATATTCTTTCCTTAAGAGAATACTGATCCCAAATGCAAGTGTTGCTTTCTTCCACACTCGTTTTATTTTATTTAGGAGGTCTGGGGAATTCTCCATAAGGCAAATTGTTATTACGCAATTGAAGGAAAGAGTAAAAGTTACACTGTGCACATAAGACAGAATTTCACACCTACCCAATCCCCACGTTTGCTTTCTTCAGCATCCACCCTCCCTGACCCCACATACTGATACTTCGTGTTCAACAGGGAAGGGAAGCAGTCCCTGGGGCCTCTCCGACAGACAGCTGCTCGATTGTGATAAAGGGCTCATTTCCAAAGACAGATGGTAGAATGATGGCCAGACAGGTGGCTGGGGAGGTTGGCTCTCTGATGATGTGGGAGGGAAGAGGGGGCACCGAGGGCCCACATCAGTGGACACAGTCATTCCGTGGCAAAGGCCATGGAGGGAACATACAAGCTCTAAGGGAGCACGGGGGCATCTGTCTGGCTGAGGAAGGACTGCTCAGGTTTTTGGCTGTCCTAGGGCATAGCAACCTCTCTGCTGCTGCCCTAGAATGAGGACTGTTGATGCAGTACAGTTGTGGGTTTCTTCTTTTTTTGTGTGTGTGTGTCAGAGTTTTGCTCTGTGGCTCAGGCTGGAGTGCAGTGAGGCAATCTCAGCTCACTGCAACCTCTGCCTTCTGGGTTCAAGGGATTCTCCCTGCCTCAGCCTCCTGAATAGCTAGGATTACAAGCATGCATCACCACGCCAGGCTAATTTTTATATTTCTAGTAGAGACAGGGTTTTACCATGTTGGCCAGGCTGGTCTCAAACTCCTGACCTCAAATGATCTGCCTGCCTTTGCCTCCCAAAGTGCTGGGATTACACACTTGAGCCACCATGTCTGGCCTGGGTTTCTTACCTTGCATCTTTAACCACAACTCACTATGCTGCCTGAAACAGTTCCTGTGAGCTAAACTCTTGCTTATTTCTAATCCAAAAGGTAGAAGATTAGTTCACAGTGAAATTTCCCTCTATGGTCTCTAAGTGATTTTTGAAGAGGTCTTACTCTTGTCGTAGTTGGGGTTGGAATGTTCACGCAGTGCTTCCTGTATGCACTGCACCTGCTGGGACACAGCTGACAGCATTCGCTCCTCCAGGCGGTTGAACTCATCGAAGCAGCCCCAGGCACCCACCTGGCAAAGGCCCACAAAGATCCGGCCCATTGCCTGGGAAGGACAGAAAGAAAAGCTAATACCACCTGCTGTGGCCCAAACTGTGTTCCCCCCTCCCTTGCTACAAAATTAGTATGTGAATGCCCTAACCCTGGTGGGTTTGTCTTTAGAGAAAGGGCATGTAAGGATGTAATTAAGGTTAAATTAGGTCCGAAGGGCTGGGGACCCCTGATCCACAGGACTGGTCCCTTATAAGAAGAGGAAGAGGAACCAGAGTGCTCTCTGTGCATTTCTGAGGAAAGGCCTTGTGAAGACAAAATAGCTGTCTGCAAGCTAGCAAGAGGACCCTCGCTGGGAACTGAACCCTGCCAGCACCTTGATCTTGGAATCCCCAGCCTCTGGAACTGGGAGGAAACACATGTCTATTGTTAAGCCACACAGCCTGTGCTGCTTGGATATGGCGGCCTGAGCAGACCACCACACCACCTGCCTCAGTGCTGGCTTCACTGGACTCCAACAATGACTCTGACAATCTGTTTGGCCTTGGGCAAGTCACACCTTTTTGAAATGCACATCTCCTCGTCTTTGAAATGGGAATACTACTACCTACCTCCCACGGTGGTTGTGAAGGATTAGAGTCACATCTCAGGTGAGGGACCCAGTGCCTACATACAGCAGTCACTTCATGAACAGTACCCATTATCATAACAGACGTAAAATATAATACCTTCTTTCCTCCTATGCTAATAAAATCTCAATGACAAAGCTATTGTTTTTATTCTATTACTTTACATGATTAAAGAAAAACCTCTTCCATAATATGTGCTTATTCCAAGATTCAGGCACTAAAAATGTCTTGGAAAAACTGACATTTTAGAAAATATATTACACTGAAGATCTAGCTCTGAAAACATGAAACTAAAGTCAACTTCAAAGCATGTATGCTGGACACCTTAAACACTTCAAAATAACACCAACCCTAGCACAGGCCTCAGGAGGCCATATCAACCATGCTGAGCTGTATGGCCAATGGCTTTGAGAGGTATGAGCTTGATATTCTCCAAATGATCCCCGCAGGACATTAGGTTTTAGGCAGATCCCATCAAGCTCACCTGGAAATCAAAGGTTTCATCACAGTTGAAAACTAAAACAAACCGTCCAAGCTGATGGCCAAGAGCTTTGACAGACTCTGTTTTCCCAGTTCCAGCAGGTCCTGTTTAAAGAAAAGCAATAGAGGGCTTGAGTCCATTACCTAACAGAAAACATATCTTAGCTTTAAAAGAACTATAAAAAGCAACTCATTTAAAAAATCAAAGTAGCGTCCAGGTGTGATGGCTCACACCTATAATCCCAGCACTCTGGGAGGCTGAGGTGGGCAGACTGCCTGAGCTCAGGAGTTTGAGACCAGCCTGCCACATGGTGAAACCCCATTTCTATTAAAAATACAAAAATACAGGCATGCGCCTGTAGTTCCAGCTTCTTGGGAGGCTGAGGCAGGACACTGCTTGAACTCGCGAAGCGGAGGTTGTAGTGAGCCAAGATTGCACCAGTGCACTCCAGCCTGAGCAACGGAGCAGGACTCCGTCTCCAAAAAAAAAAAAAAAAAAATCAAAGTAGTAATAAATGCAAACAAATTTAAGATTTTAGAATGTATACACAACATAATCAAGAGGTACATTCAACATTCAAATCATTAATCTTTAAATACTTAATTATATGATTCCATCTGTCCAGATTTGCGGAAGAACTTACCAAATGGGGAACCCCCCAGCCTGGCCTCCAAGGCTTGTGTCATTGTCAAATAGCAGCGGTCAGTGAGGGGGGTCTGGACCAGTTTGTCCTGAACACCGAGGTACTCAAAGCCATAGTTAAATTTGGCATTTGCCATTTGAATTGACAATTGCTGTAACACATCAGTTTGCTTAGGGTCAAAGTAAAATCGCATCTGGCTGAGCCATTCAAAAGATTTGGCATTGTCAATCTTGCTTTTGATCAAGGACCTTGTAACGTCTCTCTGGTGAACCAACTCTGTAATCTGAAGAAAGAGAGTCACTTTAGAAGTTCGTCTGCACTAAAGCAATACAGTGCATTCTCTGGGTTTGTGAACTGGTAAACTTAAATTGAGGTTCTAGGTTCAGTTAAGTACGGCTTTCAGTAAATGTTCCAAAAGGCAAATTCACTTTCAGAGATGAGAGAAATGTTTCTCATGCAATGGTATTACATAGAACCCAGAGCTGCAGCAAAAACAAAGAAACAGAAGCCCTCGCTTTAAGTTTTTTCAAATTCTGCAACTATCCTAAAACACGATGGAAGGTTAGCTTTCTGATGTCTGTCCCAAGAGTCTTGCCATATGCCACCACGGGGCTTGGAGCAGGCATGGCCCACGCTGTGCAGCTTGGCACTGCTGTGGCCCCTCTCTGGGCAGAAGACCGGAAACAGCGAGAGGCCCTGACCAAGGTCGATCCCTTCCTCTCTACTGTGATGTCGTGTAGCCCCTGCATACCCCTGAGATTACCTTTCGATAGGGACAGAGAGCCAAACGTCCACCCTCAGAGTATATCTATACACCATCCACTGTTCTCCTTGATACGAAAACCTTTTCCAAGCATGATTTCCATTTAATTGCATGGTTGAGAGTGTAAGAGTCTAACTGGTAAGGAAGGAGTCAGGTGTGAGACTAACCAAGTGTTCCAGCTTCCGCCTTCGGAGTGGGGGCTGCTCCATGAGGACAGAGTCCGCTAACACATTGAGGGTGACCTCCACGTTGCTCAGCACGGAGTGCAAGGGCGCAGCGTCGCCACCTCCGCCCATGCTGCTCAGTGCAGTCTCCACGTTCTCAGACCAGGCTATCTGGGCCGACAAAACCACAAGCTGGGCCTGAAAGACACAGAAACAAGATCTCAAAGGATGACTTTAAAGACTGCTCAGTTGGCCGGGCGCGGTGGCTCAAGCCTGTAATCCCAGCACTTTGGGAGGCCGAGGCGGGTGGATCACGAGGTCAAGAGATCAAGACCATCCTGGTCAATATGGTGAAACCCCGTCTCTAGTAAAAATACAAAACATTAGCTGGGCATGGTGGCGCGTGCCTGTAATCCCAGCTACTCAGGAGGCTGAGGCAGGAGAATTGCCTGAACCCAGGAGGCGGAGGTTGCGGTGAGCCGAGATCGCACCATTGCACTCCAGCCTGGGTAACGAGCGAAACTCCGTCTCAAAAAAAAAAAAAAAAAAAAAAAAAAAGATTGCTCAGTGTTTTCACTGTGAGCCCACTCACTACTACCACAGATTACCTGGTATTTATCAATCCAAGTGATGTAGGTATTTGGGTCAATTGAAGTTGCTTTCCCAAAAATCTCGACTTCTGTGACAGACTCAGCGAGAAGTTTGGCCAGGGTGACTCTCATCTCCTTTTCTACCAGCGTGAGCCACTCATTGATTTTGGGATGCTCAGTAATTGACACAGGAGTTTTAAACATAACCTGAAATAAATACAATTTTAAGAAATGAGGTGTGCAAAAATATGAGAGAAGTTTTAGAAGTTACAAGATAAATTTACCTCTTCTCCTTCCCGAGATGAAATACCCAAAACAACAGAGTTATCCTCGTTCAGGATGATGCTTGAAACTCCAGCGAACATCTTCTTGAAGTGTTTTTGTAATTTGGCAACATTCTTGCTGTTTCCAATGATTTCAAGCAAATCTTCATCACCCACAAAATAGAACCTAAAATTAAAATAGCACTCAAGTTGCTAAAATATTATATACACGTGTAAGGTGAATCAAGGCAAAATTTCAAACTGCAGGAAAGGAAAGAAGACGTGGCTGGTAGTGGCAATCTCCAGCCCAAATTCAGATCACATCCAAATTTCTTCCAGCCCTTGGCAAAAGATACACACTTACCTAACAAGATCTTGAAGTAAGAGGACTTCAATGAATGCCAAGAATTTCAGGCAGGGTGCCGTGGCTCACACCTGTAATCTTAGCACTTTGGGAGGCTAAGGCAGGCAGATCACCTGAGGCCAGGAGTTCAAGACCAGGCTGACCAACATGTAGGAAACCCCATCTCTACTAAATATACAAAATTAGCTGGGCGTGTTGGTGAATGCCTGTAATCCCAGCAATTCGGGAGGCTGAGGCAGGAGAATTGTTTGAACCCAGGAGGCACAGGTTGCGGTGAGCCAAGTTTGCACCACTGCACTCTAGCCTGGGCAACAAGAGTGAAACTCCATCTCAAAAAAAAAAAAAAAAAAGAAAGAAAGAAAAGAGATTTTCATGTCATTCACTTTAGTGAGTTACTTTATTAACTCTTTTTGTTTTTGAGACGGAGTCTTGCTCTGTCGCCCAGGCTGGAGTGCAGTGGCGTGATCTCGGCTCACTACAACCTCCACGTCCTGGGTTCAAGCAATTTTCCTGCCTTAGCCTCCCGAGTAGCTGGGATTACAGGCAACCGCCATCATGCCCGGCTAATTTTTATAGAGACAGAATTTTACCTTGTTGGTCAGGCTGATCTTGAACTCCTGACCTCAGGCAATTTACTCGCCTTGGCCTCCCAAAGGGCTGGGATTACAGGTGTGAGCCACGACACCCAGCCTATTAACTCATTTAAAAAAACAAACAAACAAACCTGTCCAATTCATCCTAAGCAAATTATTTAGAAAGGAAAATATGCCACTTAGAAAACTGTCAGGCTGCGTGCGGTGGCTCATGTCTGCAATCCCAGCACTTTGGGAAGCCAAGGCAAGCAAATCGCCTGAGGTCAGGAGTTCAAGATCAGCCTGGCCAACATGGTGAAACCCCAGCTCTACTAAAAAGACAAAAATTAGCCGGATGTGTGGTGGCGCATGCCTGTAATCCCTGCTCCTCAGGAGGCTGAGGGAGGAGAATTGTTGGAACCTGGGAGGTGGAGGTTGCTGTGAGCTGAGATCATATCACTACATTCCAGCCTGGACTACAGAGCAAGATTCTATCTCAAAAAAAAAAAAAGAAAAGAAAACTCTCAGAGATAAACACTGAAGAGATGCAATGCAAGCTGCCTTGGAAGGTGGATGATGGTTAAATTGAGGATTTAAGAAATCCAAAGTAAGACAATTTAATAAATCCAAGATAGGTACAATTAGTAATCGCTGCATGAAAGGGAAGGGAATGGTAATCATTATATGTATTATTGGCTAACAAAATCCTTGATGTCAAAACTAACAAACACAGACCCAGAAGGGAAAGAAGGTGTCTGGAAAAATGCACAATGAAAACTCAATTTGACTCCAGGCCAAGTCAAAGTGAGGATCTTACCTGGGGAAAGACGACCGCTCTCTTTCCAGGTATTCTCCCAATGCTTTCTGGATCTTTCCTAGCAGGTCTGCCAATCTTTCCAGAGACCTCTGTACTCCCTGAATGTTCAGAACATCCATAACAAGGGGAGACTTGGACACTTTTTTCATTAGAGCCAAAAACTCAGTGCTGATGCTACAAATGAAATTAAAACATACGTCAGCCTTTGTTGAGTAGTTACCAGCCACTGGCAATATCTGGCTCTCTGGCTAGAGCCCATACCTTTGGAACCGCTGGGTTTCCACTGGCAGCAGGTGCTTGATATCTGCACTGCCTGTGAAGATGCCTTCCAGGTAGACCCACCGCCTCTGCACATCAATCCACACATCAAACAGAGCCATGATCCTGTTCAGCTTGTCTTCCCAGCTGAGTGCATCCTCTTCAAAAACCTGGTGGATAGACAAGGGGGCAGAGGTGAACTGCTAACCTTTTTACTCACAGATATGCAAAACTCACTGAAAAAATGCAGATTAGGATATCAAGAAGTAATATGATTCACATTTTAAGAAACAAGTAGGCCAGGCGCAGTGGCTCACATCTGTAATCCCAGCACTTTGGAAGGCCAAGGCAGGCAGATCATGTGAGGTCAGGAGTTTGAGACCAGCCTGTTCAACATGGTGAAACTCCATCTCTACTAAAAATACGAAAATCAGCTGGGCATGGTGGCACGTGCCTGTAATCCCAGTTACTCAGGAGGCTGAGGCAGGAGAATTGCTTGAACCTGGGAGGCAGAGGTTGCAGTGAGCTGAGATCATGCCATTGTACTCCAGCCTGGGTGACAGAGCAAGACTCTGTGTAAAAAAAAAAAAACAAACAAACCCACAAACAAGAAAAACACAAGAATTGGCTGGTTGTGGTGACTCATGCCTATAATCCCAACACTTTGGGAGGCCAATGCAGAAGGACTGCTTAAACCCAGGAGTTCAAGACCAGAAGACCAACCTGGGCAATATAGTGAGATTTCGTCTCTACAAAACATAAAAAGTTAGCCCAGCAAGGTGGCATGTGCCTGTGGTCCCAGCTACTTGGAGGCTGAGGTGGGAGGATCGCTTAAGCCCAGAAAGTCAAGGCTGCAGCGAGCTGTAATCACACCACTGCACTCCAGCATGGGTGACAGAGTAAGACTCTGTCTCAAAAAGTAAAATAAAATAAAAAACAGGTATCTAGTAACTGTCAGTGAAAACATATTACAGTGAAAGTGTGGAAGACCACTGGTGGGGAGGGGAAGCTTCCCCAGCAACAGCACCTTGTAATACGGAGAAAGCTTCATGGCTGAGACGCTGTTGATGTGCTCTTTGACCTTGTTGAAGAGGTCATCCCAGCCACGGATCAAGCGGCACTTGTTCTGATAGTTAACCAAGTCTAGTTCATAAGTATTCCACACTTCTCTTATCTGAATTCAAACCAGAAGGATGCACGTTATCACTATGTGGGCATTTACCAGTTGCACAAGGGACCAAGCATTATGAGAACAGAAAGGACCACAGATGACAGGCTCCATTTTTACATAGCTCAGATCTATACGACAGCCTGAAACACGATGTGAAAGCAGCTGTTCAGTCCTATTACTTGCCTGCTTCAAAAATTCTTCCAACGCCATCTCCCCTTGTGCCACAAGCAGTACATCCTTGACAATAGCTTCATTTTTCTGCAAGTCAACATCCCAGATTTGGCCAAGGGTTAGCTCAGAAACAACCCAATTAACATGAAGCCTTTTCATGAGCTGTTTCCAATGGCGGTCTTTAAGTGCTTCGGATTTCAGTTCAATCACCAGCATGTTTATCTGTGGAGAAAGTACACAAAGTCATCCGTGCAGGTGCATTTCTAATGTATAGTCATCACCATGCAACACTGGCTGCCCACCTTCATGTAGCCTTTCAGAAGCCTTTGAACAAACTCATAGGATGCATACTGTCGCAATCGGGCAGGGAAGTTTTTCAGCTGGTTCAAGAGGGCATCCAAATTTTGTCGAAGCTGTTGAGAGAAACACAAGACGGCAATTAGCTTGCCAACATTTCTTTAAATGGTGAAATATTTCCTTAAAAAATGGTTTCAAAATAAATTTTACAATATTCTGGATGACATTAAGTGAAATCTGATGAACTCACAGTACAAATACACAAACTTGGTTTGCCAAGTTCCTGAATGAGGTCTATGACTGTTAAAACAGAGGTACACAAACACCAATTTTTGTGAGATGTACCTTTCGAGGCTGTACTGAAACCCATGGCTGCTCCTTCATCTGATCAATTTGCTCCCAAACCTTAGAAAGTTCTGACCAAACGCCTTTTAGGTCCTGTAATTCTTCTAAGGCCACCTGTGATTGAGAATAGCAAAGCAGTTGACTTTGGAAATAGAAATGACCCCAGGATCTGGCAGGGCCCTGGAGATGAACAACATCAGTGGTGGGGAGCAGGATTCTCCACCCCTTCCCTGTGGTTTATACCTGCACACGCTCTTCACTGCCACTGAGAAGCCCAGTATCTGTCAATTCCAGCGCCTCCTTGGCCTTTGCACACTTCTCTCTGTCGTCCTTCAGCCTGCCAAACTTCCCTTCATATATGGTGAGAGCCTGAAGTGCCTCTTCTGGGCGAAGGTTGCCCTGAAAGCAGAGCACAGAGAATCGGAGCACAGTCTCAGGGGAGATGAGCATTTAGGCTTTAAAATGATGCACAGGGCCTACAGGGCTTCTGGACATTTCTGATTCTTTGCACACAACTTCATATGGAAACATTCAACAAGAAGTCCACTTTGGATGTGTGTACAGTAGTGAATTTTTTTTTTTTTTTGAGACGGAGTTTCGCTCTTGTTACCCAGGCTGGAGCGCAGTGGCGCGATCTCGGCTCACTGCAACCTCCACCTCCTGGGCTCAGGCAATTCTCCTGCCTCAGACTCCTGAGTAGCTGGGATTACAGGCACGTGCCACCATGCCCAGCTAATTTTTTGTATTTTTAGTAGAGACAGGGTTTCACCATGTTGACCAGGATGGTCTCGATCTCTTGACCTCGTGATCCACCCGCCTCGGCCTCCCAAAGTGCTGGGATTACAGGCTTGAGACACCGCGCCCGGCCTCAGTAGTGAATTTTATTTTGACATCAATATTGTACATAAATAAAAAAATAGAATGGTGGAGCATCTCTTGATTTAGCCATCCTCTTATCCAGTACCCTGGGAGGTGGGAGAAGAGGCAGCAGACTTGGCCTCATGTGCACAGCCC
The DNA here is from genome assembly GCF_048565385.1 of Saimiri boliviensis. NCBI lineage: Eukaryota > Metazoa > Chordata > Mammalia > Primates > Cebidae > Saimiri > Saimiri boliviensis. The sequence goes on along the minus strand of NC_133450.1, from coordinate 129,029,206 downwards.
CAATGATAAAAGAGGACAAACCTCCAGGGCCTGCCAGCCACATCTTCCCCAGAGAACACAGCTGTTACATCAGCTACCCAGCCAAGAGAAGAATGATGGGAAATCACTGGAAACAGACTCTACTTGGCATTAACACTACTATTTGCATATTTCCTTTTCATTTTAATAACTGATGAGAGGTGCATAAAATATTGCTGTTTCCTACTAAGACAAAATATCAAAAAAATATTTTATTTAGGCTGGACTTGGTGGCTCACGCCTGTAATCCTAGCACTTTGGGAGGCTAAGGTGGGGAGACCGCTTGAGTTCAGGAGTTTGAGACCAGCCTGGGACTTCATCTCTGCTAAAAATAAACAATTAGCTGAGATTATAGGGCATGCCTATAGTCCCAGCTATAATGCTTGATCCCAGGAAATAGAGGCTTCAGTGAGCTATGACCACATCACTACACTCCAGCCTAAGTGACACAGTGAGACTTTGCCTCAAAAAATTTTTTTTGTTTAAGTCTAATACAATACTGGCACCAAGGTGAGGTGATAAAAAATATTCAAATTTTGGTGACCAGAATCTTGCTATTGATTAATACTCAACTCTTCTGATGGAGCAAGCACTCATAACCTAGCAGTATCAGTAGCACTGGCAAAAGCAGAGACCATCAAACCAAAAGTAGGCACAGAGCAGAACTGGCAGGGGCCCAGAGGCACAGAAATGGTTACAGGCAGGACGGGCCAATTAACCAGCAGATGTTTGTGGAAGACTAAATCTGTCATTAGGCCTGTTGTGGGAAACTTACATCCCCAAACCAAAAAACCAGATTAACATTCAAAATATGTTCACGTCTTTTCCATTTGTCTTTTCTATGCTTATATTCCCTAAATAAATAAAAATTTGAAAATTAAAAAAACAAACCAACTGCCTGGGACCCACCATAATCCAAGTGGATCAGTATTTATAGAGGGAATAAAGGTCCAGGCATTTGTATTTATATGCTCTCCAGATAATTTCACATACCCTTAGGAAAGAACACAATTAACAAAGGGAGCAAAAAATAAAATAAGTAAGATTTTGAATTCCACTCCCAGTAAAGCAAGTACACTGTTATCTACTATCACTTCTGCTGTCAGCACGAGTTGCCAGCCCCCTTCCACACCTTCCACACCACCCTCAGGCACAGCAGTGGCCACCGAGCCAGCGCTCTCATCTGCCTCCGTCTGCAGCAGCATCACGACCTGACTCGCCTGTCTCTTCTTGCCCAATTTTATCTCTCTCCCTCACTGAGCGTGATTCCATGAGGGTAGGGGCTCCTGTCCTTTTCACTCACTGCTCTATCTCCACTACCTAGTACAATGCCTGGAACAGTGTTGGTGCTCAATAGATTAGGAGTCTCCTGGGTCACCAGCTGGTGGGACTCACTGTGACAGGCTTGGTCTTCTCCCAGTCGGTCAGCAGGTCAGTGGTGCGGCTTTCCACAGCCCGATCCTCCTGGACAATCTTCATTTGCAGGTTTGCCACCTGCTGCTGAATGGCAGAGTCCTTCCGCCGCATGATATCATTGAAGGCTCCCCACTCTCCCTCGATGTTGTCAATATAAAGCCAGGATGGTGGGAACTGGAACCTTTGCTTTTCCAGTAAGCGTTGGCCATTGCGGTAGAGCTTTGAGAGTTAAAAAATAAGCCAAAATTTTCTTCTATAACAATGATAGAAATTATTATCAGAGCCCCATGAAAGAGAAGGCACTTTATAGTTATAAAACATCATGAAGCCAGAGCCCCACAGTGGTTTGCTGGGCCCCAGGCGCGGTGGCTCACAAACTCAGGAGATCAAGACCAGCCTGGCCACACGGTGAAACCCTGTCTCTACTAAAAATACAAAAAAATGGCCGGGCGCGGTGGCTCACGCCTGTATTCCCAGCACTTTGGGAGGCCGAGGCGGGTGGATCACGAGGTCGAGAGATCAAGACCATCCTGGTGAACATGGTGAAACCCCGTCTCTACTAAAAATACAAAAAATTAGCTGGGCATGGTGGCGCGTGCCTGTAATCCCAGCTACTCAGGAGGCTGAGGCAGGAGAATTGCCTGAACCCAGGAGGCGGAGGTTGCGGTGAGCCGAGATCGCGCCATTGCACTCCAGCCTGGGTAACAAGAGCGAAACTCCGTCTCAAAAAAACCAAAAACAAACAAACAAAAAATACAAAAAAAAATTAGCCAGGTGTGGTGGCGTGTGCCTATAATCCCACCTACTCGGGAGGCTGAGGCAGGAGAACCATTTGAACCTGAGAGGCGGAGGTTGCAGTGAGCTGAGAACGTACCACTGCACTCCAGCCTAGCCTGGGAGACAAAGCGAGACTCAAAAAAAAAAAAAAAAAAAAAAAAGGATACTCCAGTTTGATGACTTCAGAACAACTAAGGTAAAAGATTTTAAAAAGACAAAAACAGTGGTTCTCAAACCTTGCTGTGCCTAAGAATCACCTGCAGAACTTTAAGAAGCATAGATGCTGGCCAGGCATGGTGGCTCATGCCTATAATCCCAGCACTTTGGAAGGACAAGGCAAGCAGATCACCTGAGGTCAGTTCGAGATCACCCTTGCCAACATGGAGAAACCCTGTCTGTCTCTACTAAAAATACAAAAATTAGCTGGGTGTTGCGGTGGGCGCCTGCAATCCCAGCTACTAGGGAGGCTGAGGCAGAAGAATCATTTGAACCTGAGAGGCAGAGGTTGCAGTGGGCTGAGACTGCACCACTGCACCCCATCCCAGTTGACAGAGCAAGACTCCATCTCAAAAAAAAAAAAAAAAAACAAGTAGATGCCCAGCATCTGCACTGAGTTTTTATTATTTATTTAGTTTTTTGAGATGGAGTCTTGCTCTGTTGCCCAGGGTGAGGGACTACAGGCATGTGCCACCACACCCAGCTAATTTTTTGTATATTTTTAGTAGAGATGGGGTTTCACTGTGTTGGCCAGGCTGGTCTCAAACTCCTGACCTCTCACCTTGGCCTCCCAAAGTGTTGGGATTACAGGCGTGAGCAACTGCACCCGACCTACACTGAGTTTTCACAATCACAATCAGACTTAACAATCAGGCTGTTATAATAGGTGATCTGTGGGCCATACTAAGAAAAGAGAGCCTTAAGGGTTGAGTGAGGAGATTCTCTCAGAATTCAAAATACTATAGAAGCCAAATTTTTCAATGTTCATAGAGCTTACCTCAACTTGTTTCTCAAACTGCTTGATCTTCCGTTTCAAAGACTGCACATAGGTGATGAAAGTCACTGCATCCGAGGTGCTGGCCGTGTCTACTGAGTGCTGCTCCAACTCTTGGCGAGACTGTTGAGAAAGAGGGGAGAATTCATCACAGAGCCAGGGTTTACCAATAGACTGGTCACAGAGGCAGAATCCTATGTCCTCACCTTTGAGATCTGGGAATGGAATTCTGTCATGTTTGATCCTAGCATCTGCCCAAATTTGCTAAGAACCTCCTTATGCCAAGAGTCATACTTCAAGTTCACCTTAGATTGTACCTGAGGGTGAAACAGCACATGATACATCATCAACATATTCCTGCTGGTGTGTTTATCCTTCAAATAAATTTTAGTCTAACAGAAATGTTGCTTTTACAGCTACCCTGACACCTTTCAATTAGACAGCAGAGTTCACCTTGCCATAATCTATAACTACTGGTCCAAACTCTTTCTTGGTTTCTGCATTGTCAAAGGTTCCTCTGGCCTTCCTTATTTGGACTAGGAGAGCCTGCCATTTGTTGAGATCTTCTCCAAGTCTGTTATAGATGTTTTCAGCTTGCATATCCCATAAACACTGATACTGAAGCCAAACCTGCAAATGAAAAACAGTTAAATAATACTTTGATTTTTCATTTTGTAGAATACTAGCCCTCTTACGTTCACATTCCACTAAGAAGGTTCATGTCTTTCACCACTATTAGAGAAATTCTCACTTCAGATTCTCAGAATTTTCCTATCAAAAAAGAATAAAATTTGCTATTCTCCAATGTCATGGTTAAAACTCCAAAAGATGTAACCTATCATTTACTCTGCTTTAAATCAGCAAATAGTATCTAGTGAACCATACATATAGTCAAGACCTTATTTAGCTCCATGTTCTTTTCTTTGTATCTCGTACTTTTTTTTTGAGACAGAATTTCGATCTTGCTGCCAAGGCTAGAGTGCAATGGTGTGATCTTGGCTTACTGCGATCTCCACCTCCCAGGTCCAACTGATTCTCCTGCCTCAGTCTCCCAAATAGCTGGGATTAGAGGCATGCACCACCACACTCAGCTATTTTTTTGTATTTTTAGTAGAGACAGGGTTTCTCCATGTTAGTCAGGCTGGTATTGAACTCTCGACCTCAGGTGATCTGCCCACTTTGGCCTCCCAAAGTGCTGGGATTACAGGTGTAAGCCACCGCACCAGGCCTATATTTTGTACTCTTAAGCATCTAGAACAGACTACATGCATATTTGAATGAAATGAGGAGTGTCTTACCTTGACATATTGTTCAACTTCAGTTACAATGCCCATGACAGCAGAATACGACTCTTCCAGGGCCACAGGGCCATCAGGCATCCGTGTTAAAGCATTTCGATAGAACTTCTCTTCCTCAGTCAATTCGTAATGTACACCCACCTAGCCAACCAAAGCCAAAATGAATGCAAATAGTATATATGAATATGCTAATCTCAGTGTCACCTTTTACTTAATTAAAATGAACTGCAAGAAAAGCTCATGACCAAAATGGCATTTACAGGATAATATCCACTTACCCTGGCAACAAGTAACCACAAAGCCTACTTATATTTAACTCATCCAACCAATAAAGGAAACATTAGATTAATCACAACAGAGAGGAATGTGGCATCACTAATGGCACAATGCAAAAACAGCTGGAGAGAGCACAAAGCCATTTCCTCATTTTAACTATCTGAGTGCCTGTTATGTACCAGGCACTATTCTAGGTACAATAAGCAGATAAAAACCCCTGCTCACAGGGACTTACACTCTATGGGAGGAGAGACATGATTAGGGAATAAATCAAACACACAGAATGTCAGGTGGTGAGAGGTAACTACAGAGCAAGAGCGAGAAGAGAGGGAGTGTGGGCGCAACATGTGGAAGGCTGCGTTTTAGACAGCAAGGTCAGGAAAGGCCTCACTGCGAAGGGGACAGTTGTGAGACACCAGGAGGGGAGGGGCAAGTTGTGAATATTTGCCACCAAGGACTCGGCGTTGAGAAGGCCCAGGGGCAAGAGTCTACCAGCATGTTTGAGGACCAGCAAGACTCCACTGTGATGGAGCACAGCCAGTGAAGGGAGAAGCAGCAAGAGCGGAAGTCAGAGAAGCAAGAAGTATCACCTTGGCCCAGTAAGCCACTGTGGGGCTCTGGCTTCATGATGAGTGAGATAGGAAGTCATTAAAGGGCTCCAAAAGAGTGTCAGGATTGACTTAGAATCTAAGACTTGCTTTGGCTGCTGTGTTGAAAACAGATTTTAGGAAGGTAAAGGCAGAGAGAACAGATAGGAGGGAACATTAATATTCCAAATGAGAGGTGATGGTACCTTGCACAGGGTGGGGCCAGTGAAACAGCTCAGCATTCATTTTCAAGAGACACACCATTTTGGGCCTGAATAACTGAAGGATGGGAAGTGAAAGACTGAGGGAAGATCAGGGAAGGCAGGGCTGGAGAGATGCTCAGTGTGGCGTGCCTCCCAGACAGCCGAGTGGAGATGCCATGCTGGCAGCTGGGCAGACGAGCCTGGAGTCAAGGAGAAAGGTCAGCTGGAGACATGAGCACAGAGCTGTCAGCTTTTGGTGGCATTCAAAGTCAACAAGACTAGATGAGATCACAAGAGAGTGCTCAGGAGTGGAGAGGGAAGGGAACATTTAAAGGGCATTTAAGGGGAAGGCAAAAGAGGAACCAATAAAGAAGACCAGCCACTGAGGTGGGAGGAAAACCGGGAGGCATGGTGTTCTGAAGAATCCAGCCCACCATGCAGGAGGAAGCCTCCATCAAATCCTGCAGTTAAGAGGTGAGACAAGGACGGAGAAGCCCGCTAGTCAGCAGGGTGGGACCGCTGGTGATCACACAGAGCAGTGCTGGAGGAGGCTGGATGAGTGCCTGAGAAAGGAGCTTCCTCATGAAGACTGCAGGGGACAAGCTACTAAAAGAAGACCCAGGAGAGAGGAAAGAACAGCTGAGCAAGAACGAGGAGATGGGTACTAGGGCACAAGGAGAGGGCTGGCTTTAGTTTGTTAAATTTGGAGATAAGCAAGAGAACAATGTAAATAAAAACACGGCTGGTTAAAAACAGAAGACACATGATGAGAAAGATGCTGAGGACTGTATACAGACTCCTTGAAGGGCAGAAATCAATATTCACAGCTTGGTTCTGATTAGCTGGACAGTGCCCAGCATTAGGTGAAACAGACAATTAACTCCCTCAAAAAAATCCTAACTTAGTCACAGACAATTAACTCCCTCAAAAAAATCCTAAAAGAACTGAGTTTATGTTCAAAGGTAAGAAAAGGGATAATGTCTTGACAAGATCACGAAATTCTGGAAGAGTCTGCCATAGCAGAAGCTGTGCCATCTTTTTGTTTGAAAGCCACTGGTCTTATTTAGAAGTAATACTGGGTTGAGGTTGGGGACTAACTGGTCTTTTGAGCTTTCCTCTTGCTCTAAAAGTATGCTAAGAGTACATTATATCTGAGATCTGCTTTAAGATAATCTGGTGGGGGTGGAGAGGTAGGGAAGAAAATATAAGTATCAATGGCCACATACTGATAAAGCTGTGTGGGGCTCTTGATTCCTTCAACTTTTGTGTATATTTTAAAATTCCCCTAATACAAAGTTGGGGGTGGGAGGGACAGGGAGAAGCAGGAATTGAGATTCCCAAAGAAGCTCATGGACAGGAGTTCTAAGAGATTACTGTGAACAAGCTACAGATGCCAAGTAATGAGTTGGAAAAAATGGTCAGGGCACACAAAGCTTCCCTAGCTTTCCCCTGGATGTCTGGAGTTTGTAAAGACACACCAAGAGCTTGTTTAAAGAGGCACCATGGAGAAGTGGTATCACAGAGCCCCATGAGAGGCCTGGTCAGGGGCGTGTGCTTCAAGTCGCTGAAGACTTACCTGGTACCTCTGACTCTGGATCCTGGGGAGAGACAGTACAACCATCTTCCAGGCAAACATTTCCTGATACAGCTTATATCTGCACTCTTCAATCGGTGGATTCAAGTAGATTACCTGATTGGTTATTCTTAGCTCATGAACGACATTCTGTAAAAGAAAGGTTTCATTTTTTCCTCAGCAATCTATTTCAATAAAAGGTGTTTTCTTTTTTTTTTGAGACAGAGTTATGTTCTTATTGCCCAGGCTGGAGTACAATGGCACAATCTCAGCTCACTGCAACAACTTCTGCCCCCTGGGTTTAAGAGATTCTCCTGTCTAAGCCTTCCAAGTACCCAGGATTATAGACCTGTGTCACCACGCCCAGCTAAGTTTATATTTTCAGTAGAGATGGGGTTTCACCATGTTGGGCAGGCTGGTCTCTAATTTCTGACCCTAGATGACCACCTGTCTCAGCCTCCCAGAGTGCTGGGATTACAGGCATGAGCTATTATGCCCAGTCCTTTGGTTTGTTTTTTGTTTTTTGAGACAGGGTCTCACTCTGCCACCCAGGTTGGAGTGCAGTGGTGACATGGCTTACTTGACCTCCTGGGCTCAAGCAATCCTCCTGACTGTAGCCACCCAGGTAGCTGGGACCACAGGCGTGAACCACCATGCCCAGCCAATTTTTGTATTTTTTTTTTTTTTTTTTTTTGAGAAGAGTCTCACTCTGTCTCCAGGTGCTAGGCTGGAGTGCAGTGGCACAATCTTGGCTCACTGCAACCTTCGCCTCCCGGTTTCAAGCAATTCTCCTGCCTCAGCCTCCCGAGTAGCTGGGACTACAGGCGCATGCCACCACGCCCAGCTAATTTTTGTATTTTTAGTAGAGACGGGGTTTCACCATGTTGGTCAGGATGGTCTCGATCTCTTGACCTCGTGATCCGCCCGCCTCGGCCTCCCAAAGTGCTGGGATTACAGGCTTGAGCCACTGCGCCTGGCCCTGTATTTTTTTTTTTTTTTTTAATAGGGATGGGGTTTCGTCATGTTGCCCAGGCTAGTCTTGAACTTCAGAGCGCTCAAGTGATCCACCCACCTTGACCTCCCAAAGTGCTACAATTATAGGTGTGAGCCACCGTGCCTGACCTCGATAAAATAGTTTTGATACTCAATATCTTCTCTCTAAATTACTAAACTACTTCAGTCTGAACCACAAAGTCTGTTACTAAATTGTCAGATGTGGTCTTGTATGCCATGTTTGTCATCTGTGCCTTCCCCAAAAGAACGTAAGTCAGACAGCAGGTGCTGCTTCACCTCCTCCTGGGTCCCTGGTCCCCAAGCACTGAACAGACAACAGGTACTCAATGAAGCTTCATCTGATTTGACATAGTATATGATGATCTCTCAATATAACGAACTTGAGACCCAAGAAACTAGCACCACTGATGCAGTGATACAAATCAGGTATCAACTGTCAGGCAACAATTTAGGTTGACCAAGGTCAGGTAAGTCTGTGCCACCTGCCAGTGCTTTAAGCTAAACAAGAATTCCAACTCAGTCCCCACTTGATAGTCATGTGTTGCTTCACAACAGGGATACGTTCTGAGAAATGCACAGTTAGGCGATTCTGTCATCGTGCAAACTTCACAGCATGCATCTACACAAGTCTAGATGGCAGAGCCCACTACACACCTAGGCTATGTGGCATGGCCGATTGTTCCCAGGCTACAAACCTGTACACCTTGTTACTGTACTGAATACTGCAGGCAACTGTAATACAATGGTAAGTATTTGTATATCTAAACATATAAAAGGTACAGTAAAAGTATAGTAATCAAGCCGGGCGTGGTAGCTCACGCCTGTAATCCCAGCACTTTGGGAGGCTGAAGCAGGCGGATCACAAGGTCAGGATTTCAAGACCAGCCTGACCAACGTGGAGAAACCCTGTCTCTACTAAAAATACAAAAAATTAGCTGGGCGTGGTGGCACATGCCTGTAATGCTCACTACTCGGGAGGCTGAGGCAGGAGAATCGCTTGAACCTGGGAGGTGGAGGTTGCGGTGAGCTGAGACTGCACCATTGCACTGCAGCCTGGGCAACAAGAGTGAAACTCCGTCTTAAAAAAAAAAAATACAGTAATCATCAGGACCACCACTGTATATGTGGTCTGTCGTTGACCAAAACGTCAGTATGCAGTGCATGACTGTAACTGTATCAATTTGGAAACACTCATTTGTTTCTCTGGGACTTGTTTTTTTTTTTAATTTAATTTAATTTTTTTTTTTTTTTGAGAGGGAGTCTCGCTCTGTCACCCAGGCTGGAGTGCAGTGACGCGATCTCAGCTCACTGCAACCTCCTCCTCCCGGGTTCAAGCAATTCTCTGCCTTAGCCTCCGAGTAGCTGGGATTACAGGCACCCACCACCACACCCAGCTAATGTTTGTACTTTTTTTTTTTAGTAGAGACAGTGTTTCACCAACTTGGCCAGGCTAGTCTTGAACTCCTGACATTGTGATCCACCTGCCTCGGCCTCCCAAAGTGCTGGGATCACAAACATGAGTCACCTCGCCTGGCCCAGGACTTGGTATTTTTAAAAGTATGCTTTGGGGATGAAAATCCAATAACAGCAATATTCAAAAGTAAAAATAAAACATTCAAAAGTGAAAACATTTCAAAAGAGAAAAAAATAAAAGGTAAAGTCTACATAGGGGAAAAAAAACCAACTATTTCTCCCAGATCAAAGTTTTTACTGTTTTGTGAGGCCTTTTTATGGGTAAACATAACAAATACTACAAACACTTACTATAAGGTAGATACCTTTGTAATCACCACCAATAGCAGCAGATAGGGCCTACTTACACAGTTCTAGTTGACAGAATTATTATTATTATTATTATTATTATTATTATTTTTTTTTTTTGAGACAGAGTCTTGCTGTATTGCCAGGCTGGAGTGCAGTGGCATAATCGTGGCTCAATGAAACCTCTGCTTCCCTGGTTCAAGCAATTCTCCCAAGTATCTGGGACTATAGGTGCCCGCCATCACGCCCGGTTAATTTTTGTATTTTTAGTAGAGACAGGGTTTTACCATGTTGGCCAGGCTGGTTTCAAATTCTTGACCTTGTGATCTGCCCACCTCAGCCTCCAAAAATGCTGGGACTATAGGTGTGAGCCACCGCACCTGGCCCACACAATTACTGAACTGTCTAGAAAGCTTACTAAGCGCCACACAAATGGGAAACAGATGGTTTGGGCGACAAAGATACCACTTTGTGCAGTGACCACTGTGTTGCCACCTTCCTCCAGGGGATGTGGACTTAAGACTTTTGTTAAAACAGTGAAATACGTTTTAGTGTCACGGTCTGAACATTTACTTCTGGCAGATTATATGCAGTTCTTGAAATAATTTATTGCATGAATGTTTGGTAACAAGTTTTTTCCCACAGTGTAGTTTTTTTTCCTAAAATTTCATTTTTCATTTTTTAAGACTTAAAATAATTATTTTAGACTCATAGGAGAGTCGCAAAGGAAGTCAAAGAGTTTCCACATAGCCTCTACCAGCTTTCTTTAATGTTAACATCTTGCATGAGGGTGAGAGACTTTGGGGAAAGAGCGCAGAGGTGAACTGCCCTTCCTGTCACATCATGCCAGAGGGCACATGGCACCTGCACTCACCACCAGCGACGCTGACCTGCGTCACGTGGGTAAGGTGGCCTCTGACAGGTGTCCACACTGACCTTTTCATAGGTACTTTTAACAGGAGTACGTGTTATTTTACTTATTAGCACACAGAATGCCACAGAAGCACTCACTTTGATCTTCGGCTCTCCACCAGGCTTGTGACTAACTTGTGGAGCGTCCGTGTCCATGTCAACTTCTGCTTTATCTTCAGCTTGTCCAAGAAGAACCTGGGTCCACGCTCTTAGGCCAGCTTGTAGACGGACGCCCAATATTCTTTCAATCTACAGACAATGTTATATCAGAGAACAGTGTTTCTTCTAAAAGTCAGCTCACAAAGCAAGTTAATTAGAAAGTGGTAGGTGTTTCAAATCAAAGACACAGTTCCTAACTACATGCCTTCATATCTCTCTTCTCAGAATCTCACTTTGTCACTTTCTCCCAGCCACAGATGACTTGTTAGGCTGTGTTCTCCATCTTTGGATACTGAATCACCAATCCTTCACAATGTGTAACCTCTGCTATAAAATATCCTCCTCCCCAACATGTCCACTGAGGTGCTCTCCGAAGTTCCCCGATGAGAAAAGGCATGGATCGGTAAGCTTGCTTTACACACACTACCATACCTTCTACCCCTGTCCCCACTCGCCTATGGGGGTATTGATTGGGGCAGGGTCATCAGAAGAGGATGCCTGGAGGGCTAGAAAAGGTAACCTGACTCATAAGAAAAGCAAGGAAGAGCAAATAGGAAGTTATCAAATATCCAGCAAATAAAGGGAACCCTTTCTCCTGCCTCTTATCGTCCTGCTTCCAACTTAGACTTGACGTGAGTATTGACATGCAGCATTCGGTTCCATTTCCTTTTTTTTTTTTTTTTTTTTGTGACAGGGTCTCACTCTGTTGCACAGGCTGGAGTGCAGTGGTGCCATCTCGGCTCATCGCAACCTCTGCCTCCTGGGCTGAAGTGATCCTCCTGCCTCAGCCTCCTGAGTAGCTGGGACTATGGACACCACACCTAGCTAGTTTTTGTATTTTTGGTAGAGACAGGGTCTTGCTATGTTGCTCTGGCTGGTCTTGAACTCCTGGCTCAAGTGATCTACCTGCCTCGGCCTCTCAAACTGCTAGGATTACAGGCATGAGCCACTGTGCCTGGCCACAATTCAGTTCTATCATTAATTAAATAAGATTTTGGAGGGGAACTGAACTATCACAGTTAATTCCCAAGAAAAAATGCGTTTTAATGACAAACTAATAAGCTTACTGGAGGGTGAGCCGAAGAAAAATGAGGAACACACTAGCAAATTCTATCCCTTACCTCCATGTCAAGCTTGTTGACCCAGATGGGTAAATTGGAATAGGAGTGCAGATTTAAGTCATCCACTGCTTTCTGGACTCTGTTCAAGATCTCGGAGAAGGTCTTATGGTCATACATACAAGTTTCCAAGGAACGGACTTCTAGGTCTATTTTTTCTTCAATGATCAGCAGATCATCCACCTGGAAGGAAGAAATACTTAATATCTGAAACACCCACTCTGTTCCTTTCATTCTCACATACGTTCTTCTCAAATATTATAAATTAACAAATGCTCCAGGTGCAGTTTCTTCCTTAAGTAGCTAATCCTAGCTGCTGGGGTGAGAACACTAATCCCTAGGAAATGCATGGAACCTCACTAGCTTCTCTTCTCTTCCCTTACTCCAATTCACAGGAAGGGTGGCCACTGACTGGCACATCTGGGAGAAGGGAATAAACGTGCTCTGCTTAGCTCCTCCTGCGCCTGGGGAGCCAGCCTCACTGCTGCATGCATCTGGTTTGCTGGCAGCCGTAGTCTCTGGGTGGATCATTAGCAGCCTTCGTGGCTGCAGACCTACAGCCTGCTGCACATTCAGCTGCATCAGCAATAAAGCTGCATTCTACTGTCAGACTCCTGTGTCCTTTAGCTCTCCACTTGTTTCTAAACTCAGCTTGTTACTTAATGGCCTCCCTAAAGCCCCTGTACCATTAAACAGCCTGGTGAGGACAAAGGCTCCTCCTCCTTTGCAGCTCACATGGCCTTATGCTGCATCAATCATGCATGCCTTCTATGGGAGAACCAGTGTTTTAACTGAGTTCACGATTAGTGTTTCATTCATTACCAGGACACCTGAGGACTGCATTACAGCATACCTTTTCCTGGAAGTTGAAGACTGTCTCTGCTAAGCGCTGTACATACGGGTCAAGTTTGTAGGACTCCCACACCAATGCAATGCCTTCTGCGATCAGGGCCTGCACTTCCTTTTTCAAGCCAGCCACCAAAAGCGAAATGGTGTTCCGCTCCTCCACCTTCTCACAGGTCCGTTCGTAGGTACGAACGCTCTCGATCAGTGAGATGGCAAACGGGTAAAGCTGGTTCGCTTGATGGGCTTTGTTCACAATCGCCAGTGGGACTCGGAAACCAAGCCACTTGAGGTTCCGGACTTCTTTGGAAAGCGTGATAATCTCAGGAAGAAAGTTAACTTTCAGCTTAAGCACATTTCCAGTTCGGCCCCGAACCCGAGTACTTTCGATGGTGAAAATGCGTCCCGAGACACCGAGGTTGCGCTGCTGCACCTTCCTCGCCCAGTCATCAAAGATCTCCTGTGTGTTGAGCTTCATGCGGAAGCTGTCTCCGTCCTGCTTCAGCTTCTGCCCCTCCACGTGGTTTTCCCAGCCCTTGCCAAGGACATCTTCCACTCGCTTCATGTAGGCTGTCAGCTGCCTGTCGATCTGTTTGGCCCAGATGATAGACCCCGACACGGGGGGCAAGTCACGAACATGACTCATCTTACAAGCCTGACTCTGTGGGTACTGGACCTTGAACTTGTCGTGAAGAGACTCGATGTCATCTTTCACGCGCTGGATCAGCTGGGTCTGGTACTCGCGAATGGCCCCACGGATGTGAGGCCTGACAAACAGCGCATTGAACCTGGAGAAAATCCTGAACATCTCGTTGGCATTCTTGGCTGTGCCAAGCTGATCCCGAAGGCGAGCCGTGATCCGGGTCTCCACTCTGTCGATCCTCTCGTCGTACCTCTTCATCGCAGCCTCCCAGGCCTCTGTGCCCTCTTTGGAAACATCCAGTCCATCCACTTCCTTGACGTTCTCGTAAGCAAGGTTTACTTCCTCAATAGCATTCGCATCTGCAGCATCAAAGAGAACCTCAGCCACTTTCATATCTTGGGGTTCGGGGACTTCTCCTTGATTCTGTTGGGCAACTGCTGTGACCTAAAGAGAAAAGATATGTAATCAAGAAATGTTGACCAAATGAAGGTTTTAAAACTTATTTTAAGCCAGGTGCAGAGACTCATACCTGTAATCCCAGCACTTTGGGAGGCTGAGGTGGGCGGAACACCTGAGGTCAGGAGTTTGAGACCAGCCTGGACAACATGGTGAAACCCCATATCTACTAAAAATACAAAAATTAGCTGGGCATAGTGGTGTACGCCTGTAATCCCCAGTACTAAGGAGGCTGCACAGGACCATCACTTGAATCCAGGAGGTAGAAGCTGCAGAGAGCAGAGATGTACCACTACACTCTAGCCTGTGCAACAGAGCGAGACTCTGTCTCAAAATAAGTAAATAAAATAAACTTTATTTTTTAAGAGGCTTGCTCTGTGGAGCCTCTAACTGCTAGGCTCAAGCAATCCTCCCACAGTGCTGGAATTACAAGTGTGAACCACTGTGCCTGGAAGACTTTTAAAATTTCATTACACACACCACACAAAAGCTACCAGTTGGGAATACAGATTTTTAAACTTTCAGTCGAACATTTAATAACCACAACTTAGCAAAGCCATGTAAAATACTATAGAGTATATTTTAGCTCTGTACTGCAAAGATTTTTCAGACAATGTGGTTTTGTTGGACTAGATTTTTTAAAAGAAGAATGAAAGATAAATTCTGAAGAGAAAAAAACATATACAAATTAGTAATTTAATTACTTTGATAAATCTCAGGCATATGTAATTACTCTCCATCTTTTACAAAGGAGCACTCTCAGAAAAAGAGATTAAATAAAGTGTTCCCATTATATAACTAAAAAATGGTAGAATTAGGATTTAAAACCTGGGGAGTCTGACTGTAGGGTCCTTGCAAGATGGGGGAAGAGATAAATGGATGGAGAACACTGAAGATTTGGATGGGCCAGGCATGGTGGCTCACGCCTGTAATCCCAGCACTTTGGGAGGCCGAGGTGGGTGGATCACTTGAGATCAGGAGTTCGAGACCAGCCTGGCCAACACGGTGAAACCCTGTCTTTAATAAAAATGTAAAAGTTAGCTGGGCATGGTGGTGGAAGCCTGTAATCCCAGCTACTCAGGAGGCTGAGGCAGAATTGCTTGAACCCCAGAGGCAGAGGTTATGCCAAGATTGCGCCACTGCACTCTAGCCTGGGTGACAGAGTGAGACCCAGTCTCACACACACACACACACACACACACACACACTCTCTCTCTCTCTCTCTCTCTCTCTCTCTCTCACTAGATCTTAAAGACAGCAGTGACAAGACAAATGGAACAAAAGTACTTAACAATGCAAAACAGGAAGAGTTAATTTTTCAAAAAACACATTAAAAAAATTAATATGGGAAGGGCGTGGTGGCTCATATCTGTAACACCAGCACTTTGGGAGGCTGAGGTGGGTGGATAGGAGTTTGAGACTAGCCTGGGCAACATGGTGAGACCCTATCTCTACAAAAAAACCCCACCCTCCACAAAAAGAATTAGTTGTGCATGGTGGGTACATCTATAGTCCCAGCTACTGAGGCAGGAGGCGAAGGCTGCAGTGGGCCAAGATCACTCCACCGTGCTCTAGCCTAGCCTACAGAATGAGACTGTCTTAAAAAACAGAAACAGCTGGGCGCGGTGGCTCAAGCCTGTAATCCCAGCACTTTGGGAGGCCGAGGTGGGTGGATCATGAGGTCGAGAGATCGAGACCATCCTGGTCAACATGGTGAAACCCCGTCTCTACTAAAAATACAAAAAATTAGCTGGACATGGTGGCGCGTGCCTGTAATCCAGCTACTCAGGAGGCTGAGGCAGGAGAATTGCCTGAACCCAGGAGGCAGAGGTTGCGGTGAGCCGAGATCGCACCATTGCACTCCAGCCTGGGTAACAAGAGCGAAAACTCCGTCTCAAAAAAAAAAAAAAAAAAAAAAAAACAGAAACAAAAACAAAACACTGATTTTTAGAATGCAAATCATACCTGTGGCCTCAGGACCCTGACGATAACAGCTCTCAGCTGTTCATGCTGGCGTCTAAATTTTCTCATCTGGTCAAGGCGAGCCTGCAGCTTCCTGTGTGCAGGGTTGATACGCCACACCATCTTCAGATTCTCTTCCCTTTTTCTTTTGACGATGTCTCTCAACAATACCTGAAGTTTCTCATACTCATCATCCCAGGTCTGAAAAACTTCAAAGCATGCTACCATAACCTAGGATATAATTTCAAAAATGAAGCTCATTATTAGGACATATTTTCATCTCGATGTCTTGAGGTTGGTTTTCTTATATATCAAAACTTACTTTTTCAAATTCTTCATAAGCAACATGCATCAATTTTCTAGTGCCCAATACTTTGAGTAATTGAGAACTCAAGTCTCTTGAAATTGCCTCCACCAAACGCAGTGCCCTCTGAATAGGATATTTTGTGTTTCGGATCTTTCGCAAATGGGTGAAAATGGCAACAAGTGCCTGTCTTATTTTGTCCAGCTCCGTGGCAGACAGCAAATCATTCAGAGGGAAGTCTTTCATCAGAGGATTATAGTCATTCACGGTTTCCAAAGCCTGTTTTAAACCTGTATTAGCAGAGAAAGAGTTAATGGTTTTCATATAAAGTAACAAAACTAAGTAAACTAAAATATGCCATTATGACAGAACATTTTGATGTTGCAAAAGATCTAGCAAGACAACTGTTCAGATTTGAAAAAACAACATGTTATTAACAGGATAAACCCAGTGTTGTTCCATTTTTGCTTACTTAACAGTCATCTCATACGTACTCTAAAGGCGGAAGGTGGCAGCCTCAGAGAATTTGCCTTTTTTGCTTTGCTTCCTGTGTCAGTGGTCCCCACCCTTTCTGGCAACAGGGACCAGTTTTGTGGAAGACGATTTTTCCATAGATGGTGTGGGGGGGTACTTTCCGGGTGGTTCAAGCACATTACGTTTATTGTGTACTTTATTTCTATTATTGTCATTACATACTCATCATAACGTAGAATCAGTGGGAGCCCTGAGCTGGTTTTCCTGCAACTAGACGGTCCCATCTGTAGGTGACATGATGGGAGATAGTTACAGATCATCAGGCATTAGATTCTCATAAGAAGTGCACAATCTATATCTTGCGCATGCGCAGTTCACAACAGGGTTTGCGCTCCTAAGAGAATCTAATGCTGTCACTGATCTGAGAGAAGGCGGAGCTCAGGCGGTAATGCCCATTCACCGCCGCTCACCTCCTGCTGTGCGGCCTGGGTCCTAACAGGCCACGGACCAGACTAGTACCAGTCTGTAGGCCTGGGTATTGGGGAACCCCGTTCTATATTATTTTAATGTCTTATCAGTAACAAGTTTAGAAAAACTAAAATTTTATCCTTGAGAACATTAAAATTTAAGTTTTACATTCATGGCTTAAGTTACGTGAATGTATTACTAACTATGGACACAGAATCACGAAAGCACTTGAGTCCTAATCTATTTATTGACTTCCTTTGGCATAAGACCAAAAAAAGTATCAGGAAAAAAAAAAACAAAGGTTGCAGAGGTATTAAAAAAATAAAGGAAGTTTACATTTTGGCATAGTGAGTGCCCAGGTAATGTGTACAATGTGATCTAAGTAACTAGAAGGTTTCTACTTGCAATTTCCTCTAACATTTAAATTGTGGATATCACATCTTTTTGGGGGGAAGTAAGAATATGACGATTACTGGTGTCTTAATTACTTGTTCTAACATGTTTTTTGTGAGCATAGAGTTGAACAGAGACGCCTAATAATGTCTCATAATCAAACACTGTGTACCTAGTACATGCTAATGCAGCTCAGTAAAGTTTTAAAGTTTTTAAAAGAATTTAAAAATAATCATCATAGGGCTGGGCACGGTGGCTGAAGCCTGTAATCCCAGCACTTTGGGAGGCCGAGGCAGGTGGATCACGAGGTCAAGAGATCGAAACCATCCTGGTCAACATGGTGAAACCCCGTCTCTAAGAAAAATACAAAAAAAATTAGCTGGGCATGGTGGCGCGTGCCTGTAATCCCAGCTACTCAGGAGGCTGAGGCAGGAGAATTGCCTGAACCCGGGAGGTGGAGGTTGCGGTGAGCCAAGATCGCGCCATTGCACTCCAGCCTGGGTAACAAGAGTGAAACTCCCTCTCAAAAAAAAAAAAATCATCATCATCATCATAATGACTGTGAGCGGTGGCTCACATCTGCAATCCTTGCACTTTGGGAGGCCAAGATGGAAAGATTGCTTGAGACTAGGAGTTCAATACCAGCATGGGCAACATGGCAGGGCCTCATTTCTATAAAAATTTACAATTAGTTGGACATGGTGGTGCATCCCTGTAGTCCAGTTACTTGGGTGGCTGAGGTGGGAGGATTGCTTGAGCTTGGGAACTCAAGGCAGCAGTGAGCTATGATCATGCCACCATGCGCCAGCCTAAGCAACAAAAAGTGAGACCCTCACCTGTTAAAAAATAAATTTTAAAAAGAAAAAAAAAACCAACATCACTGGCACTGGTCTCCACTCAGAAAACTAAATTCATTTTGGCTACTTATCAGAATAGGGAGGAAGAAAAAGAGAAAGGGCAAGTAAAAAGAGGAAGAGAAAGTGGTACTGACCAGCTCTTCTGCCACAGTCCTCTGGGCAAATAACTTCTGCTTTACTTAAACTACCTTCTTGCCTGGCCTGTGAAAAGCACGCCTGACTTTGTGCTAATAGTACAGCCAACTACCAGCTCCATGAGATGACTCACGGAGCCCGTCAGTGGGAAACAGGAGGGAATCTGGAGGAGGGAATCCATGCTATATCTAGAGACTGTTTCATGTTCTTAAAACCCCTGAAGCAAAAGGGGAAAGGTAGGTATGTAGGGGAATGATTTTCATTACTTGGAAATGAGGGAAAGATAAGATGCGATGTTTAAGAGAGGAAATCGTTAAAAACAACAGTATATCTACGAAAACTATAGTTTTTGGCCAGGTGTGGTGGCTCACACCTGTAATCCCAGCACTCTGGGAGGCCAAGGTGGGCAGATCACGAGGTCAGGAGATGTGGACCATCTTGCCTAACATGGTGAAATCCCATCTCTACTAAAAATACAAAAAAATTAGCCAAGTGTGGTGGCACGTGCCTGTAGTCCCAGCTATTTGGGAAGCTGAGGCAGAAGAATTGCTTGAACCCAGGAGGTGGAGGTTGTGGTGAGCCGAGATCGCACCACTGCACTCCAGCCTGGGCAACAGAGTCAGACTCCGTCTCAAAAAAAAAAAAAAAGTAATCTATAGTTTTCTAAATTATCAAATAAGATCTCATAAAAGCCAGATCAATAACTTACTAATCAGATTATTAGTTCTAGTTGTTACCTGTGTCAGTGTCAAAGCTAACAGTGGCATGGAAGCGTTTGCCATGCTTCAAGATATCCAGAGTCAAGAGAACTTCCGGGCTCTCCCGTTTCTCCTGGATGCGGTATAACGCACGCTCCAAGTTCAGCCAAAAACTAATTTCCTGTAAGGCAGTTCCTGATGCAGGATCTCGATCCAGTTTGGTCACCTTTGAAGATAAAATAACATCCGAGGGTATTCACTATTTAAACAAAGGTAGAAAAAGTATCATTAACTAAACACATGCATTACAAATTAGTTTCAAAATTTCAAGTAGATTTCCTTCCCTGTAAATCAAAAGTGGTCTGATTTGAAATCAAAGGTATGAGACTGCTGAGATTAATGCTCTATCAGGGTGACTATTTAAGCAATCTCACACTGTTCCCTGACCATTCCACCCAAACCAGGGCCAGTCCTCCACTGAACAGCCCCAGGACCAGGAGGAGGCACCACTAACAAGTTATCACAGAATTTACCTCACTGGCAAAATCCAGATCAGTTTTCCCAAAGATACTAAAGAGTAACATAGTTTACATAACTTTCAATCCTGTGCTCTTACTTTTTGAATTTCTCGGATCCAGCGGTTAACCCCAGACTGTAACTGATTAAGAAACGTTGGGTCTTCGACCTTATCTCCAAAGTCTGTAACTTTTGGCTTTTCTCCACGCTCATAACACTGTTTTGCCACATTTGTGATAATGGGATGAATTGGCAGGCTGATCTCAGGAATTTCAATATTTTGCTGCAAGTGAAGGAGTCCCATTTCAAGTTCTGCAATCTTCTTTTCAACTGAAGGAGCCATTTTATCACCATCCCTAAAAAGAAATGAAATACCTCAAAATCTAGTGTGCTATTGGTCTCCAAAGAGATTCTATCATTTCAGGTCTGTCAAACAGTAATGACACACATATGTATTAATGCACAGAGTTGATATCCCCTTGGTTCACCAGCTTTCCCTCCCAATGCCCAAGTTTTACACCAAGTTCTATGCTACCTTGTGAACATTAAGTGAAATGTAACATTCAAACCACAGAAGGAAAATGGTTTTTACCTGTCTGCCTTGCCGGACTCTCTAATATAGGACTTAAAAAAAGGAGCCACTGCATTGCTAATGAAAGAATGCAATGTTTCGTAGGGCGAGTCTTCACTGAGTGTAAGGACTCGGAGCTGGGAAGATACAGGTTTATCCGCATCAATCACAGGAGTACGTTTAATGAATGCCAAGCTAAAAAGAAAAGCAAAAGAAGAAATTAGAAATGTTACTTTCCTAATTAGGCTTATTACTTTAAAAATCATACTAAGAATACACTGAAGTGTTGCTTTTCTAATAGTGAAATGTACTGCTTGTCTTTCTTTAGTACATGAGACTACTGGATCGAGGTTATGTTATAGAATGTGAACAAACAGGAAACTAGGCAAAGTTAACTTGTCTCATATATGGGTTGAATTCACAATATTGGCCTAAAACTAACCTGTCCTAGAAATACAAGTTATAAGCCAAGAAATACTCAAATTTGATCTTATACTAATTTGGAACATTTATTTACTGTACTAAGTAAACAAAAGTTACTCACTGGTTAAGGTGGCGAGAGGCCATTCCAGGCTCCCCCGAGTCTGGTCCTACTCAGCACTTCCTGTTCCACCTCCTGCTATGCACCCTCTTCCCCACCCTGAGACACCACTTAGACCCGAAAACATATGATGTGCTTTGTGTCTCTGCTTAAGAAATCTACATTTATCTGCTGAAATTCTAACTCTCAAACTCAATTTCAGTGTGACCTCTTCTGTGGGCTTCCCCTAATCAGAAGCAGTCTCTCCAGTCTTCATGTTTCCATTGTATTTTGACAAGTATTATGATTAGTTATTATCTGCCAATCTTTCTCCCAAAGGTAAGCTTCTTGGGAACAGAAAGCAGGTTTTATTTCTTTGTATATTACTCTATACCTACTGCCATACCTTGCACACAACAGGCACTCAATGTTGGTCAAATTAATGCCTTCAAGATCATGAATAAAATTTGAATTTTCTAATTCCCTTGTGAGTACTTTATATACAATACTTCATAGATTTGGCTCAGTGGTTCACACCTGTAATCCTAGCACTTTGGGAGGCTGAGGCGGGCAGATTCCCTGAGGTCAGGAGTTCGAGACCAGCCTGACCGACATGGCAAAACCCTAGCTCTACAAAAAATCAGGCCAGGCACAGTGGCTCACACCTGTAATCCCAGCACTCTGGGAGGCCAAGGCGGGCAGATAACTTCAAGAAGTTATTCAAAAACTTAAAACACTGACTCTACTAAAAATTCAAGAATTAGTTGGGCATGGTGGTACATGCCTGTAATCCCAATTACTCAGGAGGCTGATGCAGGAGAATCACTTGAACCTGGGAGGCAGAGGTTGCACCACTGGACTCCAGGCTGGATGACAAAAAGAGACTTCGTCTCAAAAAAAAAAATAATAACAATTTTTTTAGAAATTAGCTGGGTGTAGTGGTGGGTGCCTGTAATCCCAGCTATTCAGGAGGCTGAAGCAGGAGGACTGCTTGAGCCTGGGAGGAAGAGGCTGCAGTGAGCCAAGATTGCCCAACTGCACTCCAACCTGGGCTACAGAGTGAGACTCTGTCTCAAATCAAACAAACAGGCCAGGCACTGGTGGCTCATGCCTGTAATCCCTGCACTTTGGCAGGCCGAGGCGGGTGGATCACGAGGTCAGGAGATCAAGAGCATCCTGGCCAACATGGTGAAACCCTGTCTCTATTAAAACAATACAAAAATTAGGCAGGTGTGGTGGCAGGTGCCTACTGTCCCAGCTACTAGGGAGGCAGAGGCAGGAGAATCATATGAACCAGGGAGGTGGAGGTTGCAGAGAGCCAAGATGGTGCCGTTACACTCCAGCCTGGTGACACAGTGAGACTCCCTCTCAAAAAACAAACAAACAACCCAAAATAACTTTATATAACTGTAAAGTCAATGGAACTTCCTGATGTACCATACTGAGAAAGAACAAAGTCACAATAGCATTTCTGACAAAATAGTATAACCTGTATCTAAACATCAGGCAAACCCAACTGAGGAATGTTCCATGAAGCTATTTGTTTACAAGTGTCAAACATGTCAGTGTCATAAAAGGTACACAAAGGCTGAAGTACTACTCCAGATTAAAGGAAATTAGAACGACAGGAAATTGAAGTGTGATCCTGGACTAGACTCGGAATCAGGGGAAAATTACTATAAGGGATATTATTGAGACAATCTGAACATGTACCATAATCAGAGAATACTGCAGCAATCTTAACACTTCTTGAATTTGATCACTGTACTGAGGCTATGAATGAGAACGTCCTCATTCTCAGGAAATACACACAAGTATTTAGGGATAAAGGCACATACTGTCTATAAGAAACTGTCAAATGATTCAGGGGAAAAATGATTATGCAAGAGTGGCAAACATTAACAACTGATATCTGCGAGTTCTATATAGTATTCACACAACTCTTCTGTAACCTCAGATACTCAAAATAAGTTTAAAAAAACCAATGCAGAATCCATTATGACATTTACATATTTAAATCTGGATATGTCTACTAGAGTATAAATTAGCGTGGTCTTTCTGAAAGGTGAAAAATCTGGTAACATGCGTTAAAATTTTTAATGATGTTTTATATGTGAACTAGTAATGTTGCCTTTAGGATTTATCCTAAAAAGAATCAAACCTATACATAGAATGTATACTAGTTATTTGTAAAAATGAAAAATCAGATATCCAGCTGTCCCTTGGTATACATGGGAAACTGGTTCCAGGACTCCCTGGGATGCCAAAATCTGCAAATATTAAGTTGGTTATATAAAATGCACCGTATTTGCATATAACCTATGCACATCTTCCTGTATACTCTAGATTCTTTACAATCCCTAACACAATGTAAACACTACATAATAGTTGTTACACTGTTTTTTACTTGCTTTTTAATCTTTGTATTGTATGTATTGTTTTTCCCCCCAAATATTTTCTACCTGTGGTTGGTTGAATCTGCAGATGTGGAACCAAAGATTTAGAGGGCCAACTATATTCTGGGTATTATCAGGCATGTTAAATATATTATAGCTCCAACACAAGATAGATGCCATGATATGTCAATTAAAAGGACAGTATTTTAGAGTTTATACTGTTTTGGAAATCCTCTTAATTTGAAGACATGAAATCAAAGACACCGAATTTAAAGACCAGAAAACTTTGAGTGTTTTCTTAATGTGTTAAGATGTATATTAATTCTCTTAGCAAGAATTTCTGAGTTTGAAAAGAAAAAAGATTCATATTAATTCTCACAAATTTATAATCTGAGATAATGGTATATTCATACTACTCACCTATTGGATTTAACCCCATAATGAATGTCTATATTGATGTTATAGGAAATGAATTCTTTTTCTTCTTCTCCTTCATCACCAACGTCCTCTACAAATCATAATAAATGTATCAAATTAATATGAACATTTCCAATTTCTTATTAATCAACTGCTTAGACAATTACTATCCTCTCCCCACTCCCAACCTGACATATAAACACCTATATGACTTGACACTATTTTTCTCTTCCTACCCATATTTTTCCTGATTCCTGACTTTGCTATGTGACTTTGGGCAAGGTGGTTAAATTCCTGACTTTCTTGTCTGTAAAGCGCAGTAGTGTGGGCATCCCAGGACTTCTGCAAGGATAACTGAGTTGACGCAAGAAAGCACTGGAACGGGGCCTGGCCGTGGGCAGTGCTAGCCGGTGCTGGCTGTGGCCAAGTTCTCAGCATCCCACCCCAGTGGCTCATCCACTGTGCTTCAAACACAGAAGTCACTTTCCACCCCTGCTCTCAAGTATATTCTGCTCAGCTGTTAACTTAGCACCACTGGGTGATGGGCATTTTACTAAGCAACTTACAGCTATCATACATTTAACCCTATGGGGTTGGTGTGACTATTATTATCCTTGTTTTCTTGGTAAGGAGTATCAGTAACTTGCCCACAGGCACGTGGCTGGGAAGCAACAATGTGAGGATTCAGAAGTTTGTGATTCCAAAGTCTAGGCTCCTCACCAGGATGTAGCATGGCCGGTCTTCATCAAGGCCAGGCCCAGGGCAAACCCCAATCAAGAAAACTATCAAGAAATGTCCCCAGGGTCACCGAGAAGCATTCGTCTAGCCTTTCACTTTGCTGCACCACAGCACTTATCTGAGTCTGCTCAGGGTTTGACTTATGAATGTATCTTCCTTCCCAACTTGAAGTCAGGAGTTCAGTACCAGCCTGGTCAACACGGTGAAATCCCGTATCTACTAAAAATTCAAAAATTAGCCGGGTGTGGTGGTAGGTGCCTGTAATCCCCGATATCTGGGAGGCTGGGGAGAGAGAATTGCTTGAACCTGGGAAGTGCAGGTTGCAGTGAGCTGAGATCTGTCTCAAAAAATAATAAAAATAAAAATAAAAACATGCTGGGTGCGGTGGCTCACGCCTGTAATCCCAGCACTTTGGGAGGCTGAGGCAGGCAGATCACAAGGTCAGGAGATCGAGACCATCCTGGCCAATATGGTGAAACTCTGTCTCTACTAAAAAATACAAAAATTAGCTGGGGGTGGTGGTGCGCGCCTGTAGTCCCAGCTACTTGGGAGGGTGAGACAGGAGAATTGCTTGAACCCAGGAGGTGGAAATTGTAGTGAGCTGAGATTGTGCCACTGCACTCCAGCCTGGCGCCTGGCAACAAAGCGAGACTCTGTCTAAAAATAATAATTAATTAATTAATTAGATTATCTATCAAGAGAACATTTATTCTTACAAATTAATGTTTTGGGTATAATTTTAGGAAGAGGAAGGAGTAGGTGGCAGAACATTCTGGTATGCCAGATACTTCCTAAGCTATTTTTAAAAATGACGATTTAAAAAACTAAAGAAATCAACGTTTTCCTAACCACTCAAATGTAGCTAGATTACAAGAGAAATCATACTGCCTGAAATCAGCCACACATGATTACAACCTGTAAAATGCAAGCATACAGAGAATAAAGAAATATCTCCAAACTGAAACAGCTGTCAAAGTAGTGGGATGATTTTCTCCCTCAATTTTCTGGACTTTCCATAACATTGTTCCATCATTTATATTAAATATACCATCAAAATAACACCAAAACAACATATAGAAAATAAAATTAACATTCTATCATGATCAAAAGAAATCACTGATACAACTAAAAATATAGCTTCTGAACTCTGAATCATTTCTCCCCCCCCCCATAAAGACCTATCATTAACACAAACAAAATTATGCAGAAATTGCACAGTCCGGACACAGCATCTAAGCACATGGCCTGTACCTCCTAATGCAAACCAGGTTAAGGGAACTAGGCACCATTCCAAGAGATGAGTCACTGCTGTGTGGCCAGCGCTCCAGCTCTGTACTGGGAATACTGCAATGCAGTAGAATGCTGCTTCGGCTCAGGAAGGCACACCCAGTGACATAATCCTCAGACAGCAGTAATGCAAACAGACATTCCCCACTGCTTTGTTAAATTCCAACTTCTCTTAATAATAACTTATAGAAGTCACTATGAATCAGTTATAGAAAACATCCTGGACCAGTCTTTTTGCGCATATTCCCCATAAAGACACAGATCAAGCCCCGTTGAGTATGTCTGACTCCCATTTACAGACATACAATTTAGGACATCGTTTCAAAAACTGCCATCAAATAATAATCTTTCTACCTCTGTAGAAACTTAAAAAGAAATTGTCCAGGGAGGAAAGACACTTGATTATTAATTTTTAATAACAGAGGCGATCAACCCTGTTATATTTAGAAGTTTACATACAAACACAATCTGAATGTTTTATTAGGTAATATCACTTTCAGTAAAATTTGAATCCATTTCCTGATGCTTGATAAAGTTACTAGTTATACAAAGTTACTGTTAATATGTAACAGACCAATACTGTACTATCTGTCCATGCAGTCAGAGAATCAAAGTACTGGGCCTGCTGCATGAGTCGCTTCCCTGCAAGCTACACTGATACATATTACAACAACTTGTCAACACTTCTTTGGTTAACTTCTGAGAATTTACTGAATTTCTAGAGATATTCAAAATGGCATTGAGCACTAATCTGCGTATACCTTCATTGATAAACTAGTTTAATGTATTTCAAACTACTAGTAACTTGTATCTGTAAACTGTGAATTAGGTAAGCATTACATTACGTCTTTTTATTTATTTTATTTTATTTTATTTTTGAGACAGGGTCTCACTCTGTCACCCAGGCTGGAGTGCAGTGGTGCAATCACAGCTCATTGCAGCCTTGACCCCTCTGGGCTCAAGTGATAATACTACCTCAGCCTCCTGAGTAGCTGGGACTACAGGCGTACGTTACCACACCTGGCTAACTTTTGTATTTTTTGTAGAGACAGGGTTTCTCCATGTTGCCCAGGCTGGTCTTGAGCTCCTGAGCTCAAGTGATCCACCTGCCTCAGTCTCCCAAAGTGCTGGGATTACAGGCATGAGCCACTGCACTTGGCCAGCATTATGTCTTCTTTAATGAAATATAAAAACCATGCAATTTCAATTTCCTTAAGAATTATACCACCCTCGGCTGGGCGCAGGGGCTCAAGCCTGTAATCCCAGTACTTTGAGGGGCCAAGGTGGGGGGTCACTTGAGCTCAGGAGTTTTGAGATCACTCTGGGCAAGATAGTGAAACCCAGTCTCTACAAAAAATACAAAAATTAGGGCATGTGAGCACAGGAGATTGAGGCTGCAGTGAGCTAAGATCGCACCACTGCACTCCAACCTGGGTGACACAGCAAGACCCTGTCTCAAAAAAAAAAAAAAAAGATACGGCCCTCTCCTGAGTAAACAGGGCATGCCCTCTCAAAGCTGGTGAATGGGCAGTTGGAAAAGGGACAAAGCAGACTGGTGAAGTGCCAGGCGAGGCTGTCTGGCTCCTGCTCACTCGCTCATTCCCTTACGTACTCTTCCCTCCCGACTTTCTCCCAGCCACACAGCAAGTCTCTCTTTGGTCTCAAAGCCATTCATTTCCTTTGGCCCATACATCCTACCAAATTACAGGTTAAAAGTTCCTGGGGTTCTCTTTATCTTTTGTCTTCTTTCCCTTTCAAAATCCCAAATATGGGCCAGGCATGGTGGCTCACGCCTGTAATCCCAGCACTTTGAGAAGCTGAGGTGGGCGGATCACCTGAGGTCAGGAGTTTGAGACCAGCTCGGCCAACATGGTGAAACCCCATCTCTACTAAAAATACAAAAATTAGCCAGGCATGGTGGTGGGCGCCTGTAATCCCAGCTACTCGGGAGGCTGAGACAGAAGAATTGC
This sequence comes from Saimiri boliviensis, assembly GCF_048565385.1. Taxonomy (NCBI): domain Eukaryota; kingdom Metazoa; phylum Chordata; class Mammalia; order Primates; family Cebidae; genus Saimiri; species Saimiri boliviensis. The sequence continues at coordinate 129,001,455 of NC_133450.1, read as the reverse complement.
TTGAACCCAGGAGGCAGGGGTTGCAGTGAGCCAAGATGGCGTCTAGCTTGCGTGACAAAGCAAGACTCCATCTCAAAAAAAAAAAAAATCCCAAACATACTAATATCACATTATTTTGGTCAATCACTATCATACACGTCCTCCCATTATTTTCCTGCTTTAGTTTTTCCCCTTTCTTGTCTCTGGTGCTTTCCTTGTCACCTTGACATCCACCCTTTTCATCCTTCTTCTGAGGAGCCATGACTTCTTTGCCATAACCACACTCCCTGCTCTGAAACAAGGCTCAGAAAGAAGATGAGAAAGTCTGAGCATTCTCTACCTGAAGACTTCCACTGTAACATCATTAGGAGCATGCAGGGAGCACGAGATCCCATATCATACTTATTTAATGTAAACTGGAGTTCATTTTGGTATTTCCAGAAAAGAAAAGAAAAAAGAATTTTTAAAAAACCTAGTAAGTTGGCTGGGCGCGGTGGCTCAAGCCTGTAATCCCAGCACTTTGGGAGGCCGAGGCGGGTGGATCACAAGGTCAAGAGATTGAGACTATCCTGGTCAACATGGTGAAACCCCGTCTCTACTAAAGATACAAAAAATTAGCTGGGCATGGTGGCACGTGCCTGTAATCCCAGCTACTCAGGAGGCTGAGGCAGGAGAATTGCCTGAGCCCAGGAGGCGGAGGTTGCAGTGAGCCGAGATCGCGCCATTGCACTCCAGCCTGGGTAACAAGAGCGAAACTCCGTCTCAAAAAAAAAAAAAAAAAAAAAAAAAAGAAGTGATAACTGTTTTCCCTGTGCTGTACATAAATTTCGTTTACTATGCTACATTGCACACTCAAATTTATCTTGCTGCAGACGGTGTATTCTATAAAGGGTGTAGGCCTCACCCACAGTGTGACAGCATGGGCAGTAAGAACCTCGCTGACGTGTGAATACCACTGAGTCCAGAGCCTGGTAGCGAGGTTTGTTCTCTCCTTTCAAACTGGAGGCCCCTGCTGCAAACAAACGCTGCCAGATCTTCAGTCAGGCCAAGAAGCAGCTGAATCTGATCCCCTGCTTTGTGTCTGCTGGAGATGGAGGTACTGTATGGCCTGGAGCAACACTGTAGGGCCTGCATCTGGCACTGTTCAATTCAGATCTTACTTGGGACAGAAAGAATAACTGAGAGCCCTAGAACAAACTAGGTCACAGGGATCGATATAAGTTCTATTCAGTGAATGTAGATTACAGTAAACTGAAGAAAGAAGGTCCAGATTTCTAAATAAAATGTTTTACTATAAAGCTGCTTTAGAAAGAAGGTCTTCCAAAAACCATTAGCACAATTTTCTACTTAACCAGGAAATACTTCTCCTTGAAATGCATGAAATCATATTGATATGTTGTGTTAGAGATTACACTGATGAAACTACATTTCTTCATCCTTTAGAATTAAATCCTCAGGCTGGATGTGATGGCTCATGCCTGCAATCCCAGCACTTTGGGAGGCTGAGGTAGCAGGATCACTGAGTCCAAGAAGTTCAAGACCAGCCTGGGCACCATGTGGAGATCCTGCCTCTACAAAAAATACAAAACTGAGCCAGGCATGGTGGTGTGTGCCTGTAGTCCCAGCTACTTGGGAGGTGAGATGGGTGTATCACTTGAGTCCAGGGAAGTTGAGGATGTGGTGAGCTGAGATCATGCCACCGCACTCCAATCTGGACAACAGTAAGACCCTGTCTCAGAAAAGAAAAAAAAATTCCAAGTCTCAAACACTGGACTGTTAAACAAACACACACACACATACACACACACACGGGGGGCACACACACACACACGCACACATACACACATAGACACACACATGTGGCTGGGCATGGTGGCTCACACCTGTAATCCCAGCACTTATGGGAGGCCAAGGCAGACAGATTGCAAGGTCAGAGATCAAGACCATCATGGCCAACATGGTAAAACCCTGTCTCTACTAAAAATACAAAATTAGCTGGACATGGTGGCGAGCACCTGTAGTCCTAGCTACTTAAGAAGCTGAGGCAGGAGAATCGCTTGAACCCAGGGGTCGGAGGTTATAGTGAGCTGAGGTCATCCTACTGCACTCCAGCCTGGCGACAGAGAGAGACTCCATCTCAAAAAAAAAAAAAAAAAAAAAAAGGAAAAAAAATTAGAATATGAACTGGGAGCCCAGGAGGTTGAGGTGGCAATGAGCCGTGATTGCGCCACTGCACTCTTGCCTGGGCGACAGAGTGAGATCCTGTCTCAAAAAAACAAAACAAAACCCTCTCCCCACAAAAACAAAAACAAAACCCACCAAAACCACACACGCTCGTACAGACCAACCAACCTAGCACCTGATTCCAGGCAGGTCATTAACAAGCTGGAGAGCACAGACAAGTCATGGAGCCAGCAGTTCCATCAGCTGTGAACTGAAGCATACGCCACCCAACGGGGATAACACACAACCAAAAAATGGTACCTGAAGTAAGAGATTCTACAAAAACGTCGCTAACATAAAATGGCTAGTTAAGTAACTAGCATCTGTTTTGTCACCATACTGTAAGTATACTATGAGGAAGATAATTTCCTATGGGCCAGGAACTTCAGAAAGATTTATCTTTTTAAAACAAGAAGCAGACTGGTCCGAGTGCAGTGGGGTTTACAACTGATTGATCACAACCAGTTACAGATTTCTTTGTTCCTTCTCCACTCCCACTGCTTCACTTGACTAGCCTTAAAAAATAAAATAAAATAAAATGAGAAGCTATAAGTGAACATTCCCTTTCCCACAGATTCTCCAATTCCTATCAAGATAAGTTGTTAAATTTGCAATATTTATTCTATAATTTGAGTAATGCTGTACTTTATTGAATTTAGAGATAGGTCTCACTCTGTTGCCCAGGCTGGGGCAAAGTGGTGTGATCCTAGTTCAACATAGTGTCAAACTCCTGGGCTCATGCAGTCTTCTCAAGGAGCTGAGACTACAGGCATGTAACACTATGCCTGGCTTATTTTTAAATTTTCTGTGGATAGGGTCTTGCTATATTGCCCAGGCTGGTCTTGAGCTCCTGGCCTCAAGTGATCCTCCTGCCTTGGTCTCTCAAAGTGCTGAGATTACAGCTGTGAGCCACTGTACCTAGTTCAATGCTGCATTTTAACAACAAAAGTTTACAGCTAGCTGGGGTAGCTAAAACAAACAAAAAATATATATAGCTTCAAATAAAAATGTTTCTATTATTTGGCTGGACATGGTGCTTCACATCTGTAATGCCAGCACTTTGGGAGGCTGAGGTGAGCAGATCACCAGTCTGTCCAACATGGTGAAACCCTGTCTCTACTAAAAATACAAAAAATTAGCCGGGTGTGGTGACACGTGCCTGTAATCCCAGCTACCCGGGAGGCTGAGGCAGGAGAATCGCTTGAACTTAGGAGGCAGAGGTTGTGGTGAGCTGAGATCACTAACTCCAGTCTGGTCAACAAGAGCGAAACTCAGTCTCAAACAACAACAACAAAAACAAACCCAACACAAAAAGGCCAGGCATGGTGGCTCAGGCCTATAATCCCAGCACTTTGGGAGGCTGAGGGGGACAGATCACCTGACGTCAGGAGTTTGAGACCAGCCTGGCCAACATTTTTGTCTCTACTAAAAATACAAAAACTAGCCAGGCGTGGTTGCAGGAGCCTGTAATCCCAGCTACTCAGGAGGCAGAGGCAGGAGAATTGCTTGAACTCAGAACCTGGGGGCGGAGGTTGCAGTGAGCTGAGATGGTGCTACTGCACTCCAGCCTGGGAAACAGAACAAGATTCCATCTAAAAAAAAAAAAAGCGGGGGGGACCCTTTTTCATTCTAAAAAAAAAAATTAAAAATTAAAAAAATTAGAAAATGAACTTGGAGCCCAGAAAGTTGAGGTGGCAATGAGCCGAGATTGAGCCACTATACTCTAGCCTGGGCGACAGATCTGTCTCAAAAAAAAAAAAAAAAAAGAAAGAAAGAAAGAAAGAAAACAGTTTCTATATTCAATTACAAGTGCTTGGATACCTCCCTCCATTTAAAAAAAAAAACGGGATGGGGGAAGAAATAAAATAAATAAAAGCACTACTGTCTATTAAATAAATGTTTTCTATATTAATGCAAGCCTACCTTTCACTGTAATTAACGACTGGATACACACATTTGATTAAATGTACAAATGCCAATGCTAACTCATAAAAGCCACTGATTAGAAAGCCCTCCTACAAAAGTCCTGGGTCTGTACTTAAACCTAAGGTGTCCCCGAGAAGCCAGGCTGCTAATAAGACAAACAGGCCATATATCATAGGACTGCATTAATTTTAAAATATTTCCTTAGATTTTTGTAAGTGAAAAATAAATTACAGACAGGTTGAATTGGTAGAACTACTTCAAGGATTTTTATAAATACAGGAATGAGGTAGGATTTCAATTTTACATGGTCTCATTTCTTAGTCAAGTTTCAAAAGTGCAAGTCATTATGGAGCCAAGATTTGGATATCTGCACATTTGTTTTGCTGAAAGGAAAAAAGGTTCCCATAAAAAAATACAGAGATTAATTTATACCAGATAGTGCGCCATATAAATACAGTCCCTCTACCCTAATAATTTTAGCAATGTTCAATTTTAAGATGCCTGGACAAAGCGAATTACTAGTGATCACTCTAGAAGCAAAACATAAAACTTAAACTTTTTTTTTCCATAAAAAGAAATGGTGACCCAAGGTAAAAAACAAAAAACACAAAACACCTGACCCCAATACACAAACCATGCAATAAAAATGTCAAGGATTAGCCATGGTCAAGCTACATAAAATATGCAGATCAAAATGTACTTTAATAAAATGAATATGCATTGAAAAATGACCAGAAAGACACAGACCAAAATGCTGACAGTGATTATATCTGGGTCAAAGAATTCCCAGTGACTTTTACTTCAGCTGTATACTACATTTTCTACAATGACTACATATGTTTTTTGGAAAAAAAAAAAAAAAAAGAGCAGATGAGTTAATTTTTTTTTTTTTTTTAACTCTTGTGGCTTCCATTCAGGAGTAAATAACCCCAAATATCACAGTAAACAACCTTCAACAACATTAGTACTCTATGCTCAGATGGTTTATTTGCCTTCAACATTCCATGTGGATATAAGAGAAAAAAAAATTATTTTACACTCTGCTAATCTCTGGCAGACACCAGGGCTACAGAGAAGCGTCTTCTGAATGAGAATAGCCTTTGAGAGAAACAAACTATCAGAAACAGTTTGTGTTAAGGATGGGGCAGACAGTACAGGTTCTCTTACTGATAGAACCAGTTTTTTGAAATTATAAGAAGCTTGCTGGCAAACATTTTTAGACAATCTCCAAACCCTAGAGGCTAACCTTAACATTTACTTGGACATCATCCTTGGGTTCTTGGATGGACATGCCACACCCAAAGTGATTGTAATGAGCTACAACGAGGTTGCAATCAATCAATGAGAAAGCCTGCCTGCAGAGAAGCCCCAGACTTAGCTGAATGTAGCCTTGCTGCTGGGCGGTCATTATTTGAAGAGACAGTTGGAATATGCTAACTCTTGCCTCTTCCACCCACAACTAGGTGCCTAACCTGAATCCTTCTTTTTTTAATCTGTAAAATTAGACTCAAATAGGGTTATCATCAGGATTATCGAAGCATTAAACAAATATAAGGTATGATCAGTGAAAACATGCAGTGGACGGGGAACTGAAATACAGTCTAGTCTCAGGACTAGGATTAGCTAGTGACCTTGGGTGAATCACTTAACCTGAGCCTCAGTTTCCTCACGTGTAAAATCGGGATACACCCGTTCAGCAAGGATGCTGTGAGAGCTTCTACCTACAACAGTGATGCTCGTAGGCCCAGGACTGGCACCGTCGCTCCGTGGGCCTCGGTCTCCGGGTCCCCGCAAGGCAGGACCGGGACACCCGCCCCCTCGGGCCCCCTCCGACACGCCAGACCCCCTCCCAAGCCAGAATCCCGGCTGCCCCCGGCTCCGCGGGTCTGCCCCCGACACATCCCTCCCGAAGTCCGCTTTGCCTGGACACAAATCGAAACCGAAAAGCTCATGTGACACTGGAGGCCGGGATGCGGCCTCGCCCGCGCTCAGCCCAGGGAGACGCTGTCTCCACCCAACTCGGCCATCTTGAGAGGCCCGAGCAGACAAAGCGACCCCATTGTTTTGGGTGACGGCAGACGGGGCCCCCTCTCCCCTGCCCGAGACTAGGAGAAAGGGGCGCGATGGGGGTTCCGGGCCGGCCAGTGGGTGTGGCGAGGGCGAGCCCCGGGCGCCGCGCCGGCCTCCGCGGGGCGTCTGCGGCCCAGGGGACCTGGCCGGCCGGGCTCTGCCTACGCCGAGGTCACCTGCAGCCGCCGGGCTCCTCGCATCCCGGGGACATCTGCGGCCCCGGAGGACCTGCAGGCCCTGCCCTCCGCGGGGCTTGGCCCTGGGGACCCTCCGACCCCGCCCTGGCGGCCCCGCACCTTTGAGGGTGGAGCGCTCCACCAGCACCGTGTGGACCTGCGGGTCGGAGAGGAACTTGCGCATCTGCTCCAAGGCGCTCTTCTCCTCCAGCGCCGCCTCCAGCGCGGCCGGGGCCTCGCCGCCATCCTCCAGCAGCAGCGGCACCAGCTTGCGCAGGTGCTTCTGCAGCACCGACACGTCCGCCACGTTCTGCACCGCCGACACCTCCAGGCCGGCCGAGCCGTCCTCGCCGCCGCCGCCCCCGGGCTCCGACATGGCGCCGCGCTCGGGACCCTCCAGGAGCGATGGGAAGGCGACCGCGACTCCGCGAGACAGCGAGCCAGTGACAGAAACGGACGCCGGAAGCCAGACGGTCCGCTAGCCCAGCGCCGACTGAGAGCGGGAGCAGACTCCGCCCTAAAGTCAGTCACCGCCCGCCGGCCCCGCCCCGGCCCGGCCCGGCCAGCCCCGGCCCGCCCCGCCCGCGGCCGCAGCCACCCGCGCCCGCTCGCGGCCTCGGCGTCACGGCGGCGCGCGTGCGTGAGAGCGGGCTCGGCAACGCCGTCGCGCGGCCTTCTGGGACTTGTAGTCTCGGCGCTGGGCGGGGCCCGCAGCCTCCGCCCTGCTAGTGCTGAAGATGCGGACTTGGCTGGGCGGCGTCCTGGTTCTGCGCCCGGGCTCGGCGCGGGTGGTCAGCGGCCGCGTCTGTCTTCTTCACTGCGGTGGAGACAGCGAATAGCACACAGCCCGAGAAACTTTATAGTGAATAAGTGATGTTTTGGGCGAGCGCTAACGTTTAGTGAGCGCTTAGCCTGCGCCCGGCGTCATTCTAAGCTCTTAACCTCTCATTGAATGTTCTCATTGAATGAATGAATGACACCTATCAGGTACCAAAATACAGGCACGAGAAATGTGTTATTAGATATAGACGGGGGAATTGAGGATGCTTTCCAGAGGGGGAGGAGATGACGGGCGTGCTCAGAGGGTCCCCTTGCCAGGCTGGAAAGGGACAGGTGGGAAGGGGACCTTCAGGGCAGTATAAGGTTAAGCCAGGAATGACACCTTCACTGTAGGTAAAGTCAAGCTGGGATGGGATCTGGTTCCCAATGACAAAAATCACTGTCTTCAAGGACGCTGAGGGTACCAAGAGGGAGACCTACTGAGGGCAGCAGTGGTGCTCCTCCGCCTCCCAGAGCTGGCACTGTCATTCTGTGAGCCTCAGTATCTGGGTCCATACAAGGCAGGGGCTGGGTTGCCTGCCCACCAAGTTTCCCCCTAGTTCTGACCCACCACAACCTCCTCCCCTACACCAGACTACATAAAGGCCAGAATCCAGGCTGCCCAGCTGGGTGCAGTGGCTCACGCCTGTCATCCTAGCATTTTGGGAGGCTGAGATGGGAGGATTGCTTGAGGCCAGAAGTTCAAGACCAGTCTGGTCAGCAATAAGCGAGACTCCATCTCTGTGTATATTTAAAAATTTAAAATTTTGTAAAATAATAAAAGAAATAGAATTCAGGCTGCTCATGTTTGTAGTTTAGAGGTTCTTCTAAGGGGTAGTAATTGGCCTTTGAAAGTTCACATTCATAACTTCTTTCTTAAATTGGGTGGAGAGAGGGAAGCCAATGGCTTTTTTTTTTTTTTTTTTTTTTTTTTTACATCAAAGTGCACTGTCAGAGTGCTAAGTCCTGATTGGTGGAATGGTGATGGCATGATTTGATTCTCCCAAATCATCTTTGAAAAACTGTGAACATGCAAAAAGCTTATTCCTTGCCTAATTACCGGTTGCTGGGTCCCGGGGGGTTGTTGGAACATGGAAACTAATCAGATGATTCCTGTCTTTAGGGGTTGCTGGAACATGGAGACTAATCAGATGATTCCTGTCTTTAAGGAGCATGTGGAAGAGGGGACAGATTAATACCCCATCTTCCTGCCCTCCATCAGTCCACCCTGGTATGATGTGCCCAAGCAGTTCTGAATAATCTTCCCAGAAAAAAAATAAAGCAACTGCAATGAGTTTGTGCAATGATCCTAATAGTAATGAATAATAATGACACACCACTGACAGCAAATGCTGAGTGCTCATGGCGTGCAAGGCACCGTGCAGAGGGTTTCCCTCACATGTCCTTTAAGGATAGAAAGAGGGACAAAGAGGAAATTCTGTTAGGTGCAGGTCAGTGAACTCTGAATAGGTCATATACCAGCTGAGACTCAAAAACCTGCAGGGATGTGGCTGATGGGCAGGATGCCTGCCGGCTGCACCGTGAGTCAGCGCCAGGCTGGGAGTCGCAGCCACTCGGGATCCAAGGGACTCAAACAACTGCAACCTGGCCCCAGGCCAAGAGAGCAAACTGCAGGCTCCGGATTTGCGGCCCTGTAGGATAGGCTCAAAATGAAACAAGTTTGTTATTTCTTAGCGGATGGAAACCGAAGGAACCTGAACAATCAGTGCACAAGGATTCGTCAGTGGACCAAACGCGCTTGCTTTTTGTTCTGGAAAGATGTGTGTTGTATTTAATAGATAACGAGAAGAGCGGTCACCGCTGACTGGGTGCTGAGTGCTTTAAGTGCATTACCTGGGTGGCTGGCTGGGCTGCGCCAGGGCTGAAGGGTGAAGGGAGCCTCTTTCAAGGTGCCCTTTCTGCCTTCTGGCACGGGACTCTGACTCCAGCACACTCCCAGCTGACCCTGGTGGGGGTAGGGCCCCTCACCCAAACCTGGTCTCTCCCACCTCTTGTTCTGGTGCCTCAGCTTTTTCCTGTTTGTGGTAGAATCTGCTTGGACAGACTCTGGGCAGGGCAGGGGGTAGGGCAAGCTGGAGAGAGAATTCGTTCTGGATGGATGTGGGATGGCAGTGGCGGGTAGGGCACTCGCATCCTATCGGAAATCCGTGATGTACTGTCTCATGGATGAGATCCTGTCCCTTCCCTTAAAAATACCATACATAGGGTCTCCCCAAGCCCAAGTCCCAAGTTGGATGCCCAGTCTCATACCATCCTTCCCTTCCTCTCCCAACCCTCAGGCAGCACCGACCCCTCAGAGGAACCCCTGCTGGCCCAGCCCTTTTGGGCTCTGTGCCCAGGATCCCCGCTCTGCTCCCTGGAATTTCCACACTGGGCCAGGCGTGGTGGCGCACACCCTTGGTCCCAGCTACTCAAACGTCTGAGGTGGAGGTTGAGGCTGCAGTGAGCTGTGGTCTCGCTACTGCATTCCCACCTGGGCGACAGAGTGAGACCCCGTCTTTAATAATAATAATAAATTTTTAAAAAGAACTTCCATCTTGGGTTCATTCATTCATTCATTCATCCCCACTTAATGAGAGCAGGGAGGTCAAAGCTTCTCGGGATTCTCGGTACCAGCAGGGCCTGGACCAAAGCACGGGATTGGTTGGAGGGAGTGAAACCAATGCCTTACCCCGAGGAAGGGGCGCCACGGTGGCTGTGGGGACTTGGGGTGCGCCGTGGACCAGGACCTTCCTGGCCCCATCTCTGGAGCTGTCAGGGTGCTGCTGGAGGGCAGGGCTGGACTTCACAGGGTTGGAAAGGCTGCAGGACGCTTTCTGATGCAGCTCGTTCCAGGACCCACCCCCTTTCTGTCTTGATGCTTTGTCAGGTGAGCCTCAGGGTGAGGCTTCAGCCAGATGCAGTTCCTGGAGGCTTTGACCCCAGCAGGTTGACGTTTGAAGCGCATGGTGAGAACAGAACAGTCTCTTGTCGCCGCCTAGTGGCAGAGGAGGATACATCACATGAAATTTTTTTCTGCTTACAGGGGGCCCCCTCCCCATCCTGCTGCCCACCCATCCTGGTGACGCCAGCAGGCTCACCTTCCCAAGGTCACCTGGATCACTGGTCCAAGGTCACAGAACAAGTAATGACAATGACCAGAAGGAAAATGCCAGCCTGCAACCCACTGCCCACAGGGAGGATGTTAGTGAAGCTTGTCTCTTCCTGGGCAGACAATTCCCACCCGGCTCTCCTGACCCCCCGGGATTAACCCAGGCTGCCTGCAGACCCTCAAAACCTCTGACACCACTCTGGCCCTTCCCTCTGGCGATGTGTGGCCCCTTCTCTTAACAAAGCCTATCAGTGTCCCCAGACAGGAGCACTACTCCCTGGGGTGTGCTGGGCCCCGTCTCCTCTCGAGGCGTCACCTCTGAAATTCTCCCCTCGCTCCCAGATGTTCTCTCACCCTCCCAGATTTATTCCACTGATGTCCAAGCTATTCTATCCCATCTTTAACATGAAAAAAAGGAAGCCCTTCTGTAGCCCACTGCCAGCACCTCTCCACTGCTTCGCTGCCCTTTCCAGCAAAACTCCTTGAGAATAAGCATAGGTGGGCATTGCTCTTCCCACCCCATCCCCACGTTCCTGAGCAGGCACTCTCGGCAAGGTCACCAGTGGCTTCCACGTGGCCAAATCCAGGGACCAGTCCTCATCTTGCTTGACCCATGGACACATGGATGCAGCCGGCACGCCCTCCTTCTCTGAACACCAGCTTCCCCTGGCTTCCGGCAGCCACGCTCTCCAGATCCTCCTCCTCACTAAGGTTCCTTCTCAGTGTCTTCTGCTGGACCCCGCTCTTCCCCACCTCTAAAGGTGGCCTGGCCCTCAGGCTGCTTTATGTTCTATCAACACGCCCTCCCCAGGGCTCCTCTAGCCTTAGATTTTCTGTTTTCTGGTTTTTTTTTTTTTTTTTGAGACAGGATCTTACTCTGTCAACCAAGCTCGAGTACAGTAGCACAATCATGACTCACTGCAGCCTGGACTGCCCTCTCAGCCTCAAGTGATCCTCCCACTGCAGCCTCCTGAGTAGCTGGGACTACAGTCACGGGACACCACACCTAGGTAATTTTTGTTTGTTTGCTGTTATTTTTTGTAGAGATGAGGTTCTGCCATGTTGCTCAGGCTGATCTCAAACTCCTGGGCTCAAGGATCCTCCTGCCTCAGCCTCCCAGAGTGCTGGGATTACAGGCATGAGCCTTTACACCCGGCCAAGCCTTCCTTGGATTTTCAATACAGCTATACCTTGACTCCCAACCTTAGAAGGCAGTGTTCTGCTGTTGGTGGTGGAATGTTCTAAGAAATGTCAATTAGGCCATGTTGGTTGAAAGTGTTGAAGTCTTCTCTGTCCTTATTGGCTGGGCATGGTGGCTCACGCCTGTAGCCTCAGCACTTTGGGAGGCTGAGGCAGGAGGACTGCTTGAGACTAGAAGCTTGAGGTTACAGTGAGTCGAGATTGCACCACTGCACTCCAGTCTGGGTGACAGAGACCCTGTCTCTATTTTTTTAAAAAATAGTAAACTAAATACACTATTGATTTAGTACATTCTAACTTAAAACATTAGAAACACTGGTAATTTTTGTTTTTTTTGAGACAGGACCTCAGTCTGTCATCCAGGCCGGAGTGCAGTGGCAGGACCTTGGCTCATGGCAACCTTTGCCTCCCAGGTTCAAGCAATTGTCCTGCCTCAACCCTTTGAGTAGCAGCTGGGATTACAGATGCGTGCCACCATGTCTGACTAATTTTTTTTTTTTTTGTATTTAGTAGAGACAGGGTTTCGCCGCATTGGCCAAGCTGGTTTCGAACTTCTGACCTCAAGTGATCCACCCGCCTTGGCCTCCCAAGGTGTTGGAATTACAGGCATGAGCCACCACATCTGGCCCCGGCTGAGCTCCTTTCTAGGCTCCTTTCTGGGCTCCTTTCTAGCTGGATCAGCTTCCAACATTACATCCTTTGCACTTCCAGTGTTGCCAAGTATCTCCCAGAGTTCCTTTCATGTGAGGTTTTTTGCTGGCATCACACCCCCTGGAACATCGTCACCCTTCTTATTTATGTGGACAAGGCCACCCTCACTCAGTCCCCCTGGCTGCACTGCTGGAGCCCCTGGTCGGCGGCAGCATCCACGTTCCCTCCCACGGCTGTTTCCTCTATGACCGCACTTACATTTGATTGGCATGTCCCCTCCAGGGCTATCACATTTTATTTTTTCATCACACATTCATCTCTGTGGGTCAATGATGTGATTGACCCACAGTCATGAGCATGACACGCTTCTGTCATTCATGATGTAGTGATTTGTGGACTGAAGAGCTGGCAGCAAAGCTGGTGCTTTATTCAATTACTCACGGGTAATTTACCACGGTAACTGGTACTTGAACAGTGTTGTTTGGAAACTGGTGTTATTGAACTGAGCTGTGGTAAGGAAAACTTGTGTGTATAGATGGGAGCCACGCAAAGCTGGGCCCGGCTACATTGAGTGACTTTTTCCCTCCATTTCGCCTTTTCTCACCGTTCATGCCGGAGCCTATCTTGGCCCATTGTTCTAGGACTGAAAGTAGAAGGTGCCTATCGGTCTTTTAGGCTTTTGGGTTTTTTCCCCTAAAGTCCAAGCCATTTCGAGTAAAAGGGCATATTGGGGAGAAAGGGGAAAAGTTTGAATCTCCCACGTAGGTAGAGCGTGCTGGAGAAGCAGGAGGTGACGGGGCCACAGGAGGACTCTCCAGGCTACGGTGAGAGAGGCAGGTGAGGGGGTCTGCTGCCCACTGGCCCCTAGACAGCAGTGCTGGGGAAGTGGGAGCTGGCACTCAGGTGATAGAACCCCAGGCAGGCTGGCCAAAGAGGCCCTCCTACTCACTGAGGCCAGGAGCAGCAGGAGAGGTGTGGGACCAGGGTGCCAGTGTACCTCGTGTGAGACACGGTAGCAAGCACAAGAGGCCTGTGTGCCCATTTCTGCTTGCCAACATAATTTCACAAAGCCCTGCCTCTGTGACCACATGTAGCTCTCTGGAAAGATGCTCTGAAGACATAATGGGACAGAGCACACAGCCCACGTGTCTTGCTTAAGTCAATATGTCCCTTAAAAGATAAATGATCCTCGCCTTGCCTTCTCCTACACATAAGACAGGGTTAGTGGTCATTATAACCCGATGTGATTATAACTCTACAATCTATAACCAGATGTACTCTTTTATTTTATTTTATTTATTTTATTTTATTTTTTTTTGAGACGGAGTTTCGCTCTTGTTACCCAGGCTGGAGTGCAATGGCGCGATCTTGGCTCACCGCAACCTCCGCCTCCTGGGTTCAGGCAATTCTCCTGCCTCAGCCTCCTGAGTAGCTGGGATTACAGGCACGCGCCACCATGCCCAGCTGATTTTTTGTATCTTTAGTAGAGACGGGGTTTCACCATGTTGACCAGGATGGTCTCGATCTCTCGACCTCGTGATCCACCCGCCTTAGCCTCCCAAAGTGCTGGGATTACAGGCTTGAGCCACCGCGCCCGGCTCAGATGTACTCTTTATTTGTTTTTATTTTTTATTTTTTGAGACAGAATTTTAGTCTGTGGCCCTGGCTGGAGTGCAGTGGTGCAATCTCAGCTCATTACCACCTCCATCTCCCAGATTCAAGCAATCCTCCTGCCTCAGCCTCCCGAGTAGCTGGGACTATAGTGTGTGCCACCACAGTCTGCTAATTTTTTTTTTTTTTTTTTTTTTTTGAGACAGAGTTTTACTCTTTCACCCAGGCTAGAGTGCAGTGGTGTGATCTTGGCTCACTGCAACCTCCACCTTCTGGTTTCAAGTGACTCTCCTGCCTCAGCCTCCTGAGTAGCTGGGATTACAGGCGCCCACCACCACTTCCAGCTAATTTTTGTATTTTTAGTAGAGACAGGGTTTCACCATATTGGCCAGGCTGATTTCGAACTCCTGACCTTGTGATCTGCTCACCTGGGCCTCTCAAAGTGCTGGGATTACAGGCATGAGCCACTGAGCTCAGCCTAATTTTTGTATTTTTAGTAGAGACAGGGTTTCACCATGTTGGCCAGGCTGGTCTTGAACTCCTGACTTCAAGTGATCTACCTGCCTCAGCCTCTCAAAGTTCTGGGATTCCAGGTGTGAGCCACTGCACCTGGCTTATAACCAGATGTACTCTTGTGCTCAGACTTTGATGCGATTTTTGCATGCACTAAACCTTCACTACCTGGATATAAGATATGATCTGAAACGATGTTCTGGAGCATTCTGACAAAACCTCTATCAAAGACTTCTCCTGGCCTGTACTCTTCAGCCTCCCGGCTTCAGTAAGGCTTCTGAATAAAATTAACTTTGTTTAAAAGCTTGGACTGGGACCAGGCACGATGGCTCAGGCCTGTAATCCTAGCAACTTAGGGAGGCTGAGGAGGGAGAGTCCCTTGAGACCGGGAGCTTGAGACCAGCTGGGGTAACAAAGTGAAACCCTGTCTCTACAAAAAAATCAGCTGGGCACATGGCTGGGGGCGGTGGCCCGCGCCTGTAATCTGGCACTTTGGGAGGTCAAGGCAGGTGGACCTGAGGTTGGGAGTTCGAGACCAGCCTGACCAACATGGAGAAACCCCGTCTCTACGAAAAATACAAAATTAGCTGGATGCAGTGGTGCATGCCTGAAATCCCAGCTACTCCGGAGGCTAAGAAAAGAGAATCGCTTGAACCAGGGAGGTGGAGGTTGTAGTGAGCCAAGATTGCACCATGGCACTCTGGCCTGGGCAACAAGAGGGAAACTTCGTCTTAAAAAAAAAAAAAAATTAACTGGACCTGAAGGCATGGGCCTGTGGTCCCAGCCACTTGGGAGGCTGAGCTGGGAGGATTGCTTGGGCACTGAGAGGTCGAGGCTGCAGTGAGCCCTTTTCACACCACACCAGCCCAGGTGACAGAGTGAGACCCTATCTCAAAAAAAGAAAGACCAAAAAAAAGGCTTGATGCTTTTCTTGCACGGATACTGGTGTGAAGGATGAGATTACCTGGGCCAGCACGTTCTTCCCACCAGGGCCTGTCCCTGCTGCGCTTGAGCTGACTCAGGAAGGGGCAGAACCCTGAAACTGAATCCTGGGATGTGCCGGCCTGGAACTGTGGAACCGTGGACTGGGAGCGTGGTCGGACACTGGCCTGTTGCCCACTCTGGATAGAGGACTAGCAGGCACACCCGTTACTGGAGGGAGAGGCCTGCGTCCTCACCACGTGCCCGCCAGCAGCTTCTTGCAGTTTCTAATGGCTTCCTCCAGTGCCCCCAGCTCCACCAGATGGGTTAACTCTGCAATGTGAAGGGCAGGGAACAGCTTCGGAAAGGGCAGTCGGTAGCTTGCTGAAGTCTCAAAGATAGCAGGAGACGGAGGAGGGTTCGAACCCAGAAGCTGACTGGGTCTAGAGCCTTTGAGCCACCAGGGGGGATGGGCTGGGTCCTCTCCTTCCATTTTCCCCGTGCTGATGGGCTGGTCTTTAATTCCATGAGACCTTTCCTCCCAGGACTGCTGGAGAGGCAGCAGCAGAATCTCCTCCATGTGCCTGGTCAGCTGGGCAAGGAGGGAAGCCTGGAACCACCTGGAACCAGCCTGTCCAACTCGCGGCTTGCATGTGGCCCAACACAAATTGTAAACTTTTAAAAAATGTTATGAGCATACAACTAACAAAGGATGTAAAGGACCTCTTCAAAGAGAACTGCAAATCACTGCTCAAGGAAATAAGAGAGGACACAAGCAGATGGAAAAACATTCCATGCTCACGGTTAGGAAGAATCAGTATCTCGAAAATGGACATACTGCCCAAAGTAATTTGTAGATTCAACACTATCCTCATCAAGCTACCATCAACCTTCTTCATGGAACTGGAAAAAACCACTTTAAACTTCATATGGAACCAAAAGAGAGCCTGTATAGCCAAGAAAATCTTAAGCAAAAAGAACAAAGCTGGAGGCATCATGCTACCTGACTTCAAACTATATTACAAGGCGACAGTAATCAAACAGCATGGTACTGGCACCAAAACAGAGATATAGACCAATGGAACAGAACAGAGGCTTTCGAAGTAATGCCATACATCTACAACCATCTAATATTTGACAAACCTAACAAAAACAAGCAATGGGGAAAGGATTCCCTGTTTAACAAATGGTGTTGAGCAAGCTGGCTAGCCATGTGCGGAAAGCTGAAACTGGACCCCTTCCTTACACTAAAATTAACTCCAGATGGATTAAGGGTTTAAACCTAAGACCTAACACCATAAAAACCCTAGAAGAAAACCTAGACAAAACCATTCAGGACATAGGGATAGGCAAGGACTTCATGACTAAAACACCAAAAGCAATGGCAACAAAAGCCAAAATAGACAAATGGGATCTAATTAAACTTAGGAGTTTCTGCACAGCAAAAGAAACAATCATTAGAGTTAACCGGCAACCAACAGAATGGGAAAAAATTTTTGCAATCTACCCATCTGACAAAGAGCTTATATCCAAAATCTACAAAGAACTAAAACAGATTTACAAGAAACAAACAAACCAACCCATTCAAAAATGGGCAAAGGATATGAACAGACACTTTTCAAAAGAAGAGATTTATGAGGCCAACGAACATGAAGAAGTTCTCATCATCACTGGTCATTAGATAAATGCAAATCAAAACTACATTGAGATACCATCTCACGCCAGTTCGAATGGCGATCATTAAAAAATCTAGAGACAACAGATGCTGGAGAGGATGTGGAGAAATGGGAACACTTTTACACTGTTGGTGGGAGTGTAAATTAGTTCAACCATTGTGGAAGACAGTGTGGCGATTCCTCAAGGATCTAGAAATAGAAATTCCATTTGACCCAGCCATCCCGTTACTGGGTATATATCCAAAGGATTATAAATCATTCTATTATAAAGACACATGCACACTGCATTCACTGTGGCACTGTTTACAATAGCAAAGACCTGGAACCAACCCAAATGCCCATCAATGATAGACTGGACAAAGAAATGTGGCACATATATACCAGAAACCATCATTCTCAGCAAACTGACACAAGAACAGAAAACCAAACACCGAGAGGTATGGGGGCTAGGGAGGGACAGTGAGGGGTGGGGAGGTTGGGGAGGGATAACATTGGGAGAAATGCCTGATGTAGGTGATGGGGGGACGGAGACAGCAAACTACCACGGCATGTGTGTACCTATGCAACAATCCTGCAAGATCTGCACACGTACCCTAGAACTACAATAAAAAAGAATGCCATTATTACTTATATAGATTTTATCAGTCTTTTGAGAATTTTAATTTTGCTAGTATAGTTGTTTCTTACTAAATGTAACTGGCTACTGAATCTCTCTAAAAAAAAAATTGTGAGTTTATTTTTATTTTTTTTATTTTGTTTCCCTGCTCATTAGCTCTCTTTAGTGTATTTTCTCTGTGCCCCAAGATGATTCTTATTCTTCCAGTGTGGCCCAGGAAGGCCAAAAGATCGGACACCCTAGAATGACCTAGGTCACTTGCCTAGAACAACCGTCATGCCCAACCAAAAATCTGCCCAGAAGGTTATGCATACAAGCATTCACTTTTTCTTTTTTTGAGACGGAGTCCCACTCTGTCACCCAGGCTGGAATGCAATGGTGTGGTCACAGCTCACTGCAACCTCTACCTCCCGGGTTCAAGCGATTCTCCTGCCATAGCCTCTTGAGTAGCTGGAACTACAGGCACCCGCCATGATGCCTGGCTGATTTTTGTATTTTTAGCAGAGATGGGTTTTTACCATGTTGGTCAGGCTGGTCTCGAACTCCTGACCTTGTGATCTGCCTGCCTCTGCCTCCAAAAGTGCTAGAATTACAGGTGTGAGGCCCTGTGCCCAGCCAAAAAGCCTAAGTCTTAAGTTGCATCTTTATTTCTTTTTTTTTTTTTTTTTTTTTTTTTTGAGACGGAGTTTCACTCTTGTTACCCAGGCTGGAGTGCAATGGCGCGATCTCGGCTCACCACAACCTCCGCCTCCTGGGTTCAGGCAATTCTCCTGCCTCAGCCTCCTGAGTAGCTGGGATTACAGGCACGCGCCACCATGCCCAGCTAATTTTTTGTATTTTTAGTAGAGACGGGGTTTCACCATGTTGACCAGGATGGTCTCGATCTTTCGACCTCGTGATCCACCCGCCTCGGCCTCCCAAAGTGCTGGGATTACAGGCTTGAGCCACCGCGCCCGGCCTTGCATCTTTATTTCTTGATTAAAAAATTGTGGCAAAAGAGAAATAAAATTTACCATTTTAATCATTTGAAGTATAATTCAGTGGCATTAAGTAAATTTGTAAAGTGGCATAACCATGACCACCATCTATTTCCAGACACTTTTGTCATCCCAAAGAGAAATTCCGTACACGTTAAACAGCAACTCCCCATCACTCCCAACCTGAGGGGCGGTGTGAGAAGGGACACTGTGCAAGGTGAATACCCCGCCTAGTGTCCTGTGTTTTGCAAGGACCTAGTGCCTGCTCGCTGTCACCATCAGGCAGAACACCAAAACCCAGACGCAAGCTGCTGCTGCCATCCCCAGCATATAACGAAGGAAAAATTAAGCAAGTATGTGCTTCTTCAGCCTCCTCTCTTAATACTGCACCTTCAGAATTAAAACTATGGTGGACAATTAAATGGGATGTGGTATCCTGCATGCAATCCTGGAACAGAAAAGAAACATGAAGAAAAGCTGAACACAGGAGGCGTGGTGGCTCGTGCCAGCACCTCCTGGGTCAAGGCGGGAAGATCGTTTGAGCTCAGGAGATCACGGATGCAGTGAGCCATGTTCAGGCCACTGTACTCAAGCCTGGGCAGGAGCACGAGACCACTGCTTAAAGTTATAGGTGGGCCGATCACTTGAGGACAGGAGTTCAAGACACATCAGCCTGGCCAACGTAGTGAAACCTCATTTCTACTAAAAACACAAAAATTAGCTGAGTGTGGTGGTGCATGCCTGTAATCCCAGCTACTTGGGAGGCTGGGGCACAATAATTGCTTGAACCCAGGAGGTGTAGGTTGCAGAGAGCTGAGACTGTGCCACTGCACTCCAGCCTGTGCAACAGAGGGAGATTGTGTCTCAAAATAAATACATAAAATTATAACTATAGGCTGGGCATGGTAGCTCACACCTATAATCCCAGTGCTTTGGGAGGCCGAGGCAGGCACATCACCTGAGGTCAGGAGTTTGAGACCAGGCTGGCCGACATGGGCAAACCCCATCTCTACTAAAAATACAAAAATCAGCCTGGTATGGTGGCATGCACCTGTAATCCCAGCTACTCAGGAAGCTGAGTCAGGAGAATCACTTGAATGCGTGAGGTGGAGGTTGCAGTGAGCCGAGTTCACCCTACAGCACTCCAGCCTGGGTGACAGAGAAAACATATGATAAAAATATATATAATTAGGGCCGGGAGCAGTGGCTCACGCCTGTAATCCTAGCACTTTGGGAGGCCAAGGTGGGTGGATCACCTGAGGTCAGGAGTTCAAGACCAGCCTGGCCAACATGGTGAAACCCCATCTTAAAAAATATACATATATATGTATATAATTATATAGTAATGTCTATTTAACAAAGGAAGCTGAAATTGTCACTGGTGAGGCTCTCGGGGCCCAGGTTATGGGTGATAGAGTAGGGTGCAACATTCCTTGTCTTTCAGAGGAACACTTCCCAGCAAAGAAAGGAAATAATATTTTTTTTATGAACAGTACAATGTCCCCTCCAAACCTCCCCTCATTCAGGCAGCTAGGTCAGAGCTTGTCATTGCCTTTAGCGAGGACCATTACAACGGAACACGGAAGAGCAAGGGCCAGCTCCTCACTTTTGACCTTCCAGAGGCTTGTGAGCACTCAAGGCCCAGGTGGCTCCGAGGTGCCTTTGTGGAAATTAGGAAAAGGCGCCTCTCCACTTCTTTGTATGCGGGCCCCAGCCAGGACAAGCAATATGCCAATTTCACCCCCACTGGCTCACCAAATACTTGCATAGCCTTGTGGGGCAGCCTCGGGGCTGAGAGTGAGCCGGGGGAGCGGGGAGCGGGGAGCAGGGAGCGGGGAGTGGATACGTCAGAGCGAGTTTCTCTGGGAATATTCCACAGGCCAGGGTGGGGTCAGGGATGGGAGAATCACAGGACAGGCAGGAAGGTGAGGTCTGGGGTCTTATATAGGGGCAGCTTCCCTGGCCTGGGCAAAGATGATAGACATTGAGGGTGGTCTGGGGTTCTGGGAGCAAAGGGCATAGTTCCTTCTTGTTCCAGAGAGGTGTCCAGCTCTGTGAGAAGAGCAAGGAAGCTGCTGGGGGCTGCCTGGGAAGAAGGCCTGAGACCATGTGGGAAGAAAGCTGCCCAAGTGCCGTGGCAAGAGACGGAAGGTGTGATCTGTCCCAGCATAATAAATAACTGATTACTTAGATATAGCAATGGTAACAAATATATTGCTGATGACTTAGTTACAGCAATGACACCAATTAGACTTAGATACCATCACATAATCAATTATATACTCAATCTTATTACATTATTATTCTGTTATTAACCTTTGCTTTAGTATTAGTGTGGGAACATTTTTAGCTTTATAGTATAGAAATAATCGGGTGAAATATAATTAGAAACTGAAGGAACATTGTGAGAATCAATCAAGAGACGAGGATAAATGCCTTGTGGTAGTGCCAGTGCCTGGGAAGGCGCTTGTTGCTTAGCAGACAGGCCTTGCAGTAATGCCAGCCCAGCGTCTGGGGAGGCACCTGTTGCTTACCAGGCGCGAGGGGGAGTTTCCCTTTCATTGTGGAGTTCAGAGAACATTCTGCTTTGTCTGGCTTTCGAGGAAGGTCTGACACTAGCCAGGCCGGCCTGCAGACATCCAGGGCCTTAAACACCTCTCCATGGTGCTGTGCTCTGATGGTCACCATCCTTGTCCACTTTCATGCTCCCACTTTCCCACCCGATACTCCCTTGTAAATTCTTAGAATAGAGGAATCCTAAAAGCCTTTGATCTCTCCGATAAGTGCATAGAAAGATACTGACATATGTGCCTCCCCTCTTTGCAGTGGCCGAGGGAGGGGCTCTCTGTACTTCTGTATTGTAAGAATGTGATTTGCTTGACCCTTACCAATCACGTTAGATGAGTCACTCTCCTGACCTTGCCCCACTGCCTTGTATACAATATCAGCGTGTCCAGGCATTCGGGGCCACTGCTGGACTCCGAGACTCAGTAGCAGTGGTCCCCGGGCCCAGCTGAATTCTTCTGTACCCTCGTGACTTTCTTTCCTGTGATCTATCATCTCCGCACACAAAAGAACACCCACTAGACCCCATGGGGCTGGACCCTGCAAGACCACCTGGCAGTTATTACAAAGACGCAGGAGTGGAGGCAGCTGAAGGGAAGCTGGACGTGGAGCAGGACATGCTATACCCCAGGTGGACCATCCTGGAGTCAGATGGCCTCTGCAGATGGACAAGGTGACGGGACCAGGTTTCCCACCCTTACCTACCACACATGACTTGGCTGCCACAACCCCCAGAACTGAAGGGTGGGATCCTGGATGGACTGAGATTGAGTTTCTGTCCCTCTGTGGAATGGAAACTTGAAGAAGTGAAGGGAAGGTGCCTTCAAGAAGAAAGGTTTCAAGGACTGCGGACCTAAGGTTAGTTATATGGAACTGGCAACCATCCAATTCTTTCTTCGGAATACCTCCAAAACCCAACTCCCTTTCTCTCTCTGCACCGCCACCACGGTGGTCCAAGCCACCCTCATCTCTGGATTATCTCTGTAGCCCCTGATCCTCCAAGGGCTCTCTGCCCCTACTCTGGCCTCAGAGTTAATTCTCAACAAACTAGCAGAGTGCACCCGCTACATCGCAGAGACCGTGTCAGTTCTTAGAATCCTGCAATGACTTTATGTCACTGAGTCCTTCTGGTGGCGACGTATTACCTCTCTAACCATCTCCGACTACTCAAATCCATGCTCACACCACTGCATGATCACTTGCACTCCAGGACACTTGCACACAATAAGCCTGGCCTGCAATGCTCTTCCTTCACTTCCTTCCTAGTCACCTTCTCAGTAAAGCCCTCTCTGCCTCTTTCGTAAATTTCTCCCCGCCCTCTGTACCCTTCTCGCCTCTCTCCCCCTCTTTAGCTTTTCCCTGTGGCACTTACTTCAACACAGCATAGATTTTGTTGAAGGCAGGGATTTCTGCCTCTTGTTTAATGCTAGCTGCCCAGTGCCTAGAAAAAGCGCCTGGCATCCAGTAGGTATTTATAGAGTTAAATGAACTAAGCTTAGGAGGCGGGGGAGTTCCAGCTTCCAGGTTTCTCATTCCCTCTGCTTCTCCTCTTTTGCTGGCTCTGGCCGGTGGCCCTCTTGCCCTTGGTATAAAGGGCTCAAAACGCCAGACAGCTCTGCCGCCATCGGGAGGAGACCCTGACTGAGAAGCCAAGGCCCCGGCCTCCAGGCTCATCAGTATTTTGGGCAGGCTGGGGTGTCGCTGAGGCTTGGGTTGACTCCAAAAGGCATGGAGGGGGTGGGTACTCCCAGCTGGCTCGCCAACCCTCGCTTCTTGCCTCGCAAGAGCGACCTGGCGGGGCGTCTGTGGGTTTAGCAGGGTCCAGCCGTGTTTCTCCACTTCCCGGCTGTGCGCCCCCAGCCAAGCCTCTCCTATAGGGCTCGCGGCCACTTCTGACCTTCACTGAGGTCGTAAAGATAACAAAAGCCAGTGGTCCACACCTAGTGGCGTCGGGCCCGCCAACATAACCCACTAAGTCAGCCGAGGCCCTGGGGCTCCGCTCCGCAACCCAACCCACGGTGAGCTTTCCCAGGCCGCTCCGCCCCGCGAGGCCATCGCCCCGTTTACGCTCGGCAGGGCATTTCCACGCGTCCCGTCTCAGGCAAGCCCCAGAGCAACCTTTTTCGGGCAACATTGGGCCCACTTCACTGGCGAGGAAACTGAGGTCCAAGTCACTGGGAGAGGAACGCGTCACAAACTAGTTGGGCTCTTTCCTTAGCAAGTGACCTAACCCGCTCTGCCCACGGCCGCGAGCGGAGGGCCAGGCGAGAAGTCCGCTAACTCGGCTGTTCCGGACTCCGTGAATCTCCGAACGCCGGTCTCAGACCGAGGTTTCTCCAGCCTTTTTCCGCCGGAGCAAAACCTCTGCTCCCGGTCTGTACCAGGCGGGTCACAAGACCTACGGCGGCTCGGTCACGTGTCCCTCAGTCCGGTCATGTGCACCCTCGGACCAATCCCAGCGGCCAACAGGGAGAGGCATTATGATTGGCCCATGCCCGCCGTGGGGCGGGACTCTTGCTGAGGAGGGCCCACCCCGTTCTCACCGCCGTGTTCCGGGTGGATCTCGCTCTCACGCGAGATTGGGTGTCCAACAGGCGCCCTTAGGTCCCACAATGCATTGGGCAGAGGCGGGGCGGTCCCACATTGGCGCAGCCTGGCAGGCCATCTGCGTCATCTCTCGGTGCCGCCCTTGAGATCGGGGCATTTCTTGCCAAGATCTTGCAGTCGGCTCCCTGTAGCCTGCAGAAGAGAAGGAACTTCTCTCTTCCTGGGCCCCAGAGAAGTTTGGGCTCGCCGTCGTCCCCTCCCTGACTCTAAGGCCCTCTCCTCGCGACCGCCTCTAAAGCTGTCGGCTCCTTCCTTGTTTCTATCACGGCTCATTTCATGTTTATTGTTTCAGCTGGACTCGGGGTGCTTAAAACGTGGTCCATGGCTGGGCTTCATGGGCCGTGACCCTCTTCAAATTATATGTAGTATATAGGTTGCTGTGGGCGCTTCTTTTGGGGGGTGGTGTGTGGCTTCTGTCACACTTAAATGCTGGGTCCCATCCCGTACGTGCAGGGCGCTGCTGTGGTCGTCAGTGCGCTCTTTGTCAGCACGGAGCCTGACGCAGATGTCCAAAGGTGCTAATTATACAGGAGCGATTATCACGAGTGTTACCCTCTGCACACACCTCGGTCTTTTGGGACTACTTGCTGTTACCTGCACACACTTTTTTTTTTTTTTTTTTTTTTTTTTTTAGTCAAGGTCTCGCTGTGTCGCCCAGGCTGGAGTGCAGTGGCGCGATCTGGGCTCACTGCAACCTCCACCTTCCTGGTTCAAGCGATTCTCCTGCCTCAGCCTCCCGAGTAGCTGCTATTACAGGCAGGCACCATTACGCCCAGCTATTTTTGTAATTTTAGTAGAGACTGGTTTTCGCTATGTTGCCCAGGCTAGTCTTGAACTCCTAAGATCAAGCGATCCTCCCGCCTAGACCTTCCAAAGTGCTGGAATTACAAACGTCAGCCACCGCTCCGGGCCCTGCACACAGCTTTTGATTGAACACCTTCCTCCTATGATCATGCTCTTCTCTCGGACCGAACTAGTCTCTCTTCATCTTTCTATCAAACATCAATTGAACTTGAGCGAGGGCATGGAGGGGGTTGAGCACAGTGCCAGACACTGGGGACGCGTTGGTGAACAAGACAACCTGGGCAAAGTTCCCACAGAGCCCACGATTTAGGGGAGACAGGTTGGAGATGTGGGGAAAGGCTGTGGGCGTCTCACATTTGGCACCGGAGAGATCCTAAGACTCCAGGATAAGCAGTCAATAGCTCGGGTCAGGGCGGGCGCAGTGGCTCACGCCTCTAATCCCAGCACTTTGGGAGGCTGAGGTGGGCGGATCATGAGGTGTAAGGAGTTCGAGACCAACCCGGCCAACATGGTGAAACCCCGTCTCTACTAAAAACACATAAATTAGCCGGGCATGGCATCGGGTGCCTGTAATCCCAGCTACTCCGGAGGCTGAGGCAGGAGAATCACTTGAACCCGGGAAGTGGAGGTTGCAGTGAGCCGAGATCATGCGACTGCACTCCAGCCTGGGCGACAGAGTGAGACTCCGTGTCAAAAAAAAAAAAAAAAAAAAAAAAAAAAAAAGCGCAACACTATGGGTAGGTGAGAATTTACAAGTGGTTAAAACAGGGGAGAAAGATAATGGGAAGGAAAGGAGGCAGGAGGGAGGGAGGAAACAAGCAAAGGGAACACCTGCGAGAGAAGGGACTCCAGTGAAAAATCACGAAGGGTTTGTCAACCTCATGTGATTAAGCCAGCTGTCAATTATAGAAGTTAGGATTCTGTCTTCCCACAGAGACTGGAGGAGTCTAAACTTCCTTATGGACATTTCAAAAGGTCGGCTTTCAGGTCCTTGAGAAAGACACTCTTGAGCTGAAGGAGATACATATACATCTCAAAGGGATAGAGGCAGGATTCATATTTGTAAGCCATTTTTAGTAAATGCTCGAAGGGAGATCCCAGGGGTCTATCATTAGGTAATGTTAGTCAAAACAAATAGTAAATTCTCCTGGCACCATTGAGCTCTGGCAGGCATTGTAATGGGGGTGCTGGGGTCATCCTAGGACCTTGTGCTTCTAGAAGCCATGCTAGTGTTTGGCCATCTCTTAGTGCAGAGGTTAGAATGGAGTTGTCATGTGCTGAGAGGTCTGCGGTTCTCAGGGTGGACTTTTTTTTTTTTTGGAGACGGAGTCTTGCTCTGCCATCCAGGCTGGAGTGCCATGGCATGATCTTGGCTCACTGTATCCTTTGCCTCCCAGGTTCAAGTGATTCTCCTGCCTCAGCCTCCAGAGTAGCTGGGACTACGGGTGCACGTCACTACACCCAGCTAATTTTTGTACTGTTTTGGTAGAGATGGGGTTTCACCATGTTTGCCAAGCTGATCTTGAACTCCTGACCTCAAGTGATCCACCTGCCTTGGCCTCCCAAGTTTCCGTGATTACAGATGCGAGCCGCCATGCCTGGCCAGGATGCACTTTTATTCATTTAATAATTTCTTCACGGTTTTGATGTCTCTTTCAATATGGAGAATGACGCTATCGTGAGCATTCTCGGGCTTGTAGCTGTCATTCTTTTGTGCAAGTGCTGGTGGCTAAACTCCTAGAAGTAGAATTGCAGAGTCAAAAGTATGACATTTTAAACGTTTTAAACATTACCTAATTACCCTTCCAAAGAGTCGTACCAATCTGCATAGCCATCAGCAATAAACTCAAATGCCGTTTTCTCCCATCTTCCCCACTACCATTGGCATCTCTTGTCCCACCAGGGCTGCTAGTTTCAGTGGACCTCTTTTCTTCTGAGAGCTTTGTTTTCTCAGTGTGAAATAGGGATGGGACAACGATAATGACAGCAACTGTCATCTGCTGAGCTTCCTCTGCCTGCTTTACATGATCCTTTCTTTAATCCTCCTGAAGACATACAAGGTAGGAATCATCTCCTTTCCACGGATGAGAGTACTGAGAGGAAAATGGAGCTGAAATTGCTACTCTGCTCTGACGTCAAGAAACTTCCTGGCTGGGTGTGGTGGGTCCCACCTGTAATACCAGCACTTTGGGATGCCTAGGAGGGTGGATCGCTTGAGCTCAGGAGTTTGAGACCAGCCTGGGCAATACAGCAAGACCTCGTCTCTACAACAAATAAAAAAATTAGCTGTGCCTGTAGTCTCTCCACTCAGGAGGCCGAGGTGGGAGGATCACTTGGACTGGGGAGATGGAGGTTGCAGTGAGCCGAGATTGTACCACTGTACTCCAGCCTGGGTGAGCGTGAAACCCTGTTTCATCAAAAGAAAAAAACTCCTCCTTAGAGCCTGCCTACCAAGGGTGAGCTAGAAAGCTCTACAGATGTGGGTCCCCCACCATTTGGGAGTTTTCGTTGTCACAGCTCTGTTGAATATTATGGTAATTACCTGTTTGATGCCTGGTCACAGCTTAGAGGGATGCTTTCCCAGGGAGGCTCTGTAGGAGGAAACAATGTTCCACCAGCCCACCCCCTTCTTTTTTTTTTTTTTTTTTTTTTTTTCTTTTTAGATGGAGTTTTGCTCTTGCTGCCCAGGCTGTAGTGCAATGGTGCGATCTCAGCTCACTGCAACCTCCACCTCCTGGGTTCAAGTGATTTTTCTGCTTCAGCCTCTCGAGCAGCTGGGATTACAGGTGCTCATCACCATGCCTGGATACTTTTTTTGTATTTTTAATAGACATGAGTTTCACCATGTTGGCCTGGCTGGTTGCAAACTCCTGACCATAGGTGATCTGCCCACCTTGGCCTCCCAAAGTGTTGGGATTACAGGTGTGAGCCACTGCACCTGTCCGCCCCACTGCTTTAGAAGGAGAAGTGCCAGTTACCTCCTGTCAGTTCTGCGCTATGATCCATAGTCTCCCTTGAAAGGACAAGTACAGGGCAAACGGTGCCAGTCACTGAGGAAACCTCAGTCCTGGGAAGAGGGCACGCAGGTGGCCAGCAGTTCTGGGTCTTCCACTCCCCCGGCCTCCCTGCCCCCTCGTAGCCACAGGGAAGCATACCATTGGTTTCACTGTAAATTCCTGAGCAAAGCTTCACTTCAACATTCATAATTTGTGGAGAAACTTGAGGGCATCAGTGGGCAACTCCTTAATCCACCCACCCCAAATCTATATATTTACCTGCATTAGCTCCTTAAATTTATTTTTCTGCCTTCTGTTAAATGGATCCTCTGCTCCTGTTTAAGGCCCCTCCCTGGCTTCTAGCTGCCTGCCCGCTTCATAAATACTGTACGGGCTCGTGCCCCTCACACACAGGTGTGTTCCAGTGTTTGATCTTTTAAAATCTCCTCTTCTGACCAGTCCCCCTACAGCAGGGCTGTTTTCTCTTCCCTAATCACCAAAATGTCTCTTACGTGATGATGCTGTCACCCAGACTGGAGAGCAGTGGCGCCTCCCAGGTTCAAGTGATCCTTCCACCTCAGCCTCCCAAGGAGCTGGGGCTACAGGTGTGTGTCACCATGCCGAGCTAATTTTTTTTTTATTTTTAGTGGAGATGGGGTGTCACCATGTTGGCCAGGCTGGCCTTGAACTCCTGGCATCAAGTGATCTGCTCACCTCAGCCCCCAAAGTGCTGAGATTACAGGCATGAGCCACCTCAGCTGTCTTTTTTCTTGTTTTGATGAGGACATGGAAGCGCTGTGATGCCCGGGGCAGGTCTACAGACTAGCTGTGGGGACCCTGGCAACCACCCGGATCCTCCTGGCCATCAGAGATCCACTACTGGTCCCAGGGTCAGCTTTGGTGGAGCAGATTTAGGTCTCACCATATTGACACAGGCACGGGGCTAGGAGTTGAGAGATTGGGATCTTCCCGACGCTGTTGCTGTGCCACTAATTGGTGTTGAGGGTGTTGGGTGTCGGTGGTCCTGGCTGTCCTCACTGAGGAAGACACAGGCTGCCTAACATGGCCGTGATGTCTCCTCCCACCCCGAGCAACTCACGACGAGATGGAGTCACGCCGGTCTCCAGGCTGGAGAAAGCAGCTGGTGGGAGTGAGAGCTACGTTGCTTTCCTCATCCTCAGCTGGGGCAGTGGGGCTGAGGGTGGTGTTATAATGAGTGAATGCAACACAGAAGTTTCTTCCGCCTGAGATTTTTGCCCTCCAGAGACTCTGCTGGGCTTTCACCTTGCTGGAAAGGTAATTTAGGAAGACTCGGGCTCTTGGGTTCCCTGCAAGCTTCCCACTCCCTTCCTTTTTTTTTTTTTTTTTTTGAGATGAAGTCTCAGTCTGTCACCCAGGCTGGGTTGAAGTGGCGCGATCTCTGCTCCCTGCAACCTCCGCCTCCCAGGTTCAAGTGATTCTCCTACCTCAGCCTCCTGAGTAGCTGGGACTATAGGCTCCCACCACCACGCCCAGCTAATTTTTTTTTTTGCATTTTTAGTAGAGACAAGGTTTCATCGTGTTGGCCAGGCTGGCCTCAAACTCTTAAACTGAAGTCATCTGCCAGTTCGGCCTCCCAAAGTGCTTGGATCGATGGCAGGTGTGAGCCACCGAGCCCGGCCCCCACTCCCCTACTTATTGCCAATTAGACCATACCAGATGCTTATCCAGCAGTGAACATGTTTGCCACACATTCAGACTCTAAGTTGGGGGGAAATAAAGCAAGGTATTACCTGTATGTATTTAACGTTGATATAAAATAAAAGTCCTCTCCCGGCTATTTCAAGGTATGGGATGTTTTGTCTCTGAGTTACTGAGCGTGGTCCACATTCTGAAGGCAACTTCTGCTCTTTCTCCTCTGCAAGTTACGTCGTCTCATTCTGGAAGCTTCTCCTTTCTCAGATTCACTGGAAAGCAGGCGTCCCCATTTAGCTGGGAAGTCCCTTCTTGCTGCGTATCGGGAAGAGCTTTGAGTTAGGGAGGTCCTGGGATGACTGTGGGACCCCCACACTGCCCTTAGCCTCCTCGGCCAAGCCGATGAGCCCCTCTGTGCTCCCGTTCGTCTTGTGGGGAGGATAGCTGCTCAGTAAAGGATCAACCTTGTCCAGAGAGCCATCTGGCCTTTCCCCAGCTTTGCGGTGGCTGAGGCCCTTGGATGCTGTGCTTGGTGAGAGTGTCTTTGTTTAGCTGGGCGCCTTGGGCCTCGCTGGAGAGTGTAAGCTAACCACATGACTTATGCTGGGGGTTTCGAGCCACACGGGATGGCTCCACCTCTGAGGGGCTGGACACTGAGGCCATCACATACACATTAATCCCAATAAACCACTGGACGCCAAGGCTTGGGTAAGCGTCCCTGCTTGGCAATACTCCATGCGGGCTGGTGTACACCGTCACGGGGAGGAGCCACATGTCTTAGGGCTCCACGGGGACAGGACGGCTGGCAGCCCCGAGCAGAGCTGGCTTTCTCCTGGACGGCCCCGCCCGGTGCCTCATGTCCTGTTGCTGACCTTCACCAGTCCCTTAATTGTCATTATTGTAGCCATGTGTCCGACAGCTTTACTCACCTCTGTGAATCCTTACAGCAGGCGTCCCCAAACTACGGCCCGCGGGCCGCATGCGGCCCCCTGAGGCCATTTATCCGGCCCCCCGCCGCACTTCAGGAAGGGGCACCTCTTTCAATGGTGGTCAGTGAGAGGAGCACAGTATGTGGTGGCCCTCCAATGGTCTGAGGGACAGCGAACTGGCCCCCTGTGTAAAAAGTTTGGGGATGCCTGCCTTAGAGGGAACTCTTGAGCCTGGGGGTGGTCGGGGACTTCAGGAAGGCCCCAGGTGCAGGACAGGCTCCAGGTGGGCCCCATGTCCCTCCTCTGCTCCTCACGCCTGTCTCACGCTGACCTCTTATGGTCTTAATTATGATGTCAATTTCCTGTGGCAAGCTTTTTATTTCAGTCTGTTTGAAACTCACAAAAAAGCAATCCTGAAAGAAGAAACCTCCAGGTTTCCTGGCAAAGCATTCGCTAGAGCATCACACAGGCTTTGACAGCACTGGAAACAAGACGGCCTGCTTACAAATCGTCTGATAGCAACACGTGACATACATGACGGTTTGATTTCAGCTCAAGCCCTGGGGTCAGGTTGGTCTAAAGAGGCTCCAGCCTCAGCATCGACTCCTGTTTGGAAGGAGGAGGTGACCCTGTTCTGAGCCTCAGGTATGGCACTCACTCTGGGGGTCGCTCCTTGACTGAGGATCCACTGTCAACAGGCACCTAAACACCTAAGAGGTACCTGGCGGGTGGGCTCGCCTGGGTGGCATTAGACATGAAAGCTCCGGGTCAGGGAAGTGCACAGAGGGGAACCCGCAGGGAGAGTCAGCAGGGGGCTTGACAGCAGGAAGGGACTGTTGTTTTGGAGGCAGAAATGAAGATGGAT
Organism: Saimiri boliviensis; assembly: GCF_048565385.1. NCBI lineage: Eukaryota > Metazoa > Chordata > Mammalia > Primates > Cebidae > Saimiri > Saimiri boliviensis. Next base: position 128,970,545 of record NC_133450.1, on the reverse strand, counting down.
GAGGTCACCACACCTTAGAAAGATCGGTAGGGGGAATGTCAGCCTTCGACTTCTCAATGCTAGGCTTTAGCGCCAGGATCCGGCCTAAACCTCCCTTTGCCTGGCGCCCCCTCTGATCCACATTCTGCCTTGGGAGTGGTGTGCGTGTGTGCATGTGGGAGTGTGTGAGACGCTTCTGGACGCAGACGCACCTGACCAGCGCTGTTGGCTGAAAAGTGCCCATTTAGCGTCCCTGGGGCTCCCGGCTGCTGGTCCTCCTCATTCCCCTTCCACTGTCCTTTTTCCATCACAGCTGTGCTGCGTGTTCACCAACAGTATCTGTTGCTGGCTGCTTTTATTACAGAAATTAAGAAGATAGGTCAAAAAACTCTTGGATTGCCAGGTGTGGTGGCACAGGCCTGTGGTCCCAGCTCTCAGGAGGCTGAGGCAGGAGGATCACTTGAGCCCAGGAGTCTGAGTCCAGCCTGGGGAACAAGACCCCATTTCTAAAAACAAACAAACAAAAAGCCCCAAAACATGAACAAAAACCTCCCTTGGATTGACCAGTGATCAATCTGTTACACATTACCCTATAAAAATTCACAAATCCTTATGCCTGGTTCGGCCCCAGCTTATGTTTATTCACCTGTGTATTTCTTTTTCTTTTTCTTTTTTTTTTTTTTTTGAGACGGAGTTTTGCTCTTGTTACCCAGGCTGGAGTGCAATGGCACGATCTCGGCTCACCGCAACCTCCGCCTCCTGGGCTCAGGCAATTCTCCTGCCTCAGCCTCCTGAGTAGCTGGGATTACAGGCACCTGTGTATTTCTAAAAAACCTCAGGAGCAACCACCCTAAACCATGACCAGGAAGCCCTGGAAGTAGAAAAACAGGAATTATAGAGATCATGCAGTTTTTATGTACCCCCGCCCGCACCCCCAAGTTCTGTGGAATTTACATTATGCTTTTTACACGCAGCAGAGTCTTATAAGAGTAGGGGGCACTTGGCTTCCAGTCAGTTTGGGCTCATCTCGGCACCTCTATGCCTATTCTCTTCTCTAAAAATGAAGCTGAATTAAGCTTAGTAGATTTCAAACTATTTGACAGTGGAATCCATTTTTTTCCCTCCAAATGGTATCTTATATAAAGCCACAAATGTTAAATAAGAGCTGAATTTTTACAGAGGCTAATGTGTTGGTGGTCTCCAAAGTGCTGAAATTTAGCATGTTTGTTTAAAAAAATTAAAATTGTAGGCCGGGCGCGGTGGCTCAAGCCTGTAATCCTAGCACTTTGGGAGGCCGAGACGGGTGGATCACGAGGTCAAGAGATCGAGACCATCCCGGTCAACATAGTGAAACCCCGTCTCTACTAAAAATACAAAAAATGAGCTGGGCATGGTGGCACGTGCCTGTAATCCCAGCTACTCAGGAGGCTGAGGCAGGAGAATTGCTTGAACCCAGGAGGCGGAGGTTGCGGTGAGCCGAGATCGCGCCATTGCACTCCAGCCTGGGTAACAAGAGCGAAACTCCGTCTCAAAAAAAAAAAGAAAAAAAAAAATTAAAATTGTAAAGTTTTTAGCTGGACATGGTGCTGTGTGCCTGTAATCCCAGCTACTCGGGCGGCTAAGGCAGAATTGCTTGAACCCGGGAGGCAGAGGTTGCAGTGAGCTGAGATCGTGCCACTGCACTCCAGCCTGGGTGACAGAGCTACACTCCGTCTCAAAAAAAAAAAAAAAAAAAAAAATTAAAGTTTTCTAAAATCCAAACTTACATAAAAACGAAAGTCTCAGGCTGGGCGCGGTGGCTCATACCTGTAATCCCAGCACTTTGGGAGGCTGAGGTGGGGGATCACCTGAGGTCAGAGGTTCAACACCAGCCTGGCCAACATGGCGAAACCCCATCTCTACTAAAAATATAAAATTAGCCAGATGTGGTGGTGTGCAGCTGTAATCCCACCTTCTCAGGAGGCTGAAGCAGGAGAATTGCTTGAAACCAGGAGGCAGAGGTTGCCGTGAGCCGAGATTGCACCACAGCACTCCAGCCTGGGGACAAAGCAAAACTCTGTCACAAAACACAACACAACACAACACAACACAACACAACACAACACAACACAACACAACGCAACACAACACAATAGCCTCTGAGGAATGGGAGCTGCTGGACTGGAGTCGAGCTCTTCTGGTTCTGAGGGTCAAGTGCACCATCATGGTCCACAGCTGTCACAGCTGTCCCTTGACACTGTCTCCATAGGGGCTGCTTCCCCAATGCAATAACAGGGCCAAGCAGGGGCTCTGGGTGGCCCTGGGCAAAAGTCATGAAGGACAGACCCTGCGGCCCACGACCCTGGGTACCCCCTATCTTGCAGGGCCTGGGGTTCTCCCCAGTGTCAAGTGGTGGTGAATGCAGATGCAAGGGCTTCACCTGGAGTTCAGGAGAAGGAAACATACTTTAATGAGGCAGGTGAGCCCCCTTTAAGCGATCAGGCTCAGAGGTACTGGAATGAGACAGCAGCCACACCCCGCTTCCCCTCCTGCCTTGGGAAATCATCCGAAGGTTGCTGTGTGGGCTCTAGACTGGCACCGAGAGCTATGCATGTATCTAACAATGACACATGCCAGACACCATAACTTGTGGTCTATAGTTCAACGATGTAGAGGCAATCGCTAATCAAGCGTTTCTGTCAACCAATGAGAACGCCTGAAAATAATTTGAGTAATGGCCCCTTTCCTGATCCGTCCTGTTCCCTTTCAATGCTGGAGCTTCTCTCTTTCTCCCCACAGCATTTCTCAAGGCAACTTGGAAGCGTTTTCCAGGCTGCAGCTCTCAACCTGGGCCCAAATAAGCTCTCTCCCCATGTTCAATTTTTGAGCTAGGGTCTTGCCGTCGCCTAGGCTGGCGTGCAGTAGTGAGATCTCGGCTTACCGCAGTCTCAGTCTCCTGAGTAGCTGAGATTACAAACATGAGCCATGCGCCTGGCCTCTCCCTTTATTAGTCTGCCTCAGTTTCTTCTTTTAGGATGACAATACCATAACTCCACACTGCCCCCTGGGGGTGTTCCTATGACCTGGCATGGCACTGTGGGCATGTCCCCAGGCCCTTACCTGTGTTCATCACTGCCTATGACGCTGCCCGTCTAGAAGGCATTTCCACCATGTAACGTGGTGGTGGGGACTGGGATCCCAGGCCACACTGCTTGGGTCGAAACCTGGCTCCACTCAGTATTCGTGTGACCTCTGGCAAGTGACTTCACCTGTGTGTGCCTCAGTTTCCTTACTTGTGAATGAGGATAAGAGTGGTAAATTATTTGGTGGGTTGTGAGAACTAAGTAAATTAACCCAGGGGCATGAGGCATTCACCACGGCCCTGGCATAAAGGCAGTGGTAAGAAATATGAGTTCTCCTTGTCATTACTGCTGATGGGTGACGCCAGCCCTCAGGGAAGGAGACGTGAAGCCAGTGCGGTGTTGCCTTTATGCTTCTTGCCACCCCAAAATAGCAGCAGCGTGCAGCTGGGCTGAAACGGCAGCATGCCTCTACTTGAGCTGTAGGGAGTTACTCAACACCAGGTTTCCTCCAGCTTCAAGATGGGGGATAAGGAAGGCAGTGGGCAAACATCTAGGCTGCACAAACAGCGATCTGAGTAGCAGCACAGGATGTGAAGTCTTCTGGCCGGTGTACCTGCTTTTAGGTGCAAGTGGGGCATGTGTGGTTCTTCAAAATAGCCAGCAAGGTTACCAGACCCTTGGGCCAAAGACCACACTCTGCCTGGGTCTCAGCCTCATCCGAGTGCCCCAGCTGCAGTGAGTGGCAGCGTCTGCATCTGCCATGTGAAGGGAGCACAGACACCACCGGGTGGAGAAGGAAGCTCAAGGACAAAGCTTGCCCTCCCAAGCCATCCGGCGTGCTGACCACACGCAGCTACGGAGGTGAGGTTATAGCCACAGCACGAGATCAGCCCTTCACCCCGTTTCCACGGGCTTCTCACAAGAGTGTCAGGATGGTGACCTCTCTGTGGAGGAGCAGGCAGGTGAACTAGGATTCCAAATTCACACTCCCAGCAATTCCTAATTTTCAAGACTTTCATTTCTATAAACTGTATTGATTCACCTTTTCCTACTCAAAAAAGCCTCAAAACCAAAACCAAACCAAGAGGTGGTCTATAAAAAGTCATTCTGCCTTTTCCACTAAATAAGTAAAAAATCAGCGGATAGACTTAGCTTCGAACAGCTGTGGCTAGCAACAGGCGCAGCCAGCGCTCCAGGCGGGCTGGTCAATCAGCGGCCGTCCGCAGTCAGCTCCTCTGTGTGCGGGCAGCCCTGACCTAACGGGAACCTGTCATATCAGAGCCAGCTTGCCCAACGCCATGGCTAAATTTAGTTTCATGATGAGCAATAAAATTCACATGTTCTTTATTTAGTCCATATGATACACTGCGTTTTAGTTTTTGAAAATTAGATAAAAGAGCATATTAAATGGCAAGTGTTTGAAGTTTCTCTTCATAAACAATGTCAAAACAAAAAGTTTTGAATTACAAAATGTTAAAAAATATGTAGGTACTTAACATTTCACTAAAGCATAAAGTTACAGATATTTTCTAAAGAAAAATAATTGTGCCACTTACCTATATTTGCTGTTTCTATGAACATTTTTTATTCTGTACATAGGACATTTTGTACAAAATATGAAGTCTACATTTTTATTACTTATTACCATAAAACAAAGATACAATGTATGTACAATATTAAAAGGAAGTCATACTAAAGCCACACTAAAAAGACACTTGGAATAGTGACATTTCTGATGTACAGATACATTTTGGAAAGAGTGAAGACGCCAAACGCAGAACTTTATGAAGAAAAACAGTCACCGGTTTATTTTCAATGCAGTACTTTGAAATCAGTTTGGTACAGAGTAAACAGTCTCTATACAGTGATATGTACGCTGAATGATGAGCACAGGAGTCCGAGTACTAGCGAGGGAAACTGGAGGAGGCCAAAACAGTAAGTAATACTCTTGCCAAAGAAAATTAGTCTCTCTCAAAACTCTTTTTGGTGAGTGTTTGTCTTCAATAAAGAGCAGAAATAAAACCTAGACAAAAAGATGTTCTTACACATTGAGCTTTACACAGTCACCCAAACGTTGATATTTTGCTTTTTCCCTAGGGCAAAAAGAGAGTCTTCCCAGAAACCTCTCTCACAAACATACTGAACATCCAAAATCAAGGATATTTGGGAATCTATCAGCTAAAGACGGAAGTTCAAACAATGGTATATCAAAATACAGAAGACGCTGCTTTATACAATAAAAAGCACCCTTTTTCCCTCAAAAGGAGAAGGCATCTAAACTGTTTTTTTATTTTTTAAATTATAGATTTCATAATGGTAAAATGGAGAGATACTTGTCAAGTTTCTCAGGAAGTGTTCGTCTCACAACGCGGACCTGTCCACTTTTAGCTGGGGCGATCTTTGCATTTCATACCTGCGATTGCTCTTGACATGAGAAGTCCCCTCCCCCCAGGTGATTTTCCTCAAGACACGAGGACAGAAGCATTGCCAGTGGCTTTAAAGCCAGCAGGGGCAGCAGCGTCTGCTGCTCACCGTCTTTTAAAGGATACCCGAGACCTCAATGAAAAAACAGATCCTAAAAGAAGCCACATTTTGTCTTTTATGCGTCAAGACACTTAACATTAAGTTATATAATCTTATGCCACAGATAAAAGAAACTAGAATCACGTGTTTAGAATAGCAGTACAAATCTCAAGTAGCTTTCAAGCAGGATAAGTAAGTCAAAATACGGGCCACCCTGAGAGAAATAAAGAATAGACAAAGCGCTAAGCTGAAAGAGTTTTCTCCTTGTGCTATTCCATCTAAAACAAAAGCTCAGTACATGCAAGGAAGCCTGTGGAATACATAGCAGCATTTGAAGACCGACGAAAACTCAGACACTGTATTTTCCTGACAAGGTGTTGATATAATGTGTGCTCTTCTCAACAGAAAGAGCTCCATGGAACCCCCTCCTCGCTGGCGCCCCCTCCCAGCGCTCAGAACCGCATCGCGGCCTTAAGTGAAGGCTGCGGCAGCGCCGGCCCGAGCAACGCTGTTCGGTTACTTGATGCTCAAAGGCAGCTGCAGTTTGCATTACGCTAAGAACTGGCTTAACTCAAAACGATTTTGTTCTGACTTTCCGTAAAATGTGGAATTCTTAGAGACTATAATTTTATCAATTCAAGAGCTTTGTTTGAAGGGCAACAATGTTTAAGTTGAATGCAAACGAAATCTGTAAATAAAAATACGAACATGTAATTTTTAAACTCCAATTTCTGTCAAGATAGAGCAAGCTCTTTTAAGATACATTTCAGAGCAATCTCTTTGAAAATAAATTTCTTCGACAAGCTTACTCCTGGAATCCTGGAGTACCACAGACTTGGAAATATGGCTTTAGGTACACACAAGAGAAGGAGACACGGTCTTCATGTCACTCATCAGAGCAAAGAGATCCCTTAGAAAAGACCAGCGCCTGAGGATTGTCATTTTCCCAGTATGCCGTGTGAGAACTCAAAAGCAAAGAGCCACGTCACTGAGACTGAAAAACAAACCAACGAGAACTGCTGGCGAAGCAATCACGTGGAAACCATTCCAGAGGCTGTAAAGTCTTAAAAAACAGGCCACACTTGCTGAAGTGTTCCTTTGATTTGAAAAACACTGATGTTATCAGAGAACCTCCTATGTTAAAAGATCCTAAGTTCCATTTGGGAGAACGTGAGGATGACGGGTAGGGTGCTTTCCTATCGCTCTGACTTTGTGAAATAGCCTGACTTGGACTGCGCTGGGGTGGCGACGACACTGTGGGACACTGTCGTCAACCCGCGGCTCTGCCAGCGGGTTCTGGGAAGTCACCATTGTTTGAACTCCTAATCTCTCGCTGAGGCGGACGCACGTTATTGCCTACAGAACGGGTCCAAGAAAGCTTTGACTTTGAGTGTAACTGATTGGTATGGCACAGAAAGTATGTATTTTCTACAGAATCCAGAAAAGAACTGGCGGGCCCAGCCCCGATGCGGTGCCCCAGAGGCTAGCGGCCGTCCTGGGAGGCCTGCTCGTCGGCCCTGCAGTGAGCTTCCAAGGCTTTCTTGGTGTGGGGTTCCTGAGGCAGCTCGGACTTGCGGCGTGCAAGGGGACGGTCCTTCTTCGGATCTTTCTGTGCCTGGAATTAGAAATGCAGTGGCGTTGGCTCCAAACTAAGCTATCTGAAAAGCGAGCTCACGTCTGAATTGCAAGTCAAAGGACAACTTCGAGGCACATGTGCCTCACCCCCTCATTACCGGCACCCTGGCCGCAGGGAAAGGGCGCATGTCTTACCATGGATATTCACCAAAAATGTCTTGCTACTAAAAATCATGACTCGTGTGAGGGCCTGTGCGTTCAATACTGGCACGCTGATCTTCTGAAATGTGCTTGTATAAAGGACGCAGTACCTCTAATCTGCAGAATTCATGCAGTTTAGTAAATCTCATGAACAACCTCCTGTTTCATAAATGTCATTAAAGCCATTTTATGGGCATATCCCCTACAGAAGCATTTCAGAAAGTAGAAATTTCCTTGGAGGTAAAGGGAAAAAAAAAAAAAAAAGGATGAATGAAAAACATACTTAAATTGGATTTCAAACTTCTATCAAATTGGAAAAAAAAAAAGATACTTTTTTTTCCAATCCATTGTCTCCCTAAAAGTCTAGGAAATTTTGGTTTCACTTAAAAAAAAAATGACCCCATCACAGTACTTGTAAGAGCGTGTTACCGTGTGAGGATGTAAAGCATGTCTACCTTCAGCCCATGAGAAACTCAGAGGTGAATTTCTACCCTGAATTTTATGCTCATTCTATGTTGATCTGTAAAACAAAGTAAAGCAAAACAAAACCAAGATTTTTATATATTTGAAATGTGTAATTACAGCTGAAACAGGCACTTCACAGAGAAGAAACATTGTCATAGAAAAAGGCAACAGTAAAAACCTTGGAGCTGGAACCGGTGAATGCCATCTGAGAACCCAAACACGACCCCAGAGCCTCTGAAAGGACAGAAAGCCAGTGGCCACATATGGGCCTTTCTGCTCAGACATTTTAAAATGCTGTGCAAAGCGGAGAATAATTTTACTATCCACAAAGGAAGAAAGTGAGAAGAACAGGAGGCAGGGAGATGACAGCATGCTGATGGTGGGGCTGGTGAAGGGCCTGGCGGATGGGTGTGCAGGTGAACATGCCGGTGGGGGCGGGACAGACCGCAGGAGACACAAGCCTCTGCTCTGCAGCCCATGGGCAGATCCAGAGGCTCAATGCAAACCGTAAGTGCTAAAAGAACACCAAGGGTTGGGCATGCATGGCTCTGCAAGTCTTCTTCCTCTTAGAAAGGTGTGAATTCAAACTTCACTACTTAATTTGGTATAGAAATAATCAACATTTCTTAAGGGACCAAATTTCTTAAGCTTTTTTTTTTTTTTTTTTTTTTTTTTTACATTAGAGACAGGGTCTCTGTCACCCAGGCTGGAATGCAGTGGTGTGATTACAGCTCACTGCAGCCTCGAACTCCTGGGTTTAAGGGATCCTCCTGTCTCAGTCTCCTGAGTAGCTAGGGTTACAGGCATGTAACACATGCCTGGTTATTTTTATTTTTTTTCTTTTTGTAGAGGTAAGGTCTTGCTGTGTTGCCCAGGCTGGTCTCAAACTCCTGGCCTCCAGCAGTTCTCCTGCCGCAGCCTCCCAAAGTGCTGGGATTACAGGCATGAGCCATGGTACCCAGCCACCAAATTTCTTTCTTTAAATTATTTTTAAATTTAATTTAATTTTATTTTGAGACGAAAGTCTCACTCTGTCATCCAGGCTTTTCCCAATTCTTTTCCCAGCAAACAGCAACCTCTGCTCACTGCAACCTCCGCTTCCTGGGTTTGAGTGGTTCTCCTGACTCAGCCACCCCAGAAGCTGGGATTACAGGTGCCCGCCACCACGTCTGGCTCATTTTTTGTGATTTAGTAGAGATGGGGTTTCACCATATTGGTGAGGCTGGTCTCCAACTCCTGACCTTGTGATCCACCCGCCTCGGCCTCCCAAAGTGCACGTGCCGTTGCACCCGGCCTCCCAGCCATCACATTTCTTTAATTTTGTTTTGGACAAAAGGGAAAATACTTCATGTACACATTAACTCATCAATTCTTTTCCCAGCGAACAGGCCTCCCACGTGCTCTCCACGTTGAGTCGTGAGTACCTGCACTGCCACCTGCCGTCTCTCTACACCTTCCTGACTTGCACGGCTGCCACTGCTTTTCTCCCGACCAACTGTTAAAAATGAGAACGGCAAACATTTGAAATGTCTCTAATACAAATGTCATTTCAGTGATATTTGCTAGTTTTCTTTGGATGTTCTACTAGTTACAGGGTTATACTAGTTTCCGGAAGGAAATGTCAGTAATGGATAGGTAAATACATGGTTGAATTTCTCCACAAAAATCCAGCCTGCTCCCTCCGTCAGCGTCAGGGCCTCCTTCCCACTCCCCAGCTACGCCTTCGACTCTCTCACCCTGTCCCGACCCAACACTAACATCATCTGAAAGAAATGTGAAATTATTTTGGAAAAATCAAGTTAGCTGAAAAAAAAAACTAAGAGGGCACTGAATATATTCAAATGACTATATATAAAACCCAAAAAACCTTAGTTTTTAGCTATAATTTCTCATGTCAATTTGGTCACCAAATTGTTCACATACGTTTTTCCTGCATCCTGGTACTTTTTCTTTTTTAAATTTTTAGAGTCAGAGTCTGATTCTGTCACTCCGGCTGGAGTACAGTGGCACGGTCATAGCTCACAGCAGCCTTGAACTGGTAACCTTCTTTTTGCTTTAACAATAGGGCTTTTCAGAATTTCAGGAAAACCGCTCCAAACGTTTTTCAACTTATGTTTATTGGCGGAGCTCGGTGGCTCATGCCTGTAATCCCAGCACTCTGGGAGGCCAAGGGGGGCAGATCACTTAGACCAGGAGTTTGAGACCAGTCTGGCCAACAGGTGAAACCCCATCTCTACCAGAAATACAAAAATTAGCCAAGTGTGCTGGTGCCTGTAGTCACCGCTACTGGAGAGGCTAAGGTGGGAGGACTGCTGGAGTCCAGGGGGCCAAGGCTGCAGTGAGCCCAGACTGTGCCACTGCATTCCAGCCTGGGTGTCAGGGCAAGACCCTGTGTCAAAATTTAAAAAAAAAAAAAAAAAAAAAAAAGTCCAGACGTGGTGGCTCACGCCTGTAATCCAAGCACTTTGGAGGCCCAGGCGGGCGAATCACCTGAGGTCGGGAGTTCAAGACCAGCCTGACCAACATGGTGAGACCCTGTCTTTAAAAAAAAATAGAAATAAAAATTAAAAATAATAATTAAAAAAAAAGCAGAATTTATCATTTCAAATATTACACCGAGAGACTGGACTTCATAAATGTCTTCATCTGGATAGGCTGAATTCAACTGAATTCAATTGATTCAACTGATCCAGAGAAATCTATTAGGAGCCGGGCCAGGCACAGGGCCTCACACCTGTAATCTCAGCACTTTGGGAGGCTGAGGTGGGAGGATCGCTTGAGCCCAGTAGGCTGAGGCTGCAGTGTGTGTGATCGTGTCACTGCACTCCAGCCTGGGTGACACAGTGGGACCCTGTCTCCAAAAACGAACAAACACACACGGTAAGTCTTGAAATTGCATACTGCTGTTAGTCTTCCGGCTTTGTTTTTTCACAGTTGTTTTGGCTATTCTAGATCCTTTGCATTTCCATATGAATTTCAGAATGAGCATTTTCAATTTCTTGAGGAAAAAAAGCCTGCTGAGATTCTAATGGAGATTACGTTAATTTGGGGAAAAATGACTTCCCAATGACATTGAGTCTTCTGACTCAGGAACATGATTCATAGTGATCTAAGGATGAGGTGAGCGAACTGCTGTTGTAAGAATGTCCATCACACAGGAAGCCCCGTCACAGAACACAATCTGAAGAATTGTGAAAACGAGGAAGCAGACATGCTACAGGAGTTGTCCAAGAACTGTCCTGCCCGTGTGTGTATTCAGAACTAAACAAGTGGATGACCACAGGACTGGCCCCTTCCTGTCACAGTATATGGTAAGCCTCTCAGGAGGGGACATGCCCCTTCCCAAGGGCAGTGGACAGACCAACCTGTTGGAAGTTTTTGGGGCCCTGAATATCACACAAATACTAGAGCTGACTTTTAAAGGCAGCTTTACTCAAGACAGAATGCTATTTTGGTTTGCATTCTTGATCAAGTTCTTAATCTACTACAGAGCAGGACCTAAATTTTAAATATGTACATACCTTTCAGGTACATTACCTTTTGGATACAGTTTATTCTTTGCCTAGCTTTAATTCTGACCTAAGTTAAAGGCTATACCAAAAAGAAAAATTCCCCAACCCTAAGCTATTTAATATGTAAGAATTGGCTTTTTGGCAGGGAGGTAGGGAGTGGGGATGGAGTTTTGTTCTTGTCGCCCAGGCCGGAGTGCCATAGCACAGTCTCAGTTCACTGCAACTTCTGCCTCCCGGGTTCAAGTGATTCTCTTGCCTTAGCCTCCCAAGTAGCTGGGACTACAGGCACCTGCCACCATGCCTGGCTAATTTTTCTATTTTTAGCAGAGATGGGGTTTCACCATGTTGGCCAGGCTGGTTTTGAACTTCTGACCACAGGTGATCTGCCTGCCTTGGCCTCCCAAAGTGCTGGGATTACAGGTGTGAGCCACCGCACCTGGCCAAGAACTGGCTTTTTAAGTGTATAGCCTCATGTCTTAAAAACCAACATGTGGTCACAAACTCCCAGGCAGGCTCCCTCACAGGAGAGACACTGTGTTTTCCTTCTGTGTGCACTAGCAAGGACAGCTTGCACGTCTTTAGCAAATTTGAAGCCATAAAATCAAAACGGTGATTAAAAAGGCAACCTGAAATTCCTGAGTTATAGAGAAAATATCAAGAAGGAAGAACATTAACACTCCCACAAAGAGAAATATATACACATTTTCGTGTTTTTGATGAAATCTGTTCATTGCTAAGAACATTCATTGTGAGGAAAGTATGGAATCCAACTGGATTAGATAGAAAATTAGTTACTGATGTTCAGAGTGTTTAGGGAGCGAATTTGCACTGCATTTCTAGTATTTTCAGGCTTTGATGAGCTGAAAGCAGCACTTGGTCATCTATTTTGCTCTTCACCTGAGCTGAGGAATTAGAAGCAGAAGAGGCAGGCAGCTGCAGCTACCGTGGGGCTGGGTGCCGCGAGTCCTGTCCTGTGCAGCTCTGAGAAAGGAGCCCAGACCAGCACAGCTCAACTGGGACACAGCGCCATCATGTAATTCTAAATCTTCTACAAGTCACATTCAGAAAGTAAAAAGAAATGGGGGGGGGGTGGGGGGACATTCATTTAATAATATATTTTATTTCATCCAGGTTGAGTATCCCTAATCAGAAAATCTGCAGTGCTCCAAAATCCAAACCTTTTTGAGCACCAATATGACGCTCAAGGGGATGCTCACTGGGATATTCTGGATTTCAACGTTTTGGATGAGGAATGCTCGACTGGTAAACAGAAGGCAAATGTTCAAATAGCCACGAAGATCTGAAATCCAAAACACTGCTGCACACCTTGGATAAGGGATACTCAACCTGCACATCAAAACGTGATCACTTCAACACAGAATAAAAAGATTACAAGTGAGAGGTTTTTACACTCTTCCCAGGCAGTGCTCAGAGTACTCATGGGCTTTTTACATTGACAGCACGGGCCGGTTCAGACAGGCCCCATTTCCAGCTTCTGCAGCAACGGGTGCTCAGGGCTGCCTGTTGGCACTGAGCTCTGAGACCGTCTCTTTGTGCTCTTTCTTGGCAATGCCTTGTCCTGTCTGATCAGGTGGAAAATAGAATTTATTTGAATCAAATACTAACAGATTTAAAAACCCTCCCGGGCCGGGCGCGGTGGCTCAAGCCTGTAATCCCAGCACTTTGGGAGGCCGAGGCGGGTGGATCACGAGGTCGAGAGATCGAGACCATCCTGGTCAACATGGTGAAACCCCGTCTCTTCTAAAAAAAGTGCAAAAAATGAGCTGGGCATGGTGGCACGTGCCTGTAATCCCAGCTACTCAGGAGGCTGAGGCAGGAGAATTGCCTGAACCCAGGAGGCGGAGGTTGCGGTGAGCCGAGATCGCGCCATTGCACTCCAGCCTGGGTAACAAGGGCGAAACTCCGTCTCAAAAAAAAAAAAAAAAAAAAAAAAAAAAAAAAAAAAAAAAAACCCTCCCGGTTTAAGTGAGCTCCAAATGACACTACCTTTATAAACCATTTGTGTACAGTATACAATAATGGGGATCATTTTAGCTACTTTCACTTAAAAAAAAGTGAAAGTGAGTTTATTAAGAAAGAAAAGGAATAAAAGAAAGGCTACTCCACAGGCAGAGCAGCCTACTTTCACTTTTTACAGCAGAATTTTAGAACTGGATGTCCTTAGGAGTTCTTTCGCTGATCAAAAAGTGATTCAAGTTTCTCAGCGAGAAAGGTCAAGGTCCCCAGACCCTTTGGGAATACTTGTTTTGTTTATAGGCAGTTGAAACAGGGAGGGATGCTCAGGGCAACACAGCAGTTGAAAGGCTCCTTGAACCCAAGCAGGAACTGAGTAAACTGTCCTCTTTAAAGCCTAAGTGCTCACATGCCCACTTTAGGAGGAAGAGTGGTAGAAGGCTCTCTTTGGATCAGGGGTGATCTCTATGTTCACTCTAAAACAAAGGAAAGAAAACCACGAGAGCAGGGGCATCACCTGAGGTGGTCTATGAGCAGGGGCGAGGAAGTCTGTGACATAAGCACTGAAAGACAGTGCCTGGGAGGGGGGCGAGGCAGGTGAGGGGCAAGGTGTCCTTGGGAGAGGGGTTGTTAGCGTCTGCTGTGAAGAGCTAAAAGGTAGCATCTCTGGGCCAAAGCAGAAGCCAGAGGGCTGCGGAGGGAAAAGTGAGGGGTGGAAATGGCAGTGAAGCTTTCGATTCTGCTGGAGTTAACATTTAAAGAAGAGCTAAGAGCTGGGATTACTACTGTTGATAAATGGAGATACAAAGCTCAGGCACATACTTAATCCTTAAAAACGGTTTCCAGTAATTTGATCACTAAGATCTATAGATAAAATGTTTCCTATAAGACTAGCAAAATTTAATCTTTAATTCCGGCTTAAACAGAAGGCACTGATGTAAATCACACTGCCTACTGAAAGTGTGTGCATTTCTTAAGCAAATCTGTCACGGGCGCCCAGCTGAGCTTGGTGCACTTTTACCTGATGAGCCTCGTCCTTCACTGTCTTTCTCAGCATCTGCACATCTTCAAATAAAGGCCCATCTGTCTCCATTGCAACCGGAATGCTCACGGTGCTGGCTTGACTATACATTGTGTACTGCAATGCAAAGTGTGGAGTCACTCTGTTAGGTGCCCAGGCTCTGAACTCCAAGCTTCTCATCCTGGCCAGGGACGCATCATCTCCCCTGCCCCCCTGCCAGGACCCTCTCCCACAGGAAGCCCACTCTGGGGAAAACTCGCCTACACCTGCAGCACGACGTGCCTTGCTGACTTCTGGAAGCAGAAAGCACTCAGTGGAGACAGCAAAGCAGCCGGTCCCCTAAAGGCCCCAGAGATCGCCTCCAAGCCCCTCCTGGCCGCTCTGCACCTATGCAAGAGCAGCCAAGCTAGGTCGCGCCCTGGGCTGGGTGGCAGGAGCTGTCTCACTGCTGGAACCTTCACCTCCGGCCACCCATTCTTTGCCAGCGACCTCCAACCTCATGATTCCCTTCCCTGTCCTGTCATGATCGTGTCCTCTCATCAAGGTGGCTAGCACGATTCCCTCTCCCCTTTATCCCATTTTCCCAACTTGATTATGAAACCCTGTCATCACATCGCCCGTGACTTGCTCTCCACCAACACAACTGCAGCCTGGGTGAGCCTGCCATTCCTCCCTGTTTCCTACGGCGGCCTGGGACTTCTCCACTCTCCCCGTGCTCTGGATTGAGATGAAGATGGCTCAGCCCTCAGCCACTGGGCCCGGCTGACGCCGTTTCCATGAGCGTAGTGTGGGGGTGAGGTGACCCCGGAGGGTGGCTGTGAGGGTTCCAGGAGGCAGGGTGCCTGGGACGGCATGACTGCGGGCAGTGTCTGCTTGCTCTGACAGGGGACAGGTGAAGGAAGCGGCATCTGTGTCTGCCGTGAGCTGGAAACTGTGCAGGGTACCCATTTGTCCTGCACAGTCGTGTGTGCTGCACCCTCACCTGGCTGATGGGGGAACTGGGACATGGAGGGGCTGGGTAACTTGCTCAGGGCCTCTGAGCTGGGGAAAGGGGAGCGGGGGTTCTCACTCAGGCTGCTCTCATCCATGTGCCCCCATTCTCTGCCCAGTGGGTTCCCAGCTTCAGCCTCTTACAGTCTGTACCCCTAACACAGCAGCACCCTCCTGCTTCATCCCTGCCCCCCACCGCTCCCAGCCCAGAGCAGCTCCATTCTCAGCTACCATCTGATGTCAGCCCTCACTTGGAGCTGCATCTGGCACGAGCCCTATGGGTGTCCTCTGGCTGCTAAGCCCTTCCCGGCCTTGCCTCACTGGCCCTCTCTGGGGAATGATGACCGTGAATGCCATTGTTCAGCCCTGAACTGCAGCCTCCCTCAGTCTCTGTGACCCCAGCCTCTCCTCCAGGCATCTTGGGCTGCTCCTTCCTGTGCGCCGTCTTCGGCCCTTTCCCACACCCCCTGCGCCTCCTCCTTCACAGGCTTCCCTGTCCCCTAGCCCAGGCCCTGCTGCTCAACTCCAGGCCCACCTGGCTTCTGCTTCCCCCGCAATAGCTGGGGTGCACGCCCTCAGCTGGGCTCCTTCCTCGAATGCCAGCAGGACCGGGTCCTCAGCGCCCTCTTCCCTTCACTCCCACAGCTCCGCCCAGCACCACGATCTCCACACGCGTCCCCAACCCTGACGGCCCCAGCACACCATCCACTGTGCCAGAAGAGCTTGCGAAAATGCAGGTCGGACTGGGCCCTTTTGTCCTTTAAGGCTCTTTAATATCTGCTCACGCTGTGGGCAAATTCTGCTCCCTCTCCACCCTCACCTCTCAGCAGATCACAGCGGCCCTCCGCATAACCCACTCCCCTCCAGGGCCAACACCTGCCACGCACGGTGTCCCTGCTTTTCTCTACCTCTGCCGCAAGCACCTTCCCTCAAGTTTCACTTGGTGAGCGCCCTCAGCCAAACCAAGAAGCCTGGCCCCACACTGTGCGTCTTTCTTTGGAGATGGGGATGGATAAGCCAGTCCTGCCACCTCCAGCGCCTCCACCCACCCCAGGTGTGCTATTAATACAATCTGATCATCCGAGCTGAGTTCGTCTGCCTCTCCCAATGGACTGTAAGCTCCTTAAGGCTGGGGCTGTGTCTTGTTCTCATCTTTGTATCTCTAGAAATTTCCACAATTTGGGACACAGCATCTCCTGGAGGGGGCTCATAGTTAGGTGGGGAGATCGAGAAACCTAAGTGGCTTCAGGACTCCTGAGACATTTACCCCAACACTTCCGCTTCCGACTACTCCAGGCAATGAGCAGTGCTTTTCATGAGACCCACAAAAAGCCTGTGCTTGGAGCACGGCTCGTTGGCCCACAGGGCAAAGGAGAATGTCCCCACACAAGAACGCTGCCAGATGTTCAAAGCAAAATAAACTTCACATAGTGGGCACCAGCAGCAGAGGGTTCTGCCTAGGAGTAAAAACCTTCACTGAAGGTTGGGCGCAGTGGCTCATGCCTGTAATCCCAGCACTTTGGGAGGCCGAGGCGGGCAGATCACGAGGTCAGGAGTTCCAGACCAGCCCTGCTAACACAGTGAAATCCCGATTCTACGAAAAATATAAAAATTAGCTGGGCATGGTGGTGTGCACCTGTAATCGCAGCTACTCAGGAGGCTGAGGCAGGAGAATCACTTGAACCCAGGATGGGGGAGGTTGTGGTGAGCCGAGATGGCGCCACTGTACTCCAGCCTGGGCAACAGAGCGTGACTCCGTCTCAAAACAAAACAAAACAAAACAAACCAAACCCTCCACTGAGATGCGTTCCCCACATGAGCTCCTCTCTCAAAGGAAAGGCAGGCATCCAGCCCAGACCCTGCCCTGGGCCGCTCACGGCACCATTTCGGTCGCCGCAAACACTGAGCCACAGTCACTCTGAGTTCACAGAAGTGCCCGTCGTCATTTCACATGGTTCCCACGAAAGCTGGGGGGAGCAGTAAAATACTATATGGCCCCTTTTGATGGATTAGGAGAAACACATTTATGCTAGAAACTGCCAAGATCTCATGATTTAAAAAATTAAATCATGTGTGACATTAAAAACCCCAGTGAAGCTGCCATAATGCCTCAAATAAGATGCAGTCCTGAGGGCACCGCAGCCTTCCCGGGCCCCAACGCCTGCTGGGCGCGTCGTGTGTTTGAGCGGATGGCGGCTCAGTCTGCAGGGGAGGTGGGGGCCTCAGGGAACACGGAGCGAGTCCCTGGGAACCCGCCTTAAAAAGCCCGCAAACTAGTCTCCACAGGCAGGTCTGAGATGGAAAACCAAACCTTGAAAACCCGATTATTTTCACTACAGCAATAAAGACTGTGTTACCCACAACAGTGCTGACTTTCTGTTGCGGTTGTAATGGCAAACAGTGACCAGAATCTAGAGACTTTCTCCTGAGAATGAGAAGCAAGTACTGAGGCCGGAGTGTCCAGCTCTGAAGTATTAACCCATGAAGTATTTTCTGCTTAGGAGACCACGTGCCATGCAACTAGAGCGTGCAGATGAGACTCATGGGGCCTGCGTCACAGATGGCATCAACACACAGATGAGGACAGGGCAGGGCCAAGCTCCAGCATCACAGTTCGTCAAAGTCCAGTGCAAAACCCAGGGCACGTCTGCCATCACCACAGACGTTTGTAAGGGGAGCAACCAAAAAGAATACACAAAGTTACTCGAGAACATTCAGGAAAAGTTGAGAAAAAGCAAAAGAGAACAATACGTACTTTGGAAGAAACACGAGTTTTATACAGTATGTACAGCAGTGAAACTGGGCCAGGTTTGTCAACATAAACCACCAACTCTGGATTTGTAATATAACAATTTTATGCAATTGTTTCAATAAGTTATTTTCATAAGTTATCTCTAAGTAAATAAAATCAGCCCTTCTGATTCGTGTGTGTGTGCGTGTGCATGTATGGTTTCTCGAGTTTCGAGGCTGCTGATTTTGAATGCGTGTGTGCTGGGGTCTTGGAAAATTCTAACTGAGACCTGTCCGCACCCCTTTACCTGTGGCCCTTCAGTACAAGGCCAGACACACAAGGCAGCGTCAGGCAGGGCTGGGCCTTGCAAACCTCCCCAGGTTTACCGTGTTACTGTTTTAAAACAAGTATCAGTTTTTTAACCGCACTTTCAACATAAATTCAATTAGTTAAAGTAGATACCTCTAGCTATCTACCTCAATTAAGGACTATACAGTTTTTTAGACTGCAATCTTAAAACAGCATTTCTATGTAAGCATGAATAAATACTGCTAGAAAAATGCTGGCTGCCTGTTTGAGGTGGGCTCAAGGACTTACACTTAGAAATGGCGCTCACTTTTCCTATTGTTTGAGTTTCTTGATTGTAGTTTTACCAGAGTATACAAACCAATATGTTGTTCTATAGGTAAATATCTACTTTTCACTTTATATTCATGTAGAACTTTTTATTAAATGTCAGAGAAATTTTAAAACCAACTTAGATAACTGTGTACATCTCTTATTAAAAGAAATAAATTGTTCAGCAAAATATTTTCTGGAGAGTTGAAGGAAAGCTTGAGAATTCTTAGAGTGGCAAAGATTCGGACAAGAGATTTTCTGAAAAAGACTTCCTTTATAAGAGGCACTGTTATAATCAGGCACACAGAACATGAAGGAACAACTGTCACGGTAATTGATCATTTAGACCAGTGTACATAAAACCCAAAGACCATGACACCGGAAGCCCCCCCGGACCATGGTGCCCGGGCAGCTGGAACTGCCGGGAGCTCCAGGAGGTCCAGCCATTGGCACAGACTCGCCAGGGCACACTGGCACCCACTGCTGGGACAGGAAGGAGGGTTAGTTGTTAACGAGGCAGAATTCAGCTAAGTTTTAATGATGAAAGGCTGGGCCTACAGACACCTCATACAAAGAAAGAGGATGACAAAATGTCATCCTTAATCTATTTCCAATTGAATTTCCTTTTAGAACTAATTTCATGAGAAAAAGGGAAATATTGTTTGAGTTACAGCATCTATGACGTCTGAGAGAGAGAGCACAGTCTTGGCTTGTATTTAAGCTTTCTTTTTACCACAGTATATTCATAAGACTCAGATCTTATTTAAAAAGCAGAGAAAAAAAGTCAATTCTGTGGTAAAAACGTTATGGGGCAAAATAAGTAGTTGTACAAGAGGAGGGTTACAAAGTTTAAAAGTACTTTTTATTGCAGGCATTTTCATATACAGTGTTAGTGAAATCAAGTCCCCCCCGCTCCCATGATGAAGACATACTCCTATCTTATAAAAACATTCAAGTAACCCTGGACATTTTCATGTTACTCTCTTTTTTAGTACCTGGGGATTGGCTTTGGCTAGATTTTCTATTTTAACCCATGCTTCTTCCCGTTCTTTCATTTTTAGCTTCTCTCTGAAAAACAGCAAAACGTCATCTGTGTTAGAGATGAATCACACACCAGAACACGCCATGGGCACAGCACAGGCATGGTCAGTAGCAGCGGCTCCTCCCGCGGCCCTCTCCGTCAATCGCCACACTCACCACAGTGCTGAGCACACACGAAAAACAAACCAAGATTTAAACCTAGAAAGTATTAAAGTGCTAAAAATTCAACATGTCCAAGAACTGGAACTCTTCAAAGAAACCTTACATAAGTAAGTCTTAGGTCTCCATCCTTCCCCTTCCCCTGGTTAGTTATTTCTTTATGGGACCTATATGATTTTGATGAGAGGTCATACCTCCACTGAAAAACAAGACTGCAGTACAGTGGAAAGGGACCAGTGTAAAAGGAGCCAGCATTCCCATTCTGACAATATTAAAAAGGAAAAGTCATAGGAGCCAGGAGACCTGGGTTGTTGACTGACTTCACTGAGAGTCACATGACTCTCAGTAAATCACTTAACTCGGATCCAAGTTTTTTTTTTTTTTTTTGAGACAGGGTCTCACTTTGTCACCCATACTGGAGTAAAGTGGCATGATCTAGGCCCACTGCAACCTCCACCTCCCAGGCTCAAGCGATTCTCCTGCCTCAGTCTCCTGAGTAGGTGGGATTACAGGCACGTGCCATTATTACCCAGCTAATTTTTGTATTTTTAGAAGATACAGGGTTTCACCATGTTGGCCAGGTTAGTCTTGAACTCTTGACCTTAAATGATCCACCCGCCATGACCTCCCAAAGTGCTGGGATTACAGCATGAGCCACCACGCCTGGCCAGGATCCCAGTTTTTTAACCCAGAAAATGTACGACACAACCTTTAAGGTCCTGTTGGGAATGCTGTGGGATTCCAGGAGAGGAAGATCCGCCATCAGAAAGCCCTGCTGCAGGCATGCTTCCTATCCATCTGCACACTGCACTGAGCGCCCAGAGAACGGGCCGCGCAGCTGGCGCTCGAGAGGAATGGCTGCCTGTCTCCCCGGGCCCGGTCCTAATTTATTTGTCATCATCTCTCACACTCTGTGTGTTCACTTATTTCTATTTTGCGTTTTTTTCTCTTTCCACCCTACCCAGAATATAAACCCCAAAAGGGCATGGATTTTTGTGGGTTTTATTCACTGCTATATTGCCAGAATCTAAAACAGGGCCTGGTGTATAGGTAAATATTCACATATTTGTCAAAGGAGTGAGTAAATGGCACTTGTTATATATATATATATGCACACATAATACACACACACACAGATAACATATACACATTGTATTTTGAACCACATTTGTGCAAACCTTATCTGCCTTAGCCAGTTTTAAGTGACAAGCGAAGAATAACATCTGCCCGTAATCCATACTCAACTTGGAAGAAGCGACCGCTGACAACTACTTAATCACATTGTTATTTGCACGGCCTAGGGACGAAGTACCTTGTCAGTTAGACCACCCCTCAACAGATGTGGGCTCAAAGGCATGAAAGCAGGACCCTGACTTTGCAAAGAACAGACTAGATTCCAAAGAACACCCAAATTGATGGACTTCATTAAGTCAGAATAAAGCTACATTGATAGGAAGATTGTTGCCCTCTTGTATAAACTTTATAGGATATAATTCAAATCCCTGCCTTATAAACATGAAAAATGACTATACATTATAGCCTTTAAACCCATTATAGCCTTTAAACCCATTACAGCCCAAGAAAAGAACAAATTCTGAATGTTAAATTCTTGCCCACATAAGCACTTTTTGCAAAGATGATTAATCTAGCAGTGCCAAGGAGGAGAAGAGCTAACCAGAAACACCTGTTCTTTCAAAGTAAGTTATTATAACACAGTCTTAATTTCCTTTCCAAGTATGAGAGGCCTGGTTTTGCCTTCACGCGAAGAATAACTTTTTAGGACAAAACAATGGACGAGCCTTATTTAGGATTAACAAAAAAATCCTGGAAACAGTAACTTGTGAAGGGAACAACTCACTTTAGTTTCTCTGCTTTGAACTGTTGCGTGCAGTCATCAAATAGCTTTTGGTTCATCTCCATGAAGAGCTTCAGGGCGTTGTATATCAAGCCATGTATTGTCCTGGAAAGACGAGTGCACGGTGAGCCTGGGGGCACATGCTCCCGCACAGCCCTCGCCCTCCGCACACCTAGGCTGCTCCAGGTTCCCAGCCCACACCGCACCGTTTCCCTCAGCTCTAACTGCAAGGCCTGCCCATTCCCAGTTACTCGTTTTCTGACAGTCAGCCACACACCTGAGACTTTCCTCACAGTGGCTCCCACACAGCCACGGAGGTCACTCTGCTTACTGTCCCCAGCTGACAGTAGCCAAAACCACCTTGCTCAGAAACTAAACTGAATTAAAAATGTTGAGACTTGAACAAACACAATTAAGATGAAATTATAAAGAGGACAATAATGGCAATAGTTTATTTCCTATAAATGTCAGTTTCTTTTCATCCTATTCCCTGAGGACAGAAAAATTAATTTTAATAATGCCAAAACAGAGCTTTGAAAGAGAAAATAAAATTAGCATAAAACAGCTTAATCAAAGCTTAGCTCTCAGGCTCTGACACACAGGGAGAGGGAAAGAGGCCAAATGGTCCCAGCTGAGCCTCCAGGTGACTCTAGTCCCAGCTGCCATCAGATTGCAACCACGTAAGAGCCCCGAACACCCAGCAGACACCAGCAGAAACCTGAGCAGCAGAGCCTGGTCAGCCCACAGGATTGTGAGCAATAGTTGCCGGGAGTTAAAAAACAAATACCAAAAAACATAACCCTCAAATCGCACTTACTTCTTAATCCACTTTATAATATAATCCAAACAGTACTTAGGAAATACTTAAAAGAACGTTTTTTTTTTTTCTTTGCAATGGGCAGGAATTGAAAGTCAGTTATTCATTGTGCTAACTTGCACACCATACTAAATTATACACAACAAATATGGCTACACTCCAGGAGTTTTTGTTGTCCTTGTTGAGCTCAATTAAAAAAAAAATCGGATGGACGTGGAGGCTCATGCCTGTAGTCCCAGCACTTTGGGAGGCCGAGGTGGGTGGATCACGAGGTCAGGAGTTCAAGACCAGCCTGGCCAAGATGGTGAAACCCCATCTCTCCTAAAAAAATACAAAAATTAGCTGGGCATGGTGGCAGGTGCCTATAATCTCAGCTACTGGGGAGGCAGAGGCAACGAACTGCTTGAACCCAGGAGGCGGAGGTTACAGTGAGCTGAGATTGTGCCACTGCAGTCCAGCTCCGGCGACAGAGCAAGACTCCATCTCAAATAAATGAATGAATAAATACAAGCCAGGCGTGGTGGCTCATACCTGTAATCACAGCACTTTGGGAGGCCGAGGCGGGTGGATCACAAGGTTAGGAGTTCAAAATCAGCCTGGGCAAGATGGTGAAACCCTGTCTCTACTAAAAAATACAAAAATCAGCTGGACATGGTGGCACACGCCTGTAATCCCAGCTACTCAGGAGGCAGAGGCAGAGAACTGCTTGAACCTGGGAGGTGGAGGTTGCAGTGGGCTGAGATTGTGCCACTGCACTCCAGCCTGGGTGACAGAGTGAGACTCTGTCTCAAAAAAGAAAAAATCAACGCAAAACAGGCACAGTGGCTCATGCCTATAATCTCAGCACTTTGGGAGGCCGAGGCAGGTGGGTCACTTGAGGTCAGGAGTTCAAGACCAGCCTGACCAACATGGTGAAACCCCATCTCTACTACAAATATAATAATTATCTGGGCATGGTGGCTCGTGCCTGCCTGTAGTTCTAGCTACTTGGGAGGCTGAGGTAGGAGAATTGCTTGAACCTGGGAGGCGGAGGCTGCATGATCTCATGAGCCAAGATCATGCCACTGTGTGGCCTCCTAACTCCCAGTGTCTGTTGGGGCAGCCTGGGCAGCCACAGAGCAAGACTCCATCTCAAGACAACAAATGCTCCACAGAACAGGCTGTTGGGGTGGATGTGCTACTAAGAACTGCAACTCCCACGCTATTGCCTCGAGGGTCACGGCTGCTGGCCCTATAGCCACAAAGTGACAGCCAATGCTTACTCGGTGCCTATCATAAGCCTGGTACTTTATGCATATTAGCTTTATATGAATCCTCACAGCCAAGTGAAGATTGTTGCAAGGCAAAGCAGTTGACTTTCTCAGTTTTTCCAAAGAGGAAACTGTGGCTGAGAAAGAGCTGGTGAGAGCGAACTTGCCTGCGTTTGGACAGCTGGTCAGGAGGAGGACAGGAATGTGAACCAAAGTCACCCTTCCTCTGATCTGCCTGCCCTTCTCTGCTCAATTCCTGGGAAGCAACTCTAAGAGGATCTGATGCTGGTGGACCGGCTGGACCATCGCCCTGGGGTCTGGCTCAGAGCTCCAGGGCTAACACCTGTCTGGCTGCCGCCCTGCGGAATTCTGGGAAAGAGGTAGTGCCACCTGCAGCCGTGAGAGGGTAGGGAGAGAGGGTGTGTGGGCGAGGGCTGGTGCGCCGGCAGCAGGCTGTGCAGCACAGCAGGAGGGGTGCCCCAACAGACACTTGGAGTTAGGAGACCGCACTGGGCCAGAGTGCCGCTCCCCAGCTTCGTGAGCGCAGACTGGACTGCGACGCTCGCCAGGTCTTCCCTTCCTCACCTGGAAACTACGGGAGGAGAGCTGGATAGCACGGCTCTGCTCTTCTTTAAGTTCTGAGTTATAATTACAATATACAAAGGAAAGAGATGAAAGAAGGTGGGGAGAGAAAAACTCAAGATACTCCTATTTCTTTAAATAACAGGAGTATTAGATGATACCATACTAATAAACAATACGGCCAGGTGCAGTGGCTCACACAGTCCCAGCACTTTGGGAGGCTGAGGTGGGCCGACCACTTGAGCCCAGGAGTTCGAGACCAGCCTGGGCAACATGGCAAAACCTCATCTCTACAAAAAATACAAGAATAGTCCTAGCTACTCGGGACGCTGAGGCAGGAGGTTTGCTTGAGCCCAGGAGGTGGAGGCTTAAATGAACCATGATTGTGATTAGACTCTAGCTTGGGCGATACAGCAAGACCCTGTCTAAAAATGAACAAATAAAATTCAAAATTAAAAAAAGACAAATAAATAAGAAATGTGGCACCCAAATCAACTGTTTCTTTTTTTAGAGTCTCAGAAGACTATTGCTCAGTAAACAGATTTATTCATCCTCTTTAAGTCAAAAGATGAAAGAGCAGAGTAGAAGGAAATGCTTTTGGCTCCTGGGGATGTGGGGATGTGTTAGGGTCGCCTGCCTCCCTCTTCTTCTCCGGGTAGTAACCACCGTGGGGTGGTTTTTGGGGTTCACAGAGGGGCTCATCCAGGGTGCACGTCAGCGAAGCTCAAGAGACACGCTGAGAATGCGGCGGCCACTGTGCTCCTGCGGGGGCTGAGCCCCACCAGCTCTGCAGAGACCTTCAGCTCCTCTGAAGGATGCTCAGGAAGAGGCCTGGAAGCTGCTTCTACTGGGAGGTGGCTGCAAACCAATGCGCCTCTAGGTGGTCACATGAAAGGCCACAGACGCAACCCACACTGCGACTTAATTTATGGGTCCACAAAGCAATTGACATTGCTGTTTTTTTTTTTTTTTTGAGACAGAGTTTCACTCTTGTTACCCAGGCTGGAGTGCAATGGCGCGATCTCGGCTCACCGCAACCTCCGCCTCCTGGGTTCAGGCAATTCTCCTGCCTCAGCCTCCTGAGTAGCTGGGATTACAAGCACGTGCCACCATGCCCAGCTAATTTTTTTTGTATTTTTAGTAGAGACGGGGTTTCACCATGTTGACCAGGATGGTCTCGATCTCTTGACCTCGTGATCCACCCGCCTCGGCCTCCCAAAGTGCTGGGATTACAGGCTTGAGCCACCGCGCCCGGCGACACTGCTGTTTTTTAACTGATATTTAAAATTCAGATTTTTACTCTAACTGAAGTAGCAGCAAAACGTGCCACATTTTAAGATGACTGCAGAAGACGGCAGCCAGTTCTTTCTTACTTGTTCCAGTGGGTCTTTGAGTTGCGGTACAGGGAGGGAAACATGATGGGCAGAATCTTCGCTGCGTTGTCACTGATCAAACTCATGATGTATTCGTTGTTCCAGTAATAGAGCGCTCGCTCTGCCACCTGAAAAACAAACGCGGGTGACTTGCTGGAGGTTGTGCCTGAGACACGGGGCAGCTGTCTTTGCTGTTACACCTGTGAGTCGGGTAATGAATTACCTTGGACCAGAAAGTTACGATTATTTCTATAAATTCAAAATATTCTAGACTGTCACCCTGAAGAGGCTTCAACAAAGAGGAGGATAATTTCCTGTACATCAAGGAATCAAGAACACTGTCACATATTTCTCCACTTATTCAATAAACATTTATGCTGGACGCTGGTTAGATGCTGAGGAGACTACTCAAAGGAGGTTGTTCCACCCATCGGCCCGCCTCCCCTGGTCAGCTCTAGTGTGTGTGTTGTGTTCTGCTGAGCGTTCAGCACTGAGCAAGGCAAGGCAGAAATCCCTGCCTCCATGGAGCTCACATCCTTGTGGGGAGGAGACAGGTGATGGATGATTATTAATTTACAAGAAACGGTTAAGTCACATGCAAAGAGCAGCAGGGCAGGGGGACAGGCAATGTGTGTGGGGTTGGGTGGCTTCAGTGCAGAGGAGGTAACTTCTGAGTGAGGACCAGAGGGAGGAGAGGTCCAGAGTTGTCAGCAAGGGGCTGGCTGAGGACCACTGCAGAGGGCAGTAAGGGCATGAACGAGAGCAGGTAGGGGAACAGGGCCCGAGTGCATTGGCCCTTACTCACGGGAAGCCACTGGCGGTTCCCCTATGTTTTTTTTTTTTTTTGAGACAGAATTTCGCTCTGTCACCCAGGCTAGAGTGCAGTGGCCCCATCTTGACTCACTGCAACCTCCACCTCCTGGGTTCAAGTGATTCTCCTACCTCAGCCTCCCAAGTGGCTGGGATTACAGGCATGCACCATCACGCCTCACTAATTTTTGTATTTTTAGTAGAGATGAGATTTTGTCATGTTGATCAGGTTGGTCTTGAACTCCTGACCTCAGGGGAAAAAAAATCTAAAAATTAAGAATGAGCAGGGTACAGTGGCTCATGCCTGTAATCCCAGCACTTTGGGAGGCTGAAGTGGGCAGATTTACGAGGTTGGGAGTTTAAGACCAGCCTCGTCAATATTTTGAAACTCCATCTCTACTAAAAATAGAAAAATTAGCTGGGGTAGTGGTACACGCCTGTGGTTCCAGCTACTTGGAGGCTGAGGCAGGAAAATCACTTGAACCTGGGAGGTGGAGTTTGCAGTGAGCTGAGATTGTGCTACTGTACTCCAGCCTGGGTGACAGACCAAAACTCTGTCTAGAAAAAAAAAAAAAAAGAATTAGTTGGCCTTATGTATATGTGTCTGGAAAAAAATCTGGAATGTACTCTGTGCTGATCAAGTCCTCCAAGAAGCAGAAGCCAAGATGGGTGCAAGCATGTTTGAGAGACACGGATGAGGGTGAGGAGGGGGCTGGGCCTGCAGCTGAAGGCCAAGGGGGTCCTGGCGCTGATCTCCTTGATTGGAGGTGTGGCGGGCTGCCCTGGCAGCCCTCATGCTCCGTTCTCCGCAGGGACATGAAGGTTTCTGTGACCTGGAGCCGGGCGCGGTGGCTCAAGCCTGTAATCCCAGCACTTTGGGAGGCCGAGGCGGGTGGATCACGAGGTCGAGAGATCGAGACCATCCTGGTCAACATGGTGAAACCCCGTCTCTACTAAAAATACAAAAAACTAGCTGGGCGTGGTGGCGCATGCCTGTAATCCCAGCTACTTAGGAGGCTGAGGCAGGAGAATTGCCTGAGCCCAGGAGGCGGAGGTTGCGGTGAGCCGAGATCGTGCCATTGCACTCCAGCCTGGGTAACAAGAGCGAAAACTCCGTCTCAAAAAAAAAAAAAAAAAAGAAAAGGTTTCTGTGACCTGTAGAGCAGCAGTCAAGCCCCTGGCAGCTGCACAGCCCCCGTGGCTCTGCTGTCCCCACCTGGAATTCTCTTCCTCCTTGCCCTGTCACATGCTTTTATTCAAAACAGCACATCATGAGTTCGCTGGTCCCTGTCTTCTCTTCCAAGTATAAAGTTACCTATATCGATAGCTCATTTTTCATTTGGGGAAGGGGTTCGAATTTTCAGGACACTCCCCACAACTGCCAGTCTCTCCTTGGCATGCCAACACCCTGTGCTACGGCCAGGCTTCTGTGGCGCTAGTCTCTGTGGTTTCTAGGAAACCATGTTCCTTTGTGCAAAGTGCTTGCACTGAAAGTCTTGAAAAACACTATTTTCTCTGTAGGCCAGGATTGATGAAAAAAAAAAAACCCCACAAAACCCAAAATATCATTTTCCTTTCCTAGTTCCTAATGTGAAAACTCACAGAAGTTTATAAAGTGAAAATAAGCTGAATGTTTGTAACAGAAGAGATGACACCACGGTGGCGCCTTCCGTGAACCCGGCTCAGCCTGGCCTCATTCACTGTGGTGCCCAGGCTCCAGGGCGCCTCACTCTTCTACCACTTGCCTTCTTGTCTTAGTTTTGTCTTTTCAAAACCATCTTGAAAGGTTCAATTCGGAGGACCTCACTCTTGCGGACCTTTTCTAGCCACTTAAGACTTGTGTGAAGGTAGCTGCCCACGTGCTTCTGAAAGCCTGCTGCACACGCCACCTGGCCCTTCACGGTCAGCTGTAAAGTGGTGGTATGCCACGGTCACCCTCTCCCACTGTGGGGCCTGCTCCCTGGGCACTGGGAGGCCCTGCTCATTTTGTGCCTATTTTCACTTTGTTCATGATGAGTGCACAATACATGTCCGCTCAGTGATGCAAAAGGACAGGTGGTGAGCACGTCCGACAGAGGCAGGCAGGCCGGGAGGGCCGGTGGGGGACAGCCTTCGAAAGAGGCGATGAGCCGAGGCTGGCTTAAGGGTTAAGGAAATTGGGGAAAGGAAGTGGAAGGAGGCTCTGACAATGGCAGTCCTCTGGCACAGGAATGCGGCAGTGACACAAGTCAGAGCTATTATTCCAAAGGGTAAAGGAGACAGATTTACACAATGTGAGGAATCACGCGCCTCAGCAGCAAGAGCTCTCAGAGCCGAGGCTCCGATCACCTGCCGTCTCTCAATAGTGATGCTCAGATGTGGAAAAGAAGGTTTTATGAACTTGGAAGCACACTGAACATGAAGACAAGATGGCTTTATAGAGACGCCAGATGACTGGTCTCACTGAGAAAAAATATTCGGCAGAGGGGACAAGACGTGCAAGGGCATTCTACAGAATCCCAGTTGCACATTGTATTTGAAGGATAATTAAAGTAAAAACTTGGATTTTACCTTTAAATTGCATGAGAAGCACACCATGGCCAGCTACACATGGAACTTCTCCTTTCCAAAACAAATGTGGAAATCATTAGAATCGGCTCTCCCTGAGCCCCACATACCTGGAAGTGTGGGCTGGAGACACACTTTGCCAACTGCCGGAAGAGGGGCTCCATGATCTTCACAAATTCTGATGGCTCAATTACATCTAAAATCTCTTCTAATTCATTTAAGAACATTACTTCTTTTGGACTGTGAGTCTTTGGCCAGTATTTGAGAAGTGCCATCACCACCTACAAAAGAAATGACACATGGAGTGCCTGATGCCCACGAGGCCCCCACACCTGCAAGCAAGCCGTCTGCTTCCACGGAGGTGGCCCCGCTGCCAAGCAACCCGGGAAGATGGTGCCACCTTCCTTAAAGGAGGAACAGGGACTCAGTAATTGTACGTGATTGTCTATAGTTAGAGAAATGGGTATGTCTGTCTGGTTATCTAACCATTTGATCAATCAATGTATTTAGAGATGGGTCACACTATGTTGTCCAGGCTGGGCTTGAATTTCTGGGTTCAAGGGATCCTCCTGCTTCAGAACTGAGTAGCTGGGACAACAAGCATGCACCACCTGCCTGGCTTAACTTTACATACTTCGGAAATTACACATTTTAACTTATATAACCCCTCTCTCTGATCAAACACTATTTCAGTAAGAGTCCTTTCCTTTTAGTAAAAAAAGAAAAAACAATAAGCAGTTAGGATAGTTTAGAAAAAATAAGATCAATGGAGAAAACACAGAGCATATCAATTCATATGAGTATTTAATGTGGAAGTGGCCGGTACTGAAACTGTCTGCCAAATATACATAATCCATTTCTTTCCCAAATTTACCAACCATCCATATGTATTTATACACAAACATAGATGCTTTCGTATGCATAGACTGTTTTCAGCTATGTTAAAATATATCAAAGAGTGGTGTGAACTGAGCTGACCTTGTTAACCCACACCTGCAGGTGCTGTGCCGGGACCCCGGGCAGGGCCTGCTGTGCTGTCTGGGCGCACACCTGCGGGCGTCCACTACAACTGCCTGAGCAGTACTGGGCCTGCAGTGAGCAGGCGGCAGTGGTAGCTGTAGCCAGGACGGCCACCACCCAGGGGGTCTGTGCTACCAGCTCTCTGCCAGGCACAGCCCGATTTTCCCTGCTTGTGGATAGTGGATGGTTTATGCTCCTTGGCCAAGTCAGACAGCTAGAAAGGATTTCCACTGGGCAACCTTTCTTTCTTTATATGTTCCTGTAGTTACCAAATGTCCTACCACAATCACACCAGTACAAAATACTCAATCTGACTCAATGCGGATTGAATAATATTTTTAGACTTTAGCCATCTTAGTTCTAAAAAAGTACTACAATCCAAAACAGGTATTTACATATAAAGTGCATATGTATCTGCTTGCACACATAAATTGTACAAGTGTAATCCGTTTCGTTAAAGTGGCTGTTTGGCCTAGTCCCAGCAACATCGTCAAGCTTCCACCCCAGCTCCTGTGCTGTAGAATTGCAGCAAATGCTGGCCCTTGGGACCGCCTGGTTGTTTTCACTCACTAGTTATTTCTGGTTCAGTAAATCACACCAACACATACTCAGCAGGCCAGCCTTTTAATCACTACAGGGATTTTTTAAAAAGGTGGACATTTAACTTCCATTCAGAAAAATTTTGTTTTGATGCTTTGGCATTTGGGCTCCCAGATAATTTTTTATGATATTACACTTTATTTATTTATTTATTTATTTTGAGACGGAGTTTCGCTCTTGTTACCCAGGCTGGAGTGCAATGGCGCGATCTTGGCTCACCACAACCTCCGCCTCCTGGGTTCAGGCAATTCTCCTGCCTCAGCCTCCCGAGTAGCTGGGATTACAGGCACGCCCCACCATGCCCAGCTAATTTTTTGTATTTTTAGTAGAGACGGGGTTTCACCATGTTGACCAGGATGGTCTCGATCTGTTGACCTCATGATCCACCTGCCTCGGCCTCCCAAAGTGCTGGGATTACAGGCGTGAGTCACCGCGCCCAGCCGATATTACACTTTATAAAACTCCAAAATCTACTTAAAAAAGGAAGTAAGGCTGGGTGTGGTGGCTCACACATGTAATCTCAGCACTTTGGGAGGTCGAGGTGGGAGGACTGCTTGAGCCCAGGAGTTTGAGACCAGCTTAGGCACCCTGGTGTGGCCCTGTCTCTACAAAAAAATCTAAAAATTAGCCTGGTGTGGTGATGTGCACCTGTGGTCCCAGCTACTCGAGAGACTAAGGTGGGAGAACTGCTTGAGCCCAGGAAGTTGAGGCTGCAGTAAGCCATGATTGCACCACTAGACTCCAAGATTCAAACAAACAAACAAAACCCCCCCAAATTCCAAATAAAACGGAAGTGCTGAGAGTTTTGAAGTCTGACATAAAAATCTACCACACAAGTGTCTTAAAAGGGAATTATTTCTAAACATGCATCATTTAATGATCCTCCTAGCTCAAAACTATTTAATAAGTACTTACTGCGTTTCTACTACACTCTGTTGGAATCACTATTAAGGACACAGCAGATGCAAATCACTTCCTATGTCTATTTCTCTTCATTTGTCAAACGGAATTTTATTAGGAGAAGTATGTTAATTTTTGAACTAGACAAAAAAATCAATTTAGCGATTCCATTCCTCTGGAAAAGGTATCATTTCTGGGATCAGATTCACACACGGGCCTTCCTTCTCACATTGTCTGGAATGAGCTGTGACCAGCAGCAGCTATCTCGCCGCCTCCATGTGGCCGTGCTTTGCGGAGGAGGGTGTCTGCTCAGGGAATGCTAATCCGAGGCAACAATGGCCGTGTGCCGCGGGGTGCTGGGCGCTGCACGAGGCCCGGAGTTTTCCTTTGGAAGCCCAAGGACTGCCCGTTCCTTGGAGAGGGCTGGCAAGCCAGTGGCCCCAGCCTTGAGTTTTGGGGAGCCCCCATCCTGTCCTGGCAGACCAAGGAGAAAGAAGAGTTGCTACCATGCCAGGAATTAAAACGGGATGAGCCTAAAGAGGCAGGTGGGTGAACACGGAACAGTTTTACTGCTGTAAAATCTCTGATGAGGTTCTGTTCTTACAACAGAGAAAGTGTTTCATGTGCCCAGAAAGCCTGTGAGCACTGTACACAATCAGCAAACGAAAAATACCAACTGCAGACTGCCAATAGGGCAACACGTGTCCTTCAGATCTCAGACTTTTCAGTGGATCTTACTTAAACATTCCTGAGCCTGGACACTTGATGGCTTTGGGTCCCTTTGGTGCAGGCCTGTGAGATGGACGTAGACACCAGGTGTCCTCAGTGCTACCGCGCAGATACACACCTGCACAAAAGCCTAAACTTTGATCTTATTATCAACAAGCTTTCAATGCTGAAGCAAGGCAAAACGGCCTTTGAGTTTTCATAAAATAGGCATTTCAAAAGAGGAAATTTACTGCAATGAGGGTCTGAATGTTTTTAACATGTAGGAAATTAAATCTGCTTCTAAAGCCAGGACAGTACTATTACATTAGCTGTGCAGCAGAAAACTAAGCTAAGTATTCTGGGTTGGAACATCGGGGCCTGGGTTGGCAGGGTTTGCACCTTCTTTGCACTGGTGCCAAGTCAGAGTCCTGCATGTAACATTCATGCTGGAAGGACCCCACTGAAGCTGCAACCAGTCTCTTACCCTTGCAAAGTTATATTCACTTTATTTACTATATTAGTGGGAATTAAAAACACAAACGTTCTCTGCTTTTATGTTACTTAGAGATAGAAGAGAGAATAGGGTGAGCCCTCTGGAGGAGGATTAGGGTTCAGGCTGACAGTAGATGGCAGAATAGAGATGCTAGGGGCTTAGGTGGGGGCAGCCTTTCTCTGTGGTAAATGCAATGTTGCTTTTGGCGAATTCTTCAGGATTTTTTGTACGAGAAATTACAAAAGAAAGACAAATTACGAAAGAAAAGCATAAAGAAAAATTATGAAAGAAAACTTTGCATAGTTTTTTTTTTTTTGAGACGGAGTTTTGCTCTGTTGCCCAGGTTGGAGGGCAATGGCGTGATCTTGGCTCACTGCAACTTCCGCCTTCCAGGTTTAAGCAGTTCTCCTGCCTCAGCCTCCCGAGTAGCTGGGATTATAGGCATGTGCCATCATGCCTGGCTAATTTTGTATTTTTAGTAGAGATGGGGTTTCTCCATGTTGATCAGGCTGGTCTTGAACTCCTGACCTCAGATGATCCACCTGCCTTGGCCTCCCAAAGTGCTGGGATTACAGGTGTGAGTCACTGCACCTGGCCCTGCACACTTAAAAAAAAATTCTCTCCTTCTGTATCTTTCTTTACTTTCTATTTTTATTTACTTATTTGAGACAGGGTCTTGCTCTGCCACTCAGGACGGCACTCTAGCCTTGACCTCCTGGGCTTAAGCAATCTTTCCACTTCAGCCTCTTGAGTAGCTGGGACCACAGGTACATGTCACCATGCCCGGCTAATTAAAAAAAAATTTTTTTTTTCCTTTGGAGAGAGGAGGTCTCACTATATTGCTCAGGCTGGTCGCAAACTCCTGGCCTCAAGGAATCCTCCTGCCTTGGCCTCCCAAAGTGCTGGGATTAGGAGTATGTGCCACCTTGCTCAGCTCTTTTTCATTTTTGAATAGGAGAAGATGGGAGAGGAGAGGAGAGATAATTTTTTTTTAACATATTACTTTCTCAAGTAAAACCTCTGTGATAGTTAAAACTGAGTTTCAACTTGATTGGACTGAAGGATGCAAAGTATTGATCCTGGGTGTGTCTGTGAGGGTGTTCCCAAAGGAGATTCACATTTGAGTCAGTGGCTAGGAAAGGCAGACCCACCCTTGATCTGGGTGGGCACCATCTAATCAGCTGCCAGCAAGGCCAGAATAAAAGCACACAGAAGAACATGGAAGGACTAGACGGGCCTAGCCTCCAGCCTCCATCTTTCTCCTGTGCTGGATGCTTCCTGCCCTCGAACATTGGACTCCAAATTCCTCAGCTTTGGGACTTGGACTGGCTTCCTTGCGCCTCAGAGCCTGTAAACGGCCTATTGTGGGATCTTGTAATCATGTGAGTTAATACTCCTTAATAAACTCTCTCTGTATCTACCCTATTAGTTCTGTCCCTCTAGAAAACCCTAATACAACCTCTTCGCCGGGTGCAGTGGCTTACATCTGTAATCACAGCACTTTGGGAGGTCGAGGTATCACCTGAGGTCAGAAGTTTGAGACCAGCCTGGCCAGCATAGCAAAACCACATCTCTACTAAAAATACAAGAATTAGCCGGGTGTGGTGCTGTGAGCCTATAGTCCTAGCTACTTGGGAGGCTAAGGCAGGAAAATTTCTTGAACCCACGGGGTGGAAGTTGCAGTGAGCCAAGATCATGCCACTGCACTCTAGCCTGGGTGACAGAGTGAGATCCTATCTCAAAAAAACCCCAAAAACAACAACAAAAACCAACTTCTCACTCTTGAGTTTGGAGAAGACCTTAAATACAGGCAGAGGAGGAGTTAAGGCGTGTAACTGCTGTAAAAAATACAGTAAAAAAAAAAAATCCCTAATAAGTTTTATTCTTTTCTTTCTTTTCTTTCTTTTTTTTTTTTTTGAGACAGAGTTTCGCTCTTGTTATCCAGGCTGGAGTGCAATGGCGCGATCTCGGCTCACTGCAACCTCCACCTCCTGGGCTCAGGCAATTCTCCTGCCTCAGCCTCCTGAGTAGCTGGGATTACAGGCACGTGCCACCATGCCCAGCTAATTTTTTGTATTTTTAGTAGAGACGGGGTTTCACCATGTTGACCAGGATGGTCTCGATCTCTCAACCTAGTGATCCACCCGCCTCGGTCTCCCAAAGGGCTGGGGTTACAGGCTTGAGCCACCGCGCCCGGCCTCCCTAATAAGTTTTATTAACACCATCTCATTTTTCTTTTTCCTACCTAGACATGTCTTCAGTCAGCTAAGGAGAATAAAAGTTACACCTCCTGAACCTAAACCTTGATTGTGCTTGATGCTGAAGTGTGATGAGATTTGCTACATTTCCTTGGGAGCTCCCCAAAATCTCAGGCAGAGGCTTCTGGGGGCTGGAGGGAGAGCGTGCAGGGACGTGTCGCTCCACGAGGGCCCGGCAGGGCAGGGTAGGCCCAGCTCACAGCTCTGTAGCCCCTGCTGCCTCTGCAGCTGCAGTATAAGAAGAGCTCTTCTTGAATTTTGTGGGTGAAATGGAGGGAAACTACACATAGAATTTAAAAGCTTCAAGAAAGCAGAGACTAGAGCCAGCTTAACTCAGAAATTCAATGTTAAGAATTTCTCATGTAATTTCACTATAAAAATTACAATGTAACAAGAGAACTGTGAAAGACAGAAAGGGCCCAGGAGTGACAAGACCTATATTTTCTAGTCTTAACTGTGACTTTTAAAAGAGCATTCAAACATTTGAATTGGCTCCTAACATTCCTTGACACTCAAATAATTAAAAAAAAAAAAAAAACAAACCCAATTTAAAAAATGGGCAATGGATTTAAATGGACATGTCTGCAAAGAAGATATATATAATTTTTTGTGCGTGACAGGGTTTTACTCTCTTGCCCAGGCACACACCATCATGCCTGGCTAATTTTTGCATTTTTTTGTAGAGATGGGGTTTCACCATGTTGCCCAGGCTGCTCTCCAACTCTTGGGCTCAAGCGATTCTCCCATCTCAGCCTCCGGAGTGATGGGATTACAGGTGTGAGCCACCACACCTGGCCAAGAAGATATAAAAATTTTGGTCAGCAAGCACTGAATAGATGCTCAACATTCTTAGTCATTAGTGAACTGCAAATCAAAACCACACAAGATACTGCATCCAACTGCTAAGATGGCTATAATGAAAACAACAGGTCAGGCATGGTGGCTCACACCTGCAATCCTAGCGTGAGGGAGGCTGAGGCAGGTAGATCACCTGAGGTCAGGAGTCTGAGACCAGCCTGGCCAACATGGTGAAACTGTCTCTACTAAAAATACAAATATTAGCCAGGAGTGGTGGCGGGCACCTGTAACTCCAGCTACTCAGGAGGCTGAGGTAGGAGAATCGCTTGAACCCAGGAGGCGGAGGTTGCGGTGAGCCGAGATCGTGCCATTGCACTCCAGCCTCGGCGATACAGTGAGACTTTGTCTCAAAAAATAAAAAATAAAAAGTAAACAACAGCAGCAGCAGGAGCAGCAAGCACCGGTGAGGAGGCAGGAAACGGGAGCCTTTGTGCACCGCTGTGGGGACTGTAAACAGGGCCGTCGCTGTGGAACACAGCATGCTGGTTCGTCCAACAGCTAAACATGCAATTACCATGTGATTCAGCAATTCCTTTGGATATATATCCAAAGGAATTGAAAACAGGATCCATAACAAATATTCGTACGCCAGGATACAAATAGCCACATTATTCGTAATAGCTAAAAAGTGGGAAGAACCCAAGTGTACACTGAAAACACAACAGGTAAACACAATGTGCTCTATCCACACGGTAGAACAGCACTCAGCCGCGACGAGGAGTGAAGCTTTGATACACAGCACGAGGAAGAACCCTGGAAGACATGACGCTGCGTGAAATAAGCCCGCTGCAAAAGGACAAGCGTTTTATGATCACCTAGAGTGGTCAAATTCATAGATAAAGCAGATTACACGTTAGGGAGGCCTGGAGGTTAGCAGGGGCCAGAGCGAAGAGGAATGGGGAGTTACTGTTTAATGGGTAGAATTTCTGCTTGGGATGATGACAAAGCTTGGGAAATAGTGAAATGGTTGCACGACATTATGAATGTAATTAACGCTGGCGAACTGTACATTAACATGGTTAAAATCACGAATTTTATATGTATCGTATCACAATTTTAAAAAATTCAAAATGTAACATACCAAAAATCTTTGAATTGTACTCTTTAAATGGATGAATTGCTTGGTATGCGAATTATATCTCAATACAGTTGTTTCAAAAAATATTTAAATATGCTTAAACTGGCACCTGACATGTCTGGCTTTGTTAACACTGGCTATGATAGCCTTTTTATTTTTTATTTTTATTTATTTACTGTTTTGAGATGGAGATTCACTCTTGTTGCCCAGGTTGCAGTGCAATGGTGCAATCTTGGCTCACTGCAACCTCTGCCTCCCAGGTTTAAGCGATTCTCCTGCCTCAGCCACCCGAGTAGCTGGGATTATAGGCATTTGCCACCACGTCCAGCTAGTTTTGTATTTTTAGTAGAGATGGGGTTTCTCCGTTTTGGTCAGGCTGCTCTTTTTTTTTTTTTTTTTTGAGACGGAGTTTCGCCCTTGTTGCCCAGGCTGGAGTGCAATGGCACGATCTCGGCTCACCGCAACCTCCGCCTCCTGGGTTCAGGCAATTCTCCTGCCTCAGCCTCCTGAGTAGCTGGGATTACAGGCACGCACCACCATGCCCAGCTAATTTTTTGTATGTTTAGTAGAGACGGGGTTTCACCATGTTGACCAGGATGGTCTTGATCTCTTGACCTCGTGATCCACCCGCCTCGGCCTCCCAAAGTGCTGGGATTACAGGCTTGAGCCACCGCGCCTGGCTGGTCAGGCTGCTCTTGAACTCCCGATCTCAGGTGATCCACCTGCCTTGGCCTCCCAAAGTGCTGGGATTACAGGCGTGAGCCACTGCACCCAGCCCTGGTAGCCTTTTTATTTTTAATAAACATAAAATGTTAAGAAAATTACAAATCCTTTCATATAATTATGGAGGCTGGAAAAAAATTTACAAATCCACCCACTGAACAGCAGTAATCTAATGTTGACTTGTGATTCAATGATCATAAAACAGTTACAGTGTAACCTGGAAAGTATTTTCAAGATGGTAAAACCTCTTCCTTACAACAAGAATTTCAAACCCTAACTATAATTCCTCTGATCATAATCAGTTCAATATGTTGTCACACCAAGCAGATGTGAAACTACGAAATTACACACTAAAATTGAGTGGCTGCGACCGCCCAAGTGCTTTACATTTAAAAGAGTAAAGTGCAATGAGGGATGAGGCGGCCATCTCATTACATAAAATAATCACTGCAATAAAGGAACCTACAACTAAAGTCACTTTACTTTGAAAGCCTATCACCCCTGAATGAAATCAACCTGTTTATTAGTATTGCAATTTAAGATGAAAAAGTCTGAATGGCAATTTGGGGAATCAGATGTTGTAATATTTACATTTAGTGAAATACACACATCTTACAATACGAGCTAGCAACGGTACTTACTGGTTCCGTGAGGGTGCTGTCCTTCTCTAAAAACTGCACTACACAGTACGCCAGCTAAAAAGTAAAAGGAGAAACAGCATTAACATTTCAACACAGAAATGCTGCTGTGCTTTTCCTAGAATCTTCATTAAACACCTTCC
Source organism: Saimiri boliviensis (assembly GCF_048565385.1). NCBI lineage: Eukaryota > Metazoa > Chordata > Mammalia > Primates > Cebidae > Saimiri > Saimiri boliviensis. Next base: position 128,932,041 of record NC_133450.1, on the reverse strand, counting down.
TATGGCAAGACAAGGACCCACAGTACAGACAAAGCCATTGTGTAATTCTGATGTTGCCCCCAGGGTGTGCCACCCCAACCGCCCGGCAGGCCCCACAGGAGGCTCTGAGTGGGACTTTCAGGGAGGAAGCCCAGGAGCAATGACCAACAGATAAATCTTTCCCCATTAATTGGTGATAGATCAGAAAGGTGAAACATAAAAATAAGAAAAATAAATCAGAAGACAGTCTTTCTAGTGTAAACTATCACTAAGTCAATCCTGTATGATGGGGATTTTGTCGTGGTCCTTGAGATTACAATCCACAAGTAATCTAAAAGCAGGGAAAACAAATTACAATCTGGTTCCATCTTAAATCTCTCAACTATTAATTTCTTTTGTTCAACAATTAATATGATAATCTGACTGGATGCAAAGATATGACCAGTTAAGAGCAGTTGGAGAAAATAAGTATTTCCTAGGAAGAATCAATTAAAGAATGTACTTTTTGGCTGGGCCCGGTGGCTCACGCCTGTAATCCCAGCACGCTGGGGGGCCGAGGTGGGCAGATCACGAGGTCAGGAGTTCAAGACCATACTGCCCAACATGGTGAAACCCTGTCTCTACTAAAAAATACAAAAATTAGCTGAACATGGTGGCTCGTGCCTATAGTCCCAGCTACTCGGGAGGCTGAGGTAGGAGAATTGCCTGAACCGGGACCCAGGAGGCAGAGGTTGCAGTTAGCTGAGATGGGACCACTGCACTCCAGCCTGGGCTACAGAGCGAGACTCCATCTCAAAAAAAAAAAAAAAAAAAAAAATGTACTTTTTGTCATTTAGCCCCTACCACAAGCCCTGAAAGTCGGGTGTGGCATAAAGGAGCCTTGTGCGCTCCTAGGCCTGTGCTGGGGTATGACTGCTCAGTGCCTGGCCCAGTGACAGTTGAAAGTGAACAAAGACACTGACTGCAGCCAAAGGGTGAAAGAAAACCAAATCTAGGTCAATGTAGCCCGTTAACCACTTAAAGTTTTCAGCACAGCTGTACTTACATTGCTATAGTTTTAAACATTCACAGTTTTAGTTTATTTATTTTTGATATGCAGTTTTGCTTTTTACCCAGGCTGGAGTGCAATGTCGTGATCTCGACTCACTGCAGGCTCTGCCTCCCAGGTTCAATCGATTCTCCTGCCTCAGCCTCCTGAGTAGCTGGGATCACATGCATGTGCCACCATGCCCGGCTAGTTTGTATTTTTAGTAGAGGCGGGGTTTCTCCATTTGGTCAGGCTGGTCTAGAACTCCCAACCTCAGGTGATCTATCTGCCTCGACCTCCCAAAGTGCTGGGATTAGAGGCAGCTTTTATTTTTTTAAAAAACACTCTTTTTTTTTTTTGAGACGGAGTTTCACTCTTGTTACCCAGGCTGGAGTGCAATGGCGCGATCTCAGCTCACCGCAACCTCCGCCTCCTGGGTTCAGGCAATTCTCCTGCCTCATCCTCCCGAGTAGCTGGGATTACAGGCACGCGCCACCATACCCAGCTAATTTTTTTATATTTTTAGTAGAGACGGGGTTTCACCATGTTGACCAGGATGGTCTCGATCTCTTGACCTCGTGATCCACCCGCCTCGGCCTCCCAAAGTGCTGGGATTACAGGCGTGAGCCACCGCGCCCGGCCTAAAAACACTCTCATAGGCCATTCATTGGCCATGGACCTAAATAGGCTTTTCTCTTTAAGGTACTGAATTTCGATAATATTACAGAAAACTCCTCTCAGAAGTCTTCCTTGACTCCTTCCACAGAATTACTTCTTTCTCTATGCTTAAAACTAATTTAAAAGTTCTGTATTACAGAGATTTTTCTGAATTTCTTAAAATGAATTTTTCTTTACCCCTTTATTCTTTCAATTATCACCAGGTTGTCACCAACGTCAGCAGTGTCATATGAAGAAGAAAGCACTCTTGGTTAAGGCTGGATTCACTATTCAGTCCTGTTCACATGTCAACAGTTGTGTTCCTGGAGCCTCCCCTGCCCCTTACCTGGGGATGGTAGACACTCAGAGATTTCACTTTGTGCAAAGGTAGTAACACCTTCAATAAGAAAATCTTGTGCTCTTCTTTTAGTGGTAAGGCAAATCCATTAATTATACTGTAAAAAGAACATTTATTCAGTTTGAACACTTACAAATTCCAGATTTTAAACAAGTATCTTGCTGTTTTTCTTTCAATTTTTGTTTTCAGCATCAAAACCCAGCAGGCAAAATATACAGAGCCAAGCATGTTACCATGTACTTGTGCCCCAGCTAACTTGGGAGGCTGAGGCCAGAGGAACATCTGAGCCAGGAGTTTGAGGCTGTAGTGTGCCATAATCGCACCTGTGAATAGCCACGTTCTCTAGCCTGGGCAGTATAGCGAGATCCTATCTAGGGGGTCTGTGGAATATGTCATAAAGTGCTCCAGCCCCTGCAATAGCCTAGGAGGGAAGTACGGTGATTCCTCCTATATATATATACATACGTGTGTGTGTGTGTGTGTGTGTGTGTGTGTGTGTGTATCAGAAAAAAGAGGCTACCAGCAAAAGTTTAAAAATATTAAATGCCTTCGAGGAAGCATAATTATTTTTATCTCGGTAACTACACGATAATTTAAAAAATTCTGGGTTTACAGGTGTTACCCAGAACAGCAGAAAGCTGGCTCAACAGCAGGAGCTCCTGGTGGCAAAATCTTCCTCCCTAAACATGCCAGGAAGACGGGACAGTTCACATGGGACCCCCAAACCCAGCACCTTGCCTCAGTCTTATCCATCTTCAGGAATTCTTGCTGCCTAGAGTAATTCAGGGTCGTTATTTTAATATTGGTAACTGAGACCCGGTGGGTGCTGAATGAGTGTTGGTTAAAAATGAGTTAGGGCTGGGAGTGGTGGCTCACACCTGTAATCCCAGCATTTTGGGAGGCTGAGGCGGGTAGATCATCTGAGGTTAGGAGTTCAAGACCAGCCTGGCCAACATGGTGAAACCCGGTTTCTACTAAAAATATAAAAATCAGCTGGGCATGGTAGCGCACGCTTGTAGTCCCAGCTATTTGGGAGGCTGAGGTGAGAGGATCGCTTGAACCCGGGAGAAGGAGGTTGCAGTAAGCCGAGATCATGCCACTGCACTCCAGCCTGGGCAACAGAGGAGACTCCATCTCAATTAAAAAAAAAAAAAAATCAGTTAGAAAGCTGTTCCTTGTGCAAGGAAAGGGGGTCCTACCTAGAGCCTCCAAAGCAAAGTTTTTGTCTCAAACAACTAGTTTATTGTCTCGGTTTTATAATTAGGCAAATGCAAGTGACTGTCACTGAGCTGCAGAAGTAGACACAGCCGTCTCTAACTTGGTCTTCTCCGCTCGGCATGGCGGGCAATGCGGGAAGGGTGAGCCTAGAGCGGCCCATCAAGGAGGGCGTGCTCATTCACAGGGTCACCTGCAGGCTCAACCTCTTGTCTGGAAGAAGAAAACTAATCAAGCCTCTTGTCAGGAGCTGCACGGGGGTCCCATGCACACGGCGTGGCGGGCTGTGGAACACACATGACACAGCGCTCCTGTCCCTGCAACAATCTAGGAGAGCAATGCAAGGATTCCTCCCATCTTATAGAAGTACCTGCCCATGGTCACGCAACTAGCTAGGGGCATTCTCTTCACCACTCACTGCACTGCACTGCACTGCACTGAGAGAACCCCACCACCCCAAGTTTGTCTAAACTAATCAAAGTAGAATTCTAATGAGGACATTTTTTCAAATCACATCTAAAATGACAAGAATAGCCTTTCTCAGAACTATTGGGCAGGACCTGATGCACCATGAGAAAAGAGTCTTGTGCTCAGGAGCTGCAGGGAGTCACCAGTCCACCCAGCGTGCTGGGCTTCTCCACCGAAGGCTCCTGAGAACCCCCACCTGCCCATCTACACTATGCCCCTAAAAAGGGGCAGGAAAAAGCACTCCCACCCTTACTAGCCGTGGAACCCTGAGGAACTCTGGGAAACAGTGGGTTAGAAGGTCTAATATAAAATCTACAGGTTATCAATTAAAAAAAAAAAGTGGCCGGGCATGATGGCTCATGTCTGTAATCCCAGCACTTTGGGAGGTGAGGTGGACAGATCACTTGAGGCCAGGATTTCGAGAACAGCCTGGCCAACGTGGGGAAACCCTATTTCCACCAAAAATACAAAAATTAGCTGGGCGTCGTGGCAGGCACCTGTAGTCCCAGCTACTCAGGAGGCTGAGGCAGGAGAATCGTTTAAACCCGGGAAGCGTAGATTGCAGAGAGCCGAGATCACACCACTGCACTTGAGCCTGGGTGACAGAGCAAGAGTCTGTCTCAAGAAGAAAAAAAAAAAAAAAAAAAAAAAAGCAAGTAATAACTTTACTTGGATAAGATGATGAAAGTTTTGAAATGTTAATTATTTTATATGTATACATATAAAAAAGAAAGTAATTGAAAATATTAGCATTTACACAATACCCCTAATGTACAATCTATTCTTCTTCCAAGCTTCTAATATAAACCTTCTTATGTAACTATTTTTAACATTGCTCTTGAGGAAATAACTGGAACTGGGTTTCCATAGTAATGATACTGAGGTATATGAAGTAGAATCTCCATACAGAACCATAAAAATGGGAGAGATTTGTCATTTGGCATGTTTTAATCTAAGAGCTCACCAACTCCTTCTTTAAGTGAAATTTTATTTAAATTCTTTTAGAGAGTGGTTTAAATTGCCTTGCTTTAAAGGGGGCAGCTGAACTCAATGAAATGGATCACTCCTGTGTAAATTCCATCTATGGCTATTTGCTACTCATAACACAACACAGAGGCTTACCTTCCCAGTATTTCCAGTAATTCTGCTATGCCATTATGATGCTCTGTTTCATAAATAAACCTAGAAAAAACCAATTTTCCAATTAGAATTAAGACACTGAACTAACCTGAATAAGAAAACAATGCCGTAGGAGGAGCCTCGGAGCCAGGCAACAAGAAGCGTCTACTTGTGCAAACACTGCTCGTGGTGAGCAAGGAGCCCTTCAGGAACCAGAGAAACTCCTCAAGGCCTGGAGGTGTACACGCCTTGAGGGCAGAGAGCTCAGTCTTGTACACATGTTTTCCTCAATATTTTATTTTGAAAAATTTCAAGCATCTAGGAAACCTGAAGGAATTCTACAGGGAGCAGCCATTTCAAATGTGTACCATCTGCTTGATCACACACACATCTGTCCATCCATCCTTTACTTGTTCATTAATCCATCTTACATTTTTGCCGTATTTCAACATAAGTCAATGTCTTACTTAGTTTTAAAGCCTACAGTATTTAGCACAGTTCTTGCAAAGGGCAGAAGTGATTCCTGAACACCTCCTGGTCTACCTGCCTAGTTCCCCACTGACACCCACACACATCCTCTGTACTGCCTCAGGTGTGATCTTTCTGAAGCACCCATCTGCGATAGACCCAGCTCCCTTCCTCTGAGAAGTCTCTGTCCACTGCGCCTGCTTCTGGTGGACCCCCAAGAAATGTACCCCACCGTCTGTGTCAGCCCGTCTCCCTCCAGATGGGGTCACTGTGAAGACAGGGCCAAGGACTTTTCGTGACTATGTTCCCAGGGCTAGGAGCAAGCCTGGCATCTGTTTGATGATGAGAACACATCTGTTGAATAAACCAGGGACAAGGAGAGGGAACAGTGACATGTTAGGAAATGGGAAAGTGTCCTCCCACAAAGGGGTCCCACAGAAACAAAGAAGCCTCTCCTGCGCCAAGCCTCATGCACCTGGGGTTGGTCTAGAGCAACCCACAAGGAGTATCCTGCAGGAAGTGAGAGGATCTGAAAGATCCCTGCCCATCACTTGAAAACCATTTGTTTAGAGACAGCTCTAAGCCAAAAATAAATTTGAGCGGATTAAAAAATTCAACTTTGAAATTTTTTTTTTTTGAGACGGAGTTTCGCTCTTGTTACCCAGGCTGGAGTGCAATGGCGCGATCTCGGCTCACCACAACCTCCGCCTCCTGGGTTCAGGCAATTCTCCTGCCTCAGCCTCCCGAGTAGCTGGGATTACAGGCACGCGCCACCATGCCCAGCTAATTTTTTGTATTTTTAGTAGAGACGGGGTTTCACCATGTTGACCAGGATGGTCTCGATCTCTCGACCTCGTGATCCACCCGCCTCGGGCTCCCGAAGTGCTGGGCTTACAGGCTTGAGCCACCGCACCCGGCTCAATTTTGAAATTTCATTCACTTCATTTGAAACAAATGAAATAGTATGACTTTAAAGAGGCCAAATACCCACAGATGTGAAATATTTTTGAAGAATGGGTCTTAACTTATCTATTTCCAAATGATCAGAATTCACTTAGGCTGGTGCTTGAATTGGGTCCCGAAGGAGGATTTTAACAGATAGATTTTTTTTTTTTTTTTTTTTTTTGAGATGGGGTTTCACTCTTGTTGCCCAGGCTGGAGTGTAATGGTGCAATCTCGGCTCACCGCAACCTCTGCCTCCTGGGTTCAAGTGATTCTCCTGCCTCAGCTTCCTGAGTAGCTGGGATTACAGGCATGTGCTACCATGTCCGGCTAATTTTGTATTTTTAGTAGAGACGGGGTTTCTCTATGTTGGTCAAGCTGGTCTTGAACTCCCAACCTCAGGTGATCTGCCCACCTCAGCCTCCCAAAGTGCTGGGATTACAGGTGTGAGCCACCATGCCCGGCCTTAACAGACTTTTTTTTTTTTTTTTTTTTAATGGCAGTGTGGAGAGGGAGAACTCCTTTGCTGGAACAGATCCGTGACATGGAGTGAGGTGGGCAAGATGCATGGAGAGGCTGGTAGGCCAGCTTAGAAAAAACAAAATCTGGCTGGGCACAGTGACTCACACCCATAATCCCAGCACTTTGTGACGCCAAGGCAGGTGGATCACCTGAGGTCAGGAGTTCGAAACCAGGTTGGCCAACGTGGTAAAACTCCATCTCTACTAAAAATATAAAAATTAAACAAAAAAATTACAAAAACGAACAAACAAAAAAAAAAAAAGAAAAAAATATAAAAATCAGCTGGGCGTGGTGGTGCATGCCTGGAGCCCCACATACTTGGGAGGCTGAGGTGGGAGGATCACTTGAACCCGGAAGGTAGAGGCTACAGTGAGCTGAGATGGTGCCACTGCACTCCAGCCTGGGCAACAGAGTGAGACTGTGTTTCAAAACAAAAAAACCCAAAAAGCCAAGATCTGTTTTTGCCGGTGCCAGGAAGCAGAACCTTTAGCAGCCAGACACAGTAGCACTACAATGCATGTGGCCACAGCATGAGAGTGAGGCGGGGACGTTAACTGGGGCAGAGCCTGGAGCCATGGGTGACAGGAACGACAGCGGTGCCGGGGCCAGAAACAGAAAGTGCTCTCACCCGGTGTCCCTGAGCCTGCACCTACCTGAGGCTTGGAGGCTGTGACCAAGCAGAAGTCAGTCCATGTGTGTCTACACTGAGAGGTGCTTTAATTTACCAAACTCACCCTACAGGCTACCTTTGCATACGCTGGGGCCAAGCCGCTTCGGTTTACTACCCCTCTAGCAAGTACCTTGTAGAGCTGTGCTCTGGGCGCTCAGAGACAAAGACCTCAGAACCCCTTCTGCTCTAGCTCCATCAGCTTTAACATTTACATAACGGTGGCCTCTAGCTGTAAGCCGTTTTGTTTTCCTAAATCAACATGACCACATTCTTACTGATACATTATTGATTTGTAATTTCTTACACCTGCTTTGAAGTAGGTAGAAGAAAGAAAATCAGGACAGCTCCTCTCCTTCTTCCCTGTCCTGTGGAAGACAAACAGGGACAATGGGAGGGAAACAGAGAACCCTGGGAGCCGGCGAGAACGTTTCTCACTCTTTCAGCAGAAAGGGAATCAGACCCCCAGACACTGAGCTGGCACCTGCTGGCTGCAGAAGTCTCCAGAATGGATTCCTCAATGCCTTTCCTGCTTGTATGATGTGTTCTGGCCTTGCGGGAAGAGGTGGACTCTATTTCTCCTTCCTCTGAAGCTGGGCTGTCCTTGCGCCCTGCTTTGACCAATACAAAGGGCAGATGTCACTCTGCACTGGTTCCAAGCCAAACCCTTAGCACTGGGGCTCCTGCCTCTCCCCTCCTGGATGGGGCCGTGGCTGCAGGAACTCCCATAACCTGGAGGAGCTCCAGCACAGCACAGAAGGGGCGTGGGGACCTGCTCAGCAGCCCCTGTGAACACTCCAGCCCCAGCACACGCCACGGAGCAGAACGGTCTGGATGAGCCCAGTGCAGATGACAGCATCATGAGGGATGATGAAGCATGGCTGACAGAAGCCAGCGAGCTGGGAGTGGCTCCTGACTCCAGGATGGCGTGAGGTAGTGATACATTCTGGCGATGATGGGGACAGTATGACAGCATCTCTCTGTGAGATAAGAGCATGAGCAGGTGCTGCACAGCCTCACTGCAGGGCCAGAATGAGGATGAAGCATGGGCCATGTTCTTGTTGCACAACAAGAGAAGGAACTGCACACTGCCTTGCCCACCCAGCCTCCAGGTCCCATGGTGTGCCAGCAGGCATCACGGGTAATTGACAGCACCATTCAACTCACACTAAAGCTGATGAGAATGAGAAACTATAGAAATAAATAGCAACCTTATATTTACATTTTCAGTGAAACGGAACCAAATATGTTCAAAATGTATTTTCCTTACAAGACATAGCTGTACTATATTGAACTTAGATGAGCTGGCTGGGTATGGTGGCTCACACCTGTAATCCCAGTACTTTGGGAGGTTGAGGTAGGAGGATCACTTGAGGCCAGGAGTTCCAGATCAGCCTCGGCAACACAGTGAGATCCCCATCTCTACCAAAATGTAAAAAATGAGCCAGATGTGGTCACATCTGTAGTCCCACCTACTTGGGAAGCTGAGGGGGAAGAATCCCTTCAGCCCAGGAGTTTGAGGTTGCAGTGCGCTATGATAGCATCACTGTACTCCAGCCTGGGTGACAGAGTGAGACCTGCCTTAAAAAAAGAGAAAAGAAAAAAACTTGGGTGAGCTGAATACATCTCTCAAGATCTTTCTTCTTTTTTTCTCGCATGAAATGAGGGGGTAGTGGTACTGACAATGAGGACCCAAACCAATTGTGGAATCTAGACAGCATGCTTGCTGTTGATTGCATATGCAGGACAATTACAGAAGAGGTTACTCAATGCATGCACACAGACACGAATGCCATACTCCAGCACCGAACCTTTAGCGAGAACTGAACTAAATTATGTGTAACGACTTTTGAATACTACTCTACTTAAGTATTTCGTTAGGTTTCTGGAAGGCATGAAACGTTTTCTACTTTTTACATGCAGATGTTCAATACATTTGTGATTCTGCTATCTGAACAAAACCTACTAGTGTTAAGAAAACAAATCAGTAGGTAGAGCTTTAATTTTGGGTCAAAAAGACTGAAATTTAAATTTTACCTGTTGTATGTTAATTAAATAATGTATATTATTGTTTTCATAGAGAAGTACATCAGCCAAGTAATGATCTTTTTCAAAAGGAATCATGATACCAAGAAATATAAAATAGAAACATAACATTTAGGAAAATGACATCATTCTCTGGTTATAGCTGATGTGTCAGGTCTGGGCTATGTCCAGCACTGGGCTCCATTTTATAAATGAGATGTGGGGAACTTGGAAGGAGTTCAAAGGAAAGCCACACATGAAATGAAAGGCTCTCAGGCTGAAATGCCCTATCAGGTGTGGAGACCGGGGAGGGAATGAGACCCCAATGACTGCAGACGGGCAGGATGGGGCGCCCCCGACACAGGCCGCACAGCAGGCCGGCACGGGATGGGGAGCCGGGGCTGTGGGTCTCAGCAGAGGTCTCACTTGCCATCTGTCTCAGATGCCCCTTTATTTTTCCCGTGCTTGATCACTGTGACTGAGAAAGGACCGAGGCCTGTGTTTGCCGTGGCTGACACCTGGTCCTTCCCCAGGACATCGCCCGTGCTCTGTCCACACCCTGGCCCTGCAGCGAGGCTGTGTGGCACCTGCTTGTGCTCTTATCCCAAGGAGAGATGCCATCCTACTGCCCCCATTATCACCAGGATATGTTACTATCTCTCATCATCCTGCAGTCAGGTGCCTTAGAGGCAAGCTGACCTGAGAAGCTACAATTTATAGAGGAAACTGCTCATTTAGTAAGCTTTCCAGGAACAAATAAGAAACAACAGGAACTGTTTCCTCTATTGACATTTACTTGGTGCCACCGCAGGGTGGGACGTGAAGCTGGCACTGGGGCGGGGCATGCAACAAATCAGCCAACATCATGGCTGCCCTTGTTGAAGACCAGACTCACCGCCAAGTCAGACAGAGCCTCCAGTGAAGGGATGTTTCAGGAAGCCTGGGAGGCTAAGGGAAGGGCTGGTGGAAAAAGACATCCTGGGTGGCTCAAACACTGGCTGCAGAGCTGTGATGTGGAAGGAGCCTGGGAGCTGAGCAGAGGCTGGCTGGGGAATAGGCGGGCCTGGAGGTGGGCCTGCCACTGGACGCTGTCCTCCTCCAGCCGCTGCTCCAGGGGGCTTTCCCTCCCCTGACACACAGTGGGAATCTCCAAATCTTCAACCAAGGTGCACAGATCTCAGGCTTTCTACAGATGAATGACATCATTCCTGCCCCACCTTCTCTGACTGAGACTCCGTGGGAAGAATGAGGTAAGGCACAGATGGAAGGGAAAAGCTGGCGTGAGGGTTAATACTGAGTGTCAACTTGATTGGATTGAAGGATGCAAAGTATTGCTCCTGGGTGTATCTGTGAGGGTGTTGCCAAAGGAGACTAACATTTGAGACAGTGGACTGGGAGACGCAGACCCACCCTCAGCCTGCGTGGGCACCATCTATCAGCTGCCAGCATGGCTAGAATAAAGCAGGCAGAGGAATGTGGAAGGGCTAGACTGGCTGAGTCTTCCGGCCTCACCTTTCTCCCATGTTGGATGCTTCCTGAACTCCAACATAGACTCTAAGTTCTTCAGCTGCACCGTCGGCCTGCCTACTTGTGAGCTTTTGGGACTCGGACTGGCTTCCTTGCTCCTTATCTTGCCTATTGTGGGACTTCACCTTGTGATCGTGTGAGTCAAATCTCCTAATCAACTCCCCTCCAAACGTTCATCTATGAGTCCCGTCCTTCTAGAGAACTGTGACTAATACAGTTGGTTTCGATGGAACCAATGCATCTACCTTTCTATGAAACTAGACCTTTCAGTAGAAACAAGAACAATGGAGGGACCCAGGGTGTGGCGCTGGGGAGCCGGGTGGCTCCGGAGGGAGCTGTGGGGACAGGGGAGGAAGGCAGGGAGGATGAGCCCGGCCGGCCCACGCACGCAGTGCATGAGGGGGTCCACCAGCACGCAACACACAGGCTTCGAGAAACCCCTCCACACAAGCTGGGTCCCGTCAGAGCAGACGACGGGGTGGGGAGCGTTGGGCGGGGAAACGGAAAAGGACAACGCCACCCATACGCAACTTACCTATAAAATATATTATTTATCTGTTTTCTGATGTAAGCTCTCAAGCCTAGGAATTTTCCATAGATTCTGTGAAGGGTGGTTTTAAGAAAATCTCTCTCCCGAGGATCTTCACTGTCAAAGAGCTCTAAAAGCTTTGAGAAGAAAAAGACACTTAGTGGCTGCGTGTCACCACTCCGCCAGGGCTTTGACAGGGCCTGCTCATTTGTACCTTACCTGCAATACAAACTTCTGATCAATATATTTCTTCGCTATATTAGGTTGGAAATCTGGAGACTCTAAAAATCTTAAGAAAAATTCATAAACAAGCTAGGAGGAAAAAAAAAACAACAAGTCAAATAACGTGAGATTTTATTGACTGGAGAGTAAAATACACTAGGAGTTGAATCTTCATTTGCCTGCAAATATTAGCCTCTTAAAGCCGCATATCTACACAATTAATGAAAAATTACATGGCTTAATTTAATTATAAATGGTGATGGCAATTATTTTATTTGGTGAGACCCATAGACTATATCCTTAAATGGCATTTAAACAAAACAGTGTCCATGGCTGATGTCAGAGAGTTCTAGTACACTGTTCAGAGACCACAGGGCACAGATGCCACAAACCACGCCACAGCCCAACTCTGTGGGGGGCAGATTTGCCGCCTGTCACCTAGGAGTGTCCCACAGTGCCGAGGCGCAGAGCCAACCAAATGCATAGGAACTCTGGGGCTGCCAGGTAAGAGGGCCCTAAGATGCGGACTCTGAACCGTGACCTGAAGCTCGGATGTGCTGGGTGGGACAGTGTGGCCTGCCTGTCCCTGAGGGATGGCCCTCCCACCTGCATGCCTGGTTCCTGCTTTGCTCATGCTGGCCTTGGTGCCCCCTTGCCAATGCCCTTCTGCCTTACAAACACCCTGGGGAAAGGCAGTAACCAGCACAGGAACCTGGGTGCCCCGCAGGCACACATCAAATATGAATACCAAAAACTGGGAGCTTGTCAGCTTAAGACCTCTGGGCCCAAATTCAACAGCCATCAACAAAGTAGCCATTTTCATTGAGAACATACGGACAATTTCACATCTTCATTGGCTGTGTAAAGTGGTCAAACATACACATTAACTTTTCTCTATTCTGCTGAAATTCTTTGCTCATATGTATGGGTTTGCAAGGACCATGCTACTGAGGAAGAGAGGTCCAACTGCCCGAACCAGTGCGCCTGCTCTGTGGACCCCAGGCCACTCCCACACATCACTGGTGCCCTCTGATTCTGGTCATCCCAGAGCCCAATACCTGTAGATGAGGCCAGGCTGCTTCTAACGTTGGTTCGTCTTCCTCTGGGTCAAATTCTGCTCCCGTGGGATTAGACGAAGGTGGTAATGTTCGGAACATGTTAACTGCAAACTAAAATCCGCATGTTCTATAATTACAACCAGGGCATTCAAAATATTTGCAAAGAACATTTTAAAAAGTCTCAAGTAATTCTAACAGTAGCCACTTCCCATGGTAACTTAGCTCCTCCTCGTCCTCAAAATCCAGAAGCCAAGTGGGTCCCCAAAGACAGCCCGGATCAAAACTGCAGCAGGAAACACTGCTTTGGACAGGTGACCACGAAAGTTGACCACCAAAGTTACTTGCACTCTTAACTGTCAAACTTTAAATGACACGCAACACCAACAAAGCCTGATGGCACAGTGATGGCTTCTGAGGTCTGACACTATCCAGTGGGTGCAAGAGCAAGAAGAGTGTTCAAAATGAGAGTAAAAAAAGGACGACATGACGAAGGCTCCAGCAGAGTCACAGCTGAAAATGCCGACAAGTGGCAAGTGCTGCGTCACGCTGGGAGGACCCGTGAGACGACTGCACCGATAAACACTGCAGTCAGCAATGACGAGGAAAGCAACAGTCAGGGCGGGACGACTTCTGAGTGGCTAGGATCGTTTCTGAGAAAGGACTGCTCAGGGGCACAGAGAGCACTGCTGGAGGGCAGCCTGGCTGTGCATCCCAGCGTGGGCTGTTGGATTCCTCTCAGTCTGTTTGGACTTGTATTACACATACTGACAGATCAGTGACATAAATAGAAAAGATTAGTGTTTCCATGCCATAAATTATAACCTATTTTTCTTTTGTACTGAGTCTATTTATTTATTTTTGAGACAGTGTCTCCCTCTGTGGCCCAGGCTGGAGTGTAGTAGTGCGCACTCGGCTCATTGCAACCTTTGCCTCCCGGGTTCAGGCGATTCTCCTGCCTCAGCCTCCCGAGTTACAGGTGTGCACCACCACACCTGCCTTATTTTTCTATTTTTAGTAGAGACAGGATTTCACCATGTTGGTCAGGCCGGTCTCAAACTCCTGACCTCAGGTGATTCCCCCCTCCTCAGCCTTCCCAAGTGCTGGGATTACAGGTGTGAGCCACCACACCCTCTTTTGTACTAAGTCTAAACATGATTCGTTACCTTACTGAACCTCTGAATGAATCATGTGCCAGCTATATAACTGGGCTCTGGTGCATGGCTCTTACAGGTGATCACAAAAAGCCCCAGTTCCACCACTCTCAAAAGCACAAAATCAAAACTTTTGACACAAAAGATTAAAATCTGACTTTACAACAACGATGGGAAGGTGTTTCTAGAGAGTCCAGGGCAAACTTGGCTGGCTTTAGATAACCAGTCTTGTAAAGATCAAGCTAATTCTAAATGTTACCCCCCCATCCCCCGGCTTTTTTTTTTGAGATAGAGTCTCGATCTGTCACCAGGCTGGATCTTGACTCACTGCAACCTTCATCTCCCAGGTTTAAGCAATTCTTCTGCTTCAGTCTTCTGAGTAGCTGAGACTACAGGTGCACGCCACCACGCCTGGCTAATTTTTTTATTTTTAGTAGAGATGGGTTTCACCATGTTGGCCAGGATGGTCTTGATGTCTTAACCTTGTGATCCACCCACCTTGGTCTCCCAGAGTGCTGGGATTACAGGCGTGAGCCACTGTGCCCGGCCTCTTTTCTCCTCTTAAAGACAGGATGTTGCTCTGCTGCCCAGGCTGGAGTGCAGTGGCCACCACAGCTCACTGCAGCCTCAACTCCTGGGTTCAAGCAATCTTCCTGTCTCAGCCTCCCAGGTAGCTGGAACTACCAGCGCACACTACCACTTTTTGTTAATTTTATTTACTTTTTGCAGAGACAAGAAATTGCTATGTTGCCGAGGCTGGTTTTGAACTCCTGGGCTTAAGCAATCCTCTTGCCTTGGCCTCCAAAAGTACTGGAATTACAGGCGTGAGCCACTGCACCTGCCCATTTCTTCCTTTGTTTACTGTTATTAATACTGAACTCCAAACCTTAGTATCATTTTTTCAGAAAGCCCTCAGCTATAAAAGTGCTGAGCATCAAATGCTTGTTCTCTGTGTCATCTGAGGGGAGCCAGCATTCAGGATCAACCGTAATGGCCTTCAAGGACAATGCAGAAATGCAGGGATGAAAAAAGGGGCTGAAAAGCCAGAAACAACTAATTAAAAAAAAAAAAAATTTCCAGTAAAAGTATGAGTAATGTTCCTAAGACACAGGTACAAGGAAAAAAGTCTGCAATCCAAACCAAAAGTTAACGTGACTCTCACTGGGGTATGATTTCTGGCAATTACTACTCTCCAGGGATTGTCCTCTTCACTGTGATGCTGGTGTGTGTACAGGGCACTGCAAGGGAACCCCAAAGAACAGTGGTTGGCAGGTAGATAGCCCTGCCTCAGTTGCTGGCCCATGGGCACTCGGTGCAGACAGGGGATTAGTCTGCCCCTCCTGGTGCCCTGACCCCAAAGTCCACAGATGTGAGCAAGGAGATGCGAAGAGCTCAAATTCTAAGGAAAGACCATACACACGCTTGGGGTGGCTGCCGTCTCCCAGGGTATGTGGAGAAGCAATAGAACTGGTCCTGTCATCAGCAGCCACTGCCCAAGCTCTCCGTATCTCCTAGGGCCATGAAGGACAGATACAGCAAAGTCTGAACTGAGTCTTTAGCCCCTGTGGGGAGTGTGGCATTTGTGAACTGGGGTTTTCTATGCTCTCTCAAAGCCAAAAGATTGGGGTCAGGGCCCAGTCACCCACAGACCAGGGTCAGCTTCAGGAAAGGGAGATGGCACTTGGGTCTTCAGTGGGTTAGAGCTCTGGGCCCTGCCTGGTGCCAACAGGAGCAGAGCACCGTGTGGGGAGGGCAGAGCCTGGGCACGAAATCTGGCTGGCAGAGGGGTCTGTGAACAGGACCAAGCCTGTGGGAACAGCCTGTGACATCAGGCCCTGAGGAACCATGGAGCCTGGAAGGAGAGCGGAGCCGCCTCCTCCGAGGTTTCCAGGGTTGCCCATTAGGGACAGAGAGGCCAGAGCAGGAGCTGCAGGGCCACCCAGGAAGCTGCCAAGGGAGAGGGAGGTCAGCGCACCCAGAGAGGAGGCTGTCGGCCTCAGAGGAGAGGAAACAGCTGCCTCTCTGAGAGAAGCCCACTGCCCGTGAGTCACAGACATACAGCAGAGGAAGAGACCACCATGCTGGCCGAGGCCACAGGGAGCAAAGCAGAACAGGCAGCTGCTCTTCCCCTCTGCTCTGGGTTCTGCTCAAAGCCCCAGAGGAGGGAGGACAAGAGGGACTCAGAGCCAACCCTGCTTCCCCTCCTCTCCCACGGCATGTCCCGCGCTGGCCAGGACGCCTGGGGTGTGGCTTACATGCCATGGAGAGGGTCTGAAATTTAAAGCTTTAACCTAGATGGGATTTCTGTAACTGGGGATGACTAAAAAGTTAACCAACTTGCCCAAGATGTATTTAGGGTCAGGAAAGTGTGATGTCACCAGTCATGGTCAAAGGCGATAGCTGAAAAAGGTAAAATGTGCCGCACTGAGACAGCTGGCTAGGGCACAGTGTCCAGCTGTGCAAACACTGCTGTGAGTGTTGCTGTAAAAGCATTTTATAGATGTGGTTAACACTGAGAATCAATGGACTTTAAGTGGCGATCACCCTTGAGAATGTGGGGGCCTCATCCAGTCAACTGAGAGGCTTGTGAGACCCAAACTGCGGCATCTCTAAGGAGAGTCCCCCACGGCCCAGTCTCCCGTCTGCTGCTTGTCCGGGGAGTCCAGACCCGCCTGCCGGACTCACCCACGGCAGAAGGTAAGTCCCTGAGATCGCAATCGCTGTCTCCCTGCTGTTTTGTCTGGATAGCCCCGACTGAGGCACCCAGTCAGCTGAGATTCCTAAGTAAACTGGTGTTTTCTACTGGCAGGAAAGCTAGTGATTAGGGTTTCCAGTGGAAGCTCTCCCGTGCAGTTGATAGTCAGCCCAGTAGCCAGGCCCCATCTCAAACACCTGCAACTCACTGAATCCTCGATGCTGAGCTGACAGCCTGCAAAGTGACTCAGACGGCCTGCTCTGAACACCACGTCCTCTCTTCAGTATCTGTCTGGGACTCAGTAATTGTGCCCCCACTTCCTTAAATTTATATATTAAAGACCTAAATCCTGGCATGGCTGTATTTGGAGATGGGGCCTCAAAGAAAATAATTAAGGGTAAATGAAGTCATAAGGGTGGGGCCCTGCCCCTCCAGGATCAGTGTCTTTGTAAGAAGGGATAGTAGAAGGCTTGTACTCACCTTCTCTGCACTTGCTCAGAGCAAAGGCCATGGGAGGGCACAGTGGCCGTCTGCAAGCCTGGAAGAGGCCCTCAGGAGGGAATAAACCCTGCTGGAACCTTGAACTTAGACTGTCCAGCCTCCAGAACGGACAGAAGATACACTTCTGTGGTTTAAGCCACCGCGTCTGTGTATTTTGTTAGGGCAGCCTGAGCCCTTGACTGATGGCTGACCTAGGCTCAGGAAGGCTCTTTCCAGGCCAGTGCTGATGGACTCAAAGGCATTCTCACGTGTAAGAAAAACTGCACGCCTAACTTCTACACACCTTTCTCACCACATTATACTGCATTAATTTAGTGCACATTTCTAGAAAAGGTTAAATAAAAAGTAATATTTGGGGGGAAAAAGGAACAGAAGGCAAACAGCGTGACACCTCAAATTATTCTTGGGTTTCTAACTTAGCAACATATCTTAGCACAAAAGCTTCAGGGAAAGATCAGAGGCAGGAGGCTCAGGTACAGAAATTTGGGGTGATGCCGTTTGTGTGCAAATGTCACTACCATGCTACCTGGACACATGGATCCGGTCTGAGGAAACAGAGAAGACGTCAACATCGTGTGGTGAACAGCAAAGCAGCTCTGAGGTCTATGGAGTACCGGGCCTTCAGTGCAGCACACAGATTCACTGTGATCTCTCAAAGAAGACCTACGGATCCAGCGCATACCCAGAGGCACGGATGTAGAATCACGTTGCCCAAGAAAGGCGGCACAGCCTCATGGAAACAGTCTCTCTACATCCTCTTCCCACCTAGAAGAAGGACTTCAGACCAGACAGCCTGCCCGAGCCTCAATTATCTCCTTTGTTGGAAACGGTAAAGGCTGGGCGCGGTGGCTCACACCTGTAATCCCAGCACTTTGGGAGGCCAAGGCAGGTGGATGACTTGTGATCAGGAGTTCAAGAACAGCCTGGCCAACAAGGGGAAACCCCATCTCCTCTAAAAATGCAAAACTTAGCCGGCTGTCATTGTAGGCACCTGTAATCCCAGCTACTTGGGAGGCTGAGGCTGGAGAATTGCTTGAACCTGGGAGGTGGAGGTTGCAGTGAGCCGAGATTGCCCTACTGCATTCCAGCCTGGGTGATACAGTGAGACTCTATCTCAAAAAAAAAAAAAAAAAAAAAGAAAAAAAAGAAAAAGAAAAAAAAAGAAAAAAGGGCAAATGGGTAAAACCTTTTCTGCATTGGGCTTCGGTGAGAATCACATAAAACACATGCAAAAGCACTTACTAAATGGAAAACCATGACGCAAGCACTTCCCAAACGTTGGTGACTGTTGTTTCTCCAACCTCCACAGGACAACGAGGGCACCCATGTGAGTGCACACATATGTCTGCGTGTGATTCACACGGCCCCATCTGGGCCAGGACCGACTCTGGCTAGTATCAGGAAGCACCTGCTTCTGCTGCCTCCCTGGCACTTCCACTTTCAGTACCTAAATCAGCCCTGCGGATGTTCTCCAAATCGCTAAATTTACTAAATTAGATGTAAACTAAAATGGCCCAAGAAGCAACTTTGTGGAAAATTCTTACGATTCAGCAACATCATGCAGCCTTTCTGTATGTGTTATCATTCATTACCAATGGGTGAAGTAATAAAATATTTATGCCATAACATAACTGGAGCAGTGTAACATATAAAAATTTAAGATATGAAGGGACACATTAAAAAAAAAACCCACTGATTGTCTAATTTTAGAGGCAACAGGAAAAAAAAGTTTGGTTATTTACAGTTCTCCATTCAAAACCACAAGGGTTATTCTGTTATTTATTCTGTTTTATTCAATGTCAACAGGATTTATGACAGGTGAACCCATCAAAGGCCAAATCACAGTTACTGCAGAACACTTCCTCCCGTGATAGAACAGCTAGCTTCTACAAGGCATATTGCTAAGAGACATTTCTGGCAAGGGCAGAATGTGTAAGCCCATCCACAATAGATATATTTTTAAATACAAAATTGTCATTTGTTTGCAAATGATATAGCTGGAAAACAGAGGCAACAGACAGACCATCACAACTAGATTAGCACATGCAAACAACAAAGAGACAAAACCAACAGCAGCCACCTCTTCACTAACAAAAAGCCGTTAAAAAAATGAAACAGAGACGAAGACTCCATACACCCAGACGGAAACACTATTAAGTGCCTGGGAATTAATGCCCTGGTTATAAGGCCTTGATGGAGACAGCAGAAAATTCTAATAAAAGGCACTGATGAACCCCCAATCAATGGAGGAACCTTTGATGTGGGATGACACCATGTTACAAAGATGGAACTTCATAGAGCAATGTGGAAAGTAGATACAATCTTGAACTGAATTTCTGATGAACTCAATAAACTTAATTTAAAATTTAGGTAGAAGAGTAAAAATCATAGTAGCAGTCTTAAAGGGAGAAACTACTCCTTTTCCCATTTGTAAAGTGAGTTTGAATCTGCTTTCATGGCAGCAGAACTCAGCTATCATCTAGAGAACGTAAGTGCACAGCAATCCCAGCACCTGCCACTGTGCCTGGCACCTAGGAGGCCCTCAAACACCTGCTGAGAGTAAATCCTCGAGGTGAGGATCCTGGGAAAAGCAGGCATCAGTCACCTTATTAACCGCAACACCAATTAATTACCTGAAAACTGAAAAATGTCTCATTAAACCTTTACATCTCAGCTGCAAAGTAATTACAGTCCCAATTGGGCCCCTAATTTTAAGCTCTTCTATGACGCTGTACATTTTCTTTCGAATATTTATCTCAAATAGGACTTGGTGGCTGGGAGGTCCCTGGTTTAATGTCTTCCTGCTGGCCCTGGCGCACAGTGAGTACTTGGCAGGGACTCAGGTGAGGAAGGCAGAGCCTTCTTCCCACTCATCTACCCCATGCTTCCGCCGCAGCCAGAGCTGCTTTCAAAGAATCGATTTCACCTCCTAATAGATGCCATGAGGTGACAGTCAAGAACAGAATCACATTTAAAATTCTTACTTTGAATAACTTGCTATTTTTATAATCTATTCAAATATGTTCCTAAATAGCAGTTAAAGATATGGAAATAAAAACTTACAGGCCAGGTGCGGTGGCTCACCCCTGTAAATCCCAGCACTTTGGGAGGCCGAGGTGGGCAGGTCACTTGAGGTAAGGAGTTTGAGATCAGCCTGGTAAAACCCCGTCTCTACTAAAAACATAAAAATTAGCCAGGTGTGTGGCATGTGTCTGTAGTCCCAGCTACTCCAGAGGCTGAGGCAGGAGAATCACTTAAACTTGGGAGGCGGAGGTTGCAGTGAGCTGAGACCATGCCACTGCACTCCAGCCTCGGTGACAGAGCGAGGCTCCTCAAAAAAACCCAAAACCAAAACAAAAACCAAAAAAAAAAAAAAAACTAACAAACATTTGTAGAATAATTAAATTTAGTCTAAACTTTTCAAATAATATTTTAATTTTCTCCAATTTCATAACTATAGAGTATCATCTTAAGCAAGAAAATGAATCATTTATAATTATATGCATGAGTTTTTAAACTTCTGTTTTTAAGTTTAGAAAATTTATTTATACATGATAAGAAATCATTCACAATACTTAGAATTCAATTCAATTAGTGTCATTTAGAGATAACACTGAATTTGGAAGTGCTTTTTAGTTATTTACTCTGGGCCAAAGACGAGTTTCGCATAGATTCTGAATGATGCATTCCCAATGTTTTTACTATGAAAAATTTCAGTGCAGTAAAATTGAAAGAATTTTATGGTGAATAGCCATCACCTAGATTTTACCATTAACATTCTAATATATTTGCTTTATCATGTATTCTGGTTTCTTTTTGCTGTAAGGTCTGAGAAAGTTTACTAACGCTTTAGAATAGCAGAACAACATACTCTGTATGCAATGTGTTATAAATCATCGGAGAAGGGAAGTTTCAGAGCTAAACTCCTCATCACTTCCCAGTCATGTATGCACGGCCATACCCCCAACCACCAAATGATGTATGAAATTATGCATTATAAATTATGCAAATAGTCTTTCACGTTTATAATAACCGCTAGATCCCCTGGGTGGATGGAGTTAAGTGTTTATTGAGCATCTATTATAAATGAGGCAGACTTATGCTTCCAGACAAGATGGAGTAACAAGGATGGGGTTTATCCTACTGCCTAAAACAACCAAAAATCTGGGCAAAAATATATAAAATTATGGTTATCAAGACACTGGATTTCAGGCAATGAAGGATAAGGACAGTGGTCCCTGAGAGATGGGAATAAGTGAGGTGTGCCCCACACCACCCAGCCTCCTGCCTTGATAGATTTTTAGGTTGTAGTATAAGAAGAAAGAACCTAAGTGGGGCCCAGCAGTCAAAGGGGGCTAGAATTTGCAAGGCAGGGTTCCACAGAGGAGAAAGTGGCACAGGGAGAGCTACAGCGATTTGCAGAGGCTCCTCACCTACTCAGCAGAGCACACACCAGCAGAGAAAACTACCAGAGGTGGGGAAAAGAACCACCTGAAGGGATTAGTGAGAACCCAGTACTTGCTCAGGGCTGGGAACAGTGTCTCTTCCCACCAACCAGGCTAGAAAAATTCGTAATTCATGGAGCATTGGCTTCATAATCAGAAAGGTCTCAGTGGTGGAGAATAATTAGCTCTGGTTTTAGTATAACTGCTCCTAAAACATCTTAAAAGCAAGAACTGAAAGGATCTAACTGTTTCCAAGTAACTTAATCGCATCCCCAAACAATCTCAAGAACAGGAATAGAGTTATGTACGTATACAGCACTCAACGAAGCAAAATTCACAATGTCAGACTTCCAATTAAAAATTACCAGACACGCAAAGAAGCAGGAAAAGTATTTATAACGAGAAGAAAAACCAATCAAATGAACTAAACTGAAGTGACACAAATGTTAGAATTAGCAGAGAAGGATATGAATACAGTATTCTGTGTCCAGAAAGTTAGGTGGACATGAAAGCTATTTTAAAAAGACGCGAATCAAACCACTAGAGATGACAACAATATGTACCCACTGATGTCTACTTGCTTAAGTAAACTTGGCCACTTAATTAACAAAATAATGTGTGAAATGAAAAATGTACTGTAATAAGAATTAACAGAATAGATACTAGGGAAAAGATTAAAGAACTTGAAGACAGTAAAGGAAACTATCCAAATGAAATACAGAAAAAACAAAAAAAAAGAATTAAGAGAAACAGAACATCAGCCTCAACTCCAAGAAGCCTATTACATGTTACTGAGGTCCCTAAAGGAGAAGAGGGGTCGTGGGACAGAAAAAATGGCTGAATTGTCAATGGCTGAATAGTTTCTGAAACTGACGAAAACGATAAACAAACGCTAAACACAAGAAAAATGAAGGAAACCATGGCAAGGCCCATCCTAATCAAATGGCTTAAAAAGAGCAATATGAGAAATAATTCTGAAAGTGTCCAGAGGGGGAAAGGGGACACTATGTCCAAAAGAACAAAGAAAAGGATGGCAGGAGACTTCTCATCAGAAACAATGCAAGCAAGACAACAGGCGAGCAAAAGTTTTTCAAGGATACAACAGTCGACATGGAATTCTACACCAGCAAGCAGATTTTTCAAAACTGAAGGCAAGACCCGGTACGGTGGCTCCCACCTGCAATCTCAGTACTCTGGGAGGCTGAGACGGGAAGACTGCTTGAGCCCAGGAGTTTGAGACCAGCTTAGGCAACCTAGTGAGACCCTGTCTCTACAAAAAAGTAAAAAAACTAGCTGAGTGTGGTGGCATATGCCTGTCATCCCAGCTACTGGGGCGGAGCTGGGGTAAGGGGTGAGGTGGGAGGACTGCTTGAGCCTGGAAGTCAAGGCTGCAGTAAGCCATGACTGCACCACTACACGCCAGCCTGGGCAACACCGCAAGACCCTGTCTCGAATTAAAAAAAAAAAAAAAAAAAAAAGGCAAAAGAAAAGAAAGGCTTTTCCAGATACACAAAAGCTAAAAGAATTTATCATTGGTAGACCTGTGCTACCAGAAATATTAGCAACGTCCTTCAAGCAGAAGGAAATTGTTATTAGATGGATATCTGAAGCTACACAATGGAACGATGAACAATGAAAATTGTAACTATCTGGGTAAATATGAAAGATTAAAAAAATCACTTAAATTTATTTAAAACAAAAATAATATACTGTGGGGTTTATAACACACCAAAATGCACAACAATAGCAGAAAGGCTGGGAGGGAGGAAAGAAGTATACTGTTGTAAACTTCCTACATTCTGTATGAAATAGTATGTTATCACTTGAAAGTAGATTGTGATAAGTTAAAGGTGTATTCTAGAAAAGATTAACAATTAAAATCAAACAATATGGAGTTACCATAAAAAAGCCAGCAAATGAGATAGGATGGAATCATAAAAAGTACTCGACTGATCCAAAAGATGCAGACGAAGAGGGAGGAGACAATAAACGGATGGGACAAATAGAAGAACATAGGAGGGTGGTACATTTAACCCAAGGACATTAATAATCACATTAAAAATAAGTGGTCTCAACACCCTGGAAGATAGAACTTGTCTGACTGAACAAAAAAGTGAGACTCCACAACATGGAATCTACCACAAGCCCACTTTAAGTAAAAAGATACGAACAGATGAAAAGTGAAAGGAAAGAAAAAGACACACCACGCTAACACTAGTCAAAAGAGTGCTGGGATGGCTGTATTAGAATCGGCCAGAGTAGATTTCAGAGCAAGTAACATTACCAGGAATACAGTCCTATCTATTACGGTAAAAGAGTTAATTTGCCCAGAGGATATACACTAAATATTTATATGACTATATATATAACATGAGGTAAAATCTGATAGAACTGCAAGAAAAAGACAATAAACAATCACAAATGGAAAATAAACCAACAGATCGATTTACAATGACAATGAAAAAACAAAATGCTAGTTTATGAGTCTGGGAAAATATTTATAGCACCTGTTTGCTGACAACACAAAACAACAAGACCGAAACGGGGAGACACGCCGCGTGCACGGGCTGCGGAGCTCCTGCTGCTCGGAGGCCAGCGCTGCACGCGCAGTCGAACCCCCTGGAGGATATTCTGCAGACAACAAGCGACTTTAAAATTTATATGGAAAGGTAAAATAACTACAACAGTCAAAACAATCTGAAAAAGAAGAAAGGGGTTAGTGGAGTCACGCGATCTGATCTCAAAATTTACTATAAAGTACAGTAATGAAGACAGTGCGGGCTGGCGAGCAGAGATACACGAACAGATGCAACAGGACAGAGTCCAGAACTTCACAATATGCTCAAGTGACTTTTGACAAGGGCACAAAAGCAGTTCAGTGGAGATTTGTCTGCCTTTACAATGAACGGAGCAACTGGAAATCCATACACCAAAGAATGGATCTATACCGCAGACAAAACGGATCACAGACCTAAACGTAAAATGTGAAACTATGAAGAAAATACAGGAGGAAAACATTTGTGAGTTTAGGTTAGGCCAAGGCTTCCTAGATAGCATACCAAAAGCACTACTGATAAAGGACAAATCATAAGTTGGACTTTATCTAAATTAAGCATTTTTGCTCTGTAAAAGACACTTAAGAAAAAAGAAAAAAAGACAAGCTACAGACTGAGAGAAAAATATTTGCAAATCATAGATCTGGCAAAAAATCTGTGTCTAGATATGTAAAGAAGTCTCAAAACTCAAAACTCAAAAAAAAAAAAAAAAAAGCCCAATTAAAAAACAGGCAAACGATTTGAACACACACTTCACCAAGGAAAATATACAAGTGAATGACGACGAAGCACAGGAAAACAAACGCTTGGGCTGGGTGTGGTGGCTCATGCCAGTAATCCCAGCACTTTCGTAGGCTGAGGCAGGTGAATCACTTGAGCTCAGGAGTTCAAAACCAGCCTGGGCAATACAGTGAGACCTTGTCTCTACTAAAAATACAAAAACTAGGTGGGTGTGGTGGTGTGCGCCTGTAGTCCCAGCTACTCAGGAGGCTGAGGTGAGAGGATCACCTGAGCCTGGGAGGTCGAGGTGGCAGTGAGCCATGATGGAGTCACTCCACTCCAGCCTGGCTCACGAAGCAAGACCCTGTCTTCAAAAAAAAAAAAAGCTTGGCATCATTAGTCATTAGGGAAATGCATATTAAAATCAAAATGAGGTAAAAGGACTGATGACCCCAAATACTGACAAAGATATGGGAGGCCTGAGAACTCACACACTGCTAGGGGAATGTACACGGGCAGCCACTTTGGAAAACGGTTTGGCAGTTCCTTAGAAAGCTGAACACACACTTACCATACGCCTAGTGATTGCACCCCTACGTGTTTACCCAAGTTAAATAAAAGCTTATGTCTAAAATCTGCATGTAAATATTTATGATGGTGTTGCTGCCCAAAACTGGAAACACCCCAAATATCCCTCAACTAGGAAATGGATCAACAAACGGTGTCACTTCTGTATACTGAGACAACACCGAGAAGGAAAAGCAACAAACTGCGTAACAACATGGACGAATGTCCAATGCAGTGCGCTAATGAAGGAAGGGAGACTCAGAGGCTACACGCTGAATCCATTTATACAGTTTCCATTCTGGAAAAGACAAAACCATGTGTTAGAGAACAGACTAACTAGTGAGGGCCAGAGATAAAGGAAGAGGAAGGCTCTGACTACAAAGGGGGCATAAAGTCATGTTTCTGGAGGTTAAAGATCCTGTTCTACTCAGGAGGCTGAGGCAGGAGAATCGACTGAATCCAGGAGGCGGAGACTGCAGTGAGCCAAGACTGGGCCACTGTACTCTAGCCTGGGCGACAGCGCAAGACTCTGTCTCAAAAACAAAAAAACACAAAAAGCTGTTCTATATCCTGACTGTGTTATACACATTTATCCAACTTAGAGAACTGGCCACAAAAAAGAATGAATTTCAGTATATGTAAATTAAAAATTAATTTTGAAAAAGTTATGGAGACCGGGCACAGTGGCTCATGCCTGTAACCCCAGCACTTTGGGAGGCCAAGGCAGGCGGATCATGAGGTCAAGATACCGAAACCATCCCGGCCAACAAGGTGAAACCCCGTCTCCACTAAAAATATAAAAATTAGCTGGGTGTAGTGGCATGCACCTGTAGTCTCAGCTACTGGGGAGGCTGAGGCAGGAGAATCACCTGAGGCCAGGAGGTGGAGGTTGCAGTGAGCTGAGACTGTGCTCGTGCAACAGAGTGAGACTCCGTCTCCAAAAAGCAAACAAACAAAACATATGGGAAAATGTTCACTAGGTCATAAGGTCCCAAAACTTCTTGGTTCACAATGCCCTTGGTGTCTTAGTAATTTCTTCACTGCACCCCTAGCCCAAAAGAAATACCTAACAACTTTGGACTTCTGAAAACACCCAGCTTTACTGAGATACAATTTATATAAAATTAACTGTACATATTTAAAGTGTACAATTCGATACATTTAATATATGCATATACCTGTGAAACGATCATATACTCGGATAATAAACATACTCATCACCCCAAAAGTTTCTCAGTAGCCTTCTGAAAATGCAATAAACATGAACTGGCTGATTGGAGGTAGAGATGGGTAGAACTGCGGAGGGGAAAGTAGGAAAAAGACTTAACTTTTTATTTTTATGTTTTTGTATTTGTTTCATTTGTTATCAAATAAGCACGTATTTCTTTTATAATTTAAAAACATCAAAGGAAAATCTCAAAATTTTAAGAACAAACAAACCTCTAAAAAACAGGTTACTAACATTCTCTGGATTTCAAAAAGTACTTGGGAATGCATGATTTAAATCCTGACTTGAAATAAATTTGTTTACTGAAACTCCATTGGTCAATATACTATCCCTTTTAATTCAACACGTTCTTTCCTCTTCCAAAATATCACCACCCTTACAACAAGTAAAACTTTTCCAGAACACACTGTAAATATCAGTTATAAAAACAGAAGAAGGAATGTGCCCCACATGAGTCCCTAAGTGAAGTACAAGACACCCATCTTGGGGAGCAGGGTGTGAGAGCTCCCCCAGGGCCCGGCCAGTAGATCCTAAGAACACTCTCATGTCCATAAAATGTGTAAGTCAACATCAAATCACTTACAGACAGTGCGGATTAAAATAATGTGATGTGCTAGTTTTCCCTGTAAACCAACAAGAATCCTCATAAGAACAGTACTACTATTACACAGATAGCTTGTTTTTATTTTATGTTATTTATTTATTTTTTTTTTTGAGACGGAGTCTCGCTCTGTCACTCAGGCTGGAGTGCAATGGCATGATCTCAGCTCACTGCAGCCTCTACCTCCCAGGTTCAAGTGACTCTCCTCCCTCAGCCTCCTGAGTAGCTGAGATTACAGGTGTATGCCACCACGTCCATCTAATTTTTCTATTTTTAGTAGAGTCAGGGTTTCGCTGTGTTGGCCAGGCTGGTCTTAAACTCCTAACCTCAGGTGATCTGTCCACCTGGGCCTCCAAAAGTGCTGGGATTACAGGCATGAGCCACTGCACCTGACCTAAATAAATTTTTTTTGTAGATACAAGGTCTTGCTACATTGTCCAGGCTGGTCTCCAACTCCTGGCCTCAAGTGAACCTCTCGCCCTGGGCCCCCAGAGTGCTGGGATTATAGGCATGAGCCACTGTGCCTGGTCCACCGTGAATTTTTTTCAATTGCAAAAGTGTATAGTAAAAGAGAAAAATTCACATGATACAACCCAAAGGCACCTACTATTAAGTTTGTACTATATTCTTTCAGCTTTATTAAAAAAAAAAAATCAATTCACGGTGTGGATGGTACTGCAGGGTTGGATCACCAGTACAGTATTTCACAAGTTGCTTTCTCTTCCTAAGTTTGATTTTTATTTTCATGAATTTATTTATATGTTACAAACATGAAATTACCCTTCAGACTGTATAGTTTTAACCTTCCATTCACCATCTAAACTAATCTGACTAACTATGAAGTAGTTCCACAGCATGATAATCTTCGAAATCAGAAAACAGAGGCTGGGTATGGTGGCTCACGCCTATAACCCCAGCACTCTGGAAGGCCAAGGTGGGTGGATTGCCTGAGGTCAGGAGTTCGAGATCAGCCTGGCCAATATAGTGAAACCCTGTCTCATTTTTCTAAAAATAGAAAAATTAGCTGGGTATGGAGGTAGGTGCCTGTAACCCCAGCTACTTAGAAGGCTGAGGCATGAGAATCGCTTGAACCCAGGAGGCAGAGGTTGCAGTGAGCAGAGATCGCACCACTGCATTCCAGACTGGGTGACAGAGCGAGACTCTGTCTCAAAAAAAAAAAAAAACAAAAAACAAACAAACAAACAAAAAAAAAACGGAAAATAGAAAAGTTACCTCAAGGTATCAGAGTCTGGAGCAAGAATTAGAAATAAGTCCTGTACTGACATGAAGAAAGGGGGCTGCATTTAGGCATCTACCTGGTAAGTGTTCTGAGAAACCCTGGAAGCTTGTCCCTTTCTGGCCTACTTGCCAGGACACTGACAACTTTGTCACAGGGGCTCCCCAGCTTTCCATGTGTTCCCCTTTCATCCCAGCTGCTCTGTGAAGCAGAGGCATTACAGCTATCTGTCTACAGCACTAACTGAAGCTTGCAGAACCAAGCCGCTCACCTAAAGTAACACAGTTAGTGGATGGAAAGTTGGGTACAGACCTGACTGTTTCATCTGCCAAAAGAAGCACACAGCTCCCCGTCTTCCGAGGAACCCTTGCTCCCTGACTCTATCACGTGGTTTGGTGGGCACACGACCCAGTCTGAGTCACAATCACAGTACCCCACCTCCCGAGCTACAGCAATGGGATCAAGGGCAGGCAGGGGGCCGAGGCGTCAGGCCTTTTCTGGCAAGCCACCAAGGGCCATGCTTTCCTCTGTCATCATAGAGGGAGGAAGGAAAGCTGCATTCAGAGCAGGAACGTGGGACATGGAGAGAAAAACTGTCCCTGTGAGTCTGTGGACTAAGTGTGAGTGACCCACTGTCTGCCTGGTAAACTCCCCTGTGAGTGTAAACAACAGTGAATTGGGTGTCTGCCTTCTTTAACTCAAAGAGCTCTAAATAATAACAGATAAGATCCATCTTAGGCCTTTCCTACACCAGGGCCCAGTTCTCCCCAAGTAGCTGAATCAAATCCCCCCCGAACTGTGTTTCTACCTTTGTTAACATCTCTGCATTGGCCCATTTCTCTCTGCCATCAAAGCCGCTTGGCTCATTCCACCCCTTCTCCCCTGAAATGTTGCAGCAGATGTTGAGCTGGTCCCTTCAAACATCATTTTTACATCCATTCCCATCTATTCTTCACACTGCAGCCAGAACAAACAGGGTGGGGTCCCAGCTCTCCCACACAACCTCAATTCCTCAGGTTCCATCAAGCTCTCCAGGATCTAGACTCCAGCCCCACTCAACTGGGAGCTCCAGGTTTGGCTCAAATCCAAACACGTCTTACTTTCTCTAGTCTTTGGGCCTCGGAGGAGCTGTCCCTTCTGCTGGGAACACTCCCCCCACCTTCCCTCCTCTATGCTGCTGTCACTGAACCAGCTAGTCCTGAAGTCCTGGCCGTTGGTGTAGATGCCACTTCTCTGGGGCGCCCTGACAAGGGGGTAGGTCTCCTACGCCTGTGCTCTTACCAGACCTCACACTGACCGCCACTGCAGTACTTGGCCCTCGCATCACAATGGTCTGCTGCCTCTTCTTGTCTCCCAGACCAGCAGGGGTGGTGCCATAAGGGGAGACCGTATTATTTTATTCCTTGGGGTAGCCCCAAGAGCGGGCATGGTGCCTGGAATACGCCTTTCTTGCACTGTTGAGTGAGTACACCAGGCTGCCTTCTCAGTGGTCCAGCATAGTAGATTTGGGGAATTCTAGAGAGGTCCATTCTAATGCAAAGTACTTCTGAGCCATCCAACTCACTCAACCACGGATCCAAGCAATTCCTTTTCTGAGCTTCAGATTATTTTCATCTGTGACTATGAAGACTAGTCTTAACGCCCAAGTCTACGCAGAAAACCTCATATAGAATGAATATTTATTGAGTCTCTAAAAGGCAGTGTGCTAAATTCAGTGGAAGAAATGCAAGAGCAGAACAAGTTTTTCTCTGAGGGAACTGACAAGCCAAAGATGGGACAATGCAGGAAGATTACTCAAAACAGTTATTCAAGTCTTGCATGCTCGAGGATGACCTGGAGAATGGTGAAGACACACAGTGCTGCCACCCATCCCAGAGTCCACAGGTCTAGGGTGGGACCAAAGAAGCTACATTTCTTTCTTCTTTTTTTTTTTTTGACTCACAGTCTTGCTCTGTTGCCCAGGCTGGAGTGCAATGGCGCAATCTCAGCTTACCACTACCTCCCACTCCTGGGTTCAAGCGACTTTCCTGCCTCAGCCTCCCGAGTAGCTCGGATTACAGGTACATGCCACCATGCCTGACTAATTTTGTATTTTTAGTAGAGATGGGGTTTCTCCATGTTGGTCAGGCTGGTCTCAAACTCCTGACCTCAGGCAATCCGCCTGCCTCGGCCTCCCAAAGTGTTGGGATTACAGGCGTGAGCCCAATCTTTTTTTCTTTTTTTTTGAGATGGAGTCTCGCTCTTATTGCCCAGGCTGGAGTACAATGGCTTGATCTCAGCTCACTGCAACCTCTGCCTTCCGAGTTCAAGTGACTGTCCTGTCTTAGTCTCTCAAGTAGCTGGGATTACAAGCGTGCACCACCAAACCCAGCTAATTTTTATATTTTCAGTAGAGACGGGGTTTCACCATGTTGGCCAAGCTGGTCTCAAACTCCTGACCTCAGGTGATCCACCTGCTTTGGCCTCCCAAAGTACTGGGATTACAGACGTGAGCCACTGTGCCTGGCCCAGACTCCATTAAAAAAAAAAAAAAAATAGCTAGGTGTGCTGGCGAACACTTGCAGTGTAGTCTCAGGTACTTGTGAGGCTGAGGCAGGGGGAGGGAGAGGATTGCCTGAGGCCAGGCATTTGAGGCTGCAGTGAGTAACGACTGTGCCACTGCACTACAGTCTGGGCAACAGAGCAGGATCTCATCTCAAACAACAACAACAATCAAAAAGAAATAAAAAAACCAACATGTCTTAATGTAAATGACACATATTGATGAATGATAACTACGTTTTCCAAAACAAATTGAGCAAAGTGGCATTGTTTTATATTTCTGCAAATCTCTTTACTGTCTGGCTTAACAGAAAAATGCTGATTAACATAACTGCTTCTGTGTTCAGAATGTTTTGGTTGAAATATAGGATAAAAGCCTGGTCTCACGCAGATATGTCATTGGCAAGGGAGGAGTATCTAATAGCGCTTTTAGATACACCAAAACTCAAGCAGTAGTAGCTGATTAGGGGTGAGCTCCTACATGGGTGCTGAAACCTTATCAATGAGGGGCTGTACTCACATTCAAATCCAGTGCTGGGTCTTGCACTCTGCATGGCTCTCTTGCCCATGAATGACTTTGTAACATTTACCAGGCATTTGGAAAATACTCCTTCACTGAGTTATATGGCCCTTCCAAGCGGTGACTCACATCATCCTATCTATTAAAAAGCCCACTCATTCCCATTACCGCTGAGCTCAGCAGGAGTGTCTGCACACTGGGAAGCTGAAGCTCACCCTGGTGCATATAAATTTTCCAAAATTCAAAATTTCTGGCTGTGTGCGATAGTTCATGCCTATAATCTCAGCCCATTGGGATGCCAAGGCAGGTAGATTGCTTGAGCACAGGAGCTTGAGACAAGCCTGGCCAATAAAGTGGAGAACCTGTCTCACAAAAAAAAAAAAAAAAAAAAAAAATTAGCTGGGTATGGTAGTGTATGCCTGTGGTCCTAGCTACTCAGGAGGCTGACGTGGGAGGATCACTCAAGCCCAGGGGTTTCAGACTGCAGTGAGCTATACTGGTGCCACTGCACTCCACCTGGGCGACAGAGCAAGACCCCATCTCTAAAAATGAAACTAAACCAAACTTCCCTAGGAAGCTCAAATTTTATTACCGACGACAAACTCTGTCAGTTAATTTCCTTAAAGTGACTTTTTCATTTTGCTTATTTTTTCAGAAGATGCCTGCCAAATATTCAAAGTCGGAATAACCAGTTTGTCAGTCAGTTTTCAGGTAAAAATGGTGTTCCATGAAAACAGCAGCAATTCGGCCGACAGCTCCTGATGGCCGCATCAGCACGTGGCAGAAGTGCTTTATGAAAACTTCACATTTCATCATACAGAGTCCTAAGACTATGTGTGCACAAGGGTCATGAAATAATAAAATTAAACTATTCTATTGCTTCATTTAGACCACTAAGTGCAACTGGCAGTTTTTGTTTCTACTGGGGTATATGGCTGTCAGCTTGGTGCCACCATTGTGCTTCTTGCTAAGGTGCCAGATGTACCCACTACTGCTTCTGCACCATCAGCACAGATTTCAACACAGTGAAAAAAGTCAGAGTTGGCCAGGTGTGGTGGCTCATGCCTATAATCCTGGCACTTTGGTAGGCTGAGGCAGATGGATCACGAGGTCAAGAGATTGAGATCATCCCGGCCAACACGGTGAAACCTCGTCTCTACTAAAAATACAACAGTTAGCCAAGTGTGGTGGCGTGCACCTGTAATCCCACCTACTCAGGAGGCCGAGGCAGGAGAATAGCTTGAACCGGGGAGGTGGAGGCTGCAGTGAGCCGAGATTGTGCCACTGTACTCCAGCCTGGATGACAGAGTGAGACTCTGTCTCAGGTAAAAAAAAAAAAAAAAAAAAAAAAAAAAAAGTCAAAGTCTTAGCATTATGATGGACAAAGTTTTAACATCACAGACCCTCTGACAGCCTCTAAAGGAGACCAGGTATCTGTAATCCTGATTTGGATGAGAACTCTGATTTAGAAGATAACAGACTCTACATTTCCTAATTTGGGGTCTACTGTAGGCTCTAAGAGGCTTGAACCCTATGAAATCATGTAAAAACTGCTAGAAATGTCAATTTGCAGATTTTGAAGGGTTGCAACCCCTAAACTTAACTCTTTAGTTACTGTAACAAAGCAGCTTTATGTTTACTAGGTTGAGCTTTATAAAAGCTACAGTCAGTCAGTTTTGCTACTGGTATTTTGACTATCAGAAAAAGGTCCATGCCTGAGAAACAGATAAACTAGATAATTTAACTGAAAAATCAGGGGGCTGGTTATATTTAAATACGGCCAAAATTAATGATGGAGTGGGTATAACTCAGGCCTGGGAAACCGCACGCCGAGAGCTGGCTTCCTGGGAACTGCTCCTCACCACCTGCATCTCTCTGAACCCAACAAACTTTTTTATATGGAGAAGAAAAGGGTCAGGCTGGATGATCAGCAGGTTTCCATTAATTTCTAGGTCTAAAGTCGATGATGTATAAAAATACACAACACACAAGGAGATGCTCAACATAACTGGTTGTGGGGAAATGCAAATCAAAACCACAATGAGATATATTTCACGCCTACTAGAATGGCTGTAATGAAACAGATACTAACGAGTGTTGGGGATACTGGAGCCCCCATTCACTGCTGAATGGAAAATGGTGCAGCGACTCTGAAAACAGTCTGGTAGTTCTTCAAAATGCTGATGTTACCATATGACCCAGCGACTCCACTCCTAGGTATATGCCCAAGAGATATGAAAATACATGTTTGGAATGCTGGGAAGATGGCCGCCTAAGAACAGCTCAGGACTTCAGCTCCCAGTGAAAGTGCAGAGGGTGAGTGGACGCCGCATTTCCAGACGAACTCTTATTGCCCACAGACCAGGAGATACTCAGGCAGAGGGGTCGCCAGCGTCGCAGTCCCAGCCGGTGCGGCTGTTTTGGCCCCCACGGGGCTGATTCCGCCCGCGCGGCTGCTGTGACCACGCCCTGTTGCTGCGGTTCTCCGTACAAAAGCCACTGGTCTGGGAGCCCTCTTAGCTGGCGAGCAGAGCCCTGAGACGGCAGAGCTGCCCATTCATCTGAAATAGCGAGTCAGGCCAGGAGATTCCTAGGCAAAAAATCCGCCAGGAGCCAGCGCCGCAGTTCGAGCCGACTCCGTGAGTCGCAGCACGGGAGATCCCGGCGCCTTTTCAACAAGCGACCGGAACGCGGGGTCGTTCAACTTAAAAGAAAAGACTCTGAGTCAGGGAGCCAGGTGATCAGGCTCGGTTGGTCCCACCCCTCCACCCCCAACAACAACGAAAACAAAAACAGTAATTGGAAACCCTCTGGGTTGAGCCCTTCAAACCAAGCACAGCTGAACCGGGACGGTCCGGCTTCGTGGGGGAGGGGCTTCTGCCATTACTGAGACTCTCCACCGCTATGGAGGCAGTCTGCTGTTGCCAAGGCAACCCGCCGTTGCCGAGGCAACCTGCCACAACAGTGAGAGTCCGCCATAACAGAGGCGGGGCCACCATTGCCGAGACAGTTCTAACTAAGCCCTTATAAAAAGGACTACAGGGAAGAGCTCAGGGCAGCTGGGCGGAGCCCACAGCAGCTCAGCAAAGCCCCTGCGGGCAGGCAGTGGCTAGGCGTGCTGCTAGCTGGGCGGGTCCGACCTGAAAGAAAAATCAAAAAAGGCAGTAGTGCAAGGGAAACTCATAAAGCTCCAACTCCCTGGGACAGAGACAGACAACAGGTGGATAAACCCACAAAAATGGGAAGAACCCAGCGCAAAAAGGATGAAAACTCCCGAAACCAGAACACCTCTCCTCCTAAAAGGGATCACAACTCCTCACCAGCAAGGGAACCAGACCGGATGGAGAAGGAGGGTGATGAAATGACAGAATCAGACTTCAGAAGGTGGGTAGTAAGAAACTACAATGAACTAAAAGAACATGTTCTAACCCATCGCAAAGAAAATAGGAACCTTGAAAAAAGATTGGACGAACTGCTGACGAGAATGGACAGCATAGAGAGGAGTATAAATGAATTGATGGAGCTGAAAAACGCAACACGAGAACTTCGTGAAGCATGCACAAGTTTCAACAGCCGAATTGACCAAGCAGAAGAAAGGATATCAGAGGTCGAAGATCAACTCAATGAAATAAAAAGAGAAGGCAAGAACAGAGAAAAAAGCACAAAAAGGAATGAACAAAATCTTCAAGAAATGTGGGACTATGTGAAAAGACCTAATCTACGTCTGATAGGTGGACCTGAATGTGATGAAGAGAATGAATCCAAGCTGGAAAATACTCTTCAGGATATTATCCAGGAAAACTTCCCTAACCTAGCAAGGCAGACCAATATTCAAATCCAGGAAATACAGAGAACACCACAAAGATATTCCTCAAGAAGAGCAACCCCAAGGCACATAATCGTCAGATTCACCAGGGTTGAAATGAAAGAGAAAATCCTAAGGGCAGCCAGAGAGAAAGGTCGGGTTACCCACAAAGGGAAGCCCATTAGACTCACAGCAGATCTCTCAGCAGAAACCCTACAAGCCAGAAGAGATTGGGGGCCAATATTCAACATGCTCAAAGAAAAGAACTTTCAACCCAGAATCTCCTATCCAGCCAAACTAAGCTTCATAAGTGAAGGAAAAATAAAATCCTTTGTGAACAAGCAAGCACTCAGAGATTTCATCACCACCAAACCTGCTCTACAAGAACTCCTGAAAGAGGCTCTACACATGTAAAGGAACAACCAGTACCAGCCACTCCAAAAACACACCAAATGGTAAAAAAGCATCAACACAATCAAGAATCTGCATCAACTAACCAACAAAACAGCCAGGTAGCATCAAAATGACAGCATCAAATTCACACATAACAATACTATCCCTAAATGTAAATGGACTAAATGCCCCAACCAAAAGACACAGACTGGCAAATTGGATAAAAAGCCAAAACCCATCAGTGTGCTGTATCCAGGAAACCCATCTTACATGCAAGGATACACAAAGGCTCAAAATAAAGGGATGGAGGAAGATCTACCAAGCAAATGGAGAGCAAAAAAAGGCAGGAGTTGCAATTCTCATCTCTGATAAAACAGACTTTAAAGCAACAAAGATCAAAAGAGACAAAGAAGGACATTACATAATGGTAAAAGGATCAATGCAACAAGAAGAGCTAACGATCCTAAATATATACGCACCCAATACAGGAGCACCCAGATACATAAGGCCAGTTCTTAATGACTTACAAAGAGACTTAGACTCCCACACAATAATAGTGGGAGACTTTAACACCCCATTGTCAATATTAGACAGATCAACCAGACAGAAAATCAACAAGGATATCCAGGACCTGAATACAGACCTGGAACAAGCAAACCTAATAGACATTTACAGAACTCTCCACCCCAAATCCACAGAATATACATTCTTCTCAGCACCACATCACACCTACTC
The DNA here is from genome assembly GCF_048565385.1 of Saimiri boliviensis. NCBI lineage: Eukaryota > Metazoa > Chordata > Mammalia > Primates > Cebidae > Saimiri > Saimiri boliviensis. Next base: position 128,895,564 of record NC_133450.1, on the reverse strand, counting down.
TAAAATTGACCACATAATTGGCAATAAATCACTCCTCAGCAAATGCAAAAGAACAGAAATCATAACAAACAGTCTCTCAGACCACAGTGCAATCGAGTTAGAACTCAGAATGCAGAAACTAACTCAGAACTGCACAGCTTCATGGAAACTGAACAACTTGCTCTTGAATGTTGACTGGATAAACAATGAAATGAAGGCAGAAATAAAGATGTTCTTCGAAACCAATGAGAATGAAGACACAACATACCAGAATCTCTGGGACACATTTAAAGCAGTCTCCAGAGGAAAATATATAGCAATGAGTGCCCACATGAGAAGAAAGGAGAGATCTAAAATTGACACCCTATCATCAAAATTGAAAGAGCTAGAGGAGCAAGATCAAAAAAACTCAAAACCTAGCAGAAGACAGGAAATAACTAAGATCAGAGCAGAACTGAAGGAAATAGAGACACAAAAAACTCTTCAAAAAAATCAATAAATCCAGGAGCTGGTTTTTTGAAAAGATCAACAAAATAGACAGACCACTAGCCAGATTAATAAAAAAGAAAAGAGAGAATAACCAAATTGATGCAATAAAAAACGATAAAGGTGATATCACCACAGATTCCACAGAAATCCAAACCATCATCAGAGATTATTACAAACAACTCTATGCACATAAACTAGTAAACCTGGAAGAAATGGATAAATTCCTGGACACCTGCAACCTCCCAAGCCTAAACCTGGAAGAAGCCGAAACCCTGAATAGACCAATAACATGGTCTGAAGTCGAGGCAGCAATAAAGAGCCTACCACCCAAAAAAAGTCCAGGTCCAGATGGGTTCACAGCTGAATTCTACCAGACATACAAGGAGGAGCTGATACCATTCCTTCTGAAACTACTCCAGACAATCCAAAAAGAGGGAATCCTTCCCAAATCATTTTACGAGACAAACATCATCCTGATACCAAAACCCGGCAGAGACTCAACAAGAAAAGAAAATTTCAGGCCAATATCCATGATGAACATAGATGCAAAAATCTTCAATAAAATACTGGCAAACCGATTGCAACAGCATATCAAAAAGCTCATCCACCATGATCAAGTAGGATTCATCCCGGGGATGCAAGGCTGGTTCAACATACGCAAGTCCATAAACGTAATCCACCACATAAACAGAACCAAAGACAAAAACCACATGATTATCTCGATTGATGCAGAGAAGGCTTTTGACAAAATTCAACAACCCTTTATGCTAAAAACCCTCAATAAACTAGGTATTGACGGAACGTATCTCAAAACAATAAAAGCTATTTACAACAAACCAACAGCCAATATCATACTGAATGGGCAAAAACTGGAAGCATTCCCTTTGAAATCTGGCACTAGACAAGGATGCCCTCTCTCACCACTCCTATTCAATATAGTACTGGAAGTTTTAGCCAGAGCAATCAGGCAAGAAAAAGAAATAAAGGGTATCCAAATTGGAAAGGAGGAAATCAAATTGTCTCTATTTGCAGATGACATGATTGTATATCTGGAAGACCCCATCATCTCAGCCCAAAATCTCCTGAAACTGATAAACAACTTCAGCAAAGTCTCAGGATACAAAATCAACGTGCAAAAATCACAAGCATTCCTATACACCAGTAATAGACTTCAAGAGAGCCAAATCAAGAACGAACTGCCATTCACAATTGCTACAAAGAGAATAAAGTACCTAGGAATACAACTAACAAGGAATGTAAAGGACCTCTTCAAGGAGAACTACAAGCCATTGCTCAACGAAATAAGAGAGGATACAAACAGATGGAGAAACATTCCATGTTCATGGTTAGGAAGAATCAACATCGTAAAAATGGCCATACTGCCCAGAGTAATTTACAGATTCAACGCTATTCCCATCAAGCTACCAATGACCTTCTTCACAGAACTGGAAAAAAACACCTTAAACTTCATATGGAACCAAAAGAGAGCCCGCATAGCCAAGTCAATTCTAAGCAAAAAGAACAAAGCAGGAGGCATCACACTACCGGACTTCAAACTATACTACAAGGCTACAGTAATCAAAACAGCATGGTACTGGTACCAAAACAGAGATACAGACCAATGGAACAGAACAGAGGCCTCAGAGGAAATACAACATACCCACAACCATCTGATCTTCGACAAACCTGACAAAAACAAGCAATGGGGAAAGGATTCCCTGTTTAATAAATGGTGTTGGGAAAACTGGCTAGCCATGTGCAGAAAGCAGAAACAGGACCCCTTCCTGACACCTTACACCAAAATTAACTCCAGATGGATTAAAGACTTAAACATCAGACCTAATACCATAAAAACCTTACAAGAAAATCTAGGCAAAACCATTCAGGACATAGGTGTAGGCAAGGACTTCATGACCAAAACGCCAAAAGCAATGGCAACAAAAGCCAAAATAGACAAATGGGACCTAATCAAACTCCACAGCTTCTGCACAGCAAAAGAAACAGTCAGTAGAGTGAATCGGCAACCAACAGAATGGGAAAAAATTTTTGCAGTCTACCCATCTGACAAGGGGCTGATATCCAGAATTTACAAAGAACTAAAGCAGATCTACAAGAAAAAAGCAAACAAGCCCATTCAAAAATGGGCAAAGGATATGAACAGATACTTTACAAAAGAAGACATACGGGAGGCCAGCAAACATATGAAAAAATGCTCATCATCACTGGTCATCAGAGAAATGCAAATCAAAACCACATTGAGATACCATCTCACACCAGTTAGAATGGCGATCATTAAAAAATCGGGAAACAACAGATGCTGGAGAGGATGTGGAGAAATAGGAACACTTTTACACTGTTGGTGGGAATGTAAATTAATTCAACCATTGTGGAAGACAGTGTGGCGATTCCTCAATGACCTAAAAATAGAAATCCCATTTGACCCAGCAATCCCATTACTGGGTATATATCCAAAGGATTATAAATCATTCTACTACAAGGACACATGCACACGAATGTTCATTGCAGCACTGTTTACAATAGCAAAGACCTGGAACCAACCCAAATGCCCAACGATGATAGACTGGATAGGGAAAATGTGGTACATATACACCATGGAATATTATGCAGCCATCAAAAACGATGAGTTCACATCCTTTGTAGGGACATGGATGAACCTGGAAACCATTATTCTCAGCAAACTGACACAAGAGCAGAAAATCAAACACCGTATATTCTCGCTCATAGGCGGGTGTTGAACAATGAGAACACATGGACACAGGGAGGGGAGCACTACACACTGGGATCCGTTGGGGGGAAATGGGGGAGGGGCGGGGGGTGGGGAGGTGGGAAGAGATAGCATGGGGAGAAATGACAGATACAGGTGAGGGGACGGAAGGAAGCAAAGCACACTGCCATGTGTGTACCTATGCAACAATCTTGCATGTTCATCACATGTACCCCAAAACCTAAAATGCAATAAAAAAAAAAAAAAAGAAAATACATGTTTGAACACCACCGGAAGCAAGGAAGGTGCTGCGTAATCATTAAGGAGTGGAGGCAGTTGGAGCTGTTAAAATGCCGGATTACCTCGGTGCCGATCAGCGGAAGACCAAAGAGGATGAGAAGGACGACAAGCCCATCCGAGCTCTGGATGAGGGGGATATTGCCTTGCTGAAAACTTACAGTCAGAGCACTTATTCTAAGCAGATCAAGCAAGTTGAAGATGACATTCAGCAGCTTCTCAAGAAAAGTAATGAGCTCACTGGTATTAAAGAATCTGACACTGGCCTGGCCCCTCCAGCACTTTGGGATTTGGCTGCAGATAAGCAGACACTCCAGAGTGAACAGCCTTTACAGGTTGCCAGGTGTACAAAGATAATCAATGCTGATTCAGAAAACACGTTTATACAAATGCTTGTGTATCAATGTTCACAGCAGTCATTCATAACAGCCCCCAAAGGGAAATAATCCAATGTCCATCAACAGATAATATGGATAAATAAAATGCAGTACAACTTTATCATGGAATATTATGGGGCAATAAAAAGAAATGAGGCACTGACACAGGGATGAACCTTGAAAACATTATGCTAAGTGAAGGAAGGCCGACAGCAAAGGGTACATAGTCTGTAATGCCATTTATCTGAAATGTTCACAACAGGCAAATCCAGAGAGACAAAAAGTCGATCAGTGGTTGCTCAGGGCTGGGAGTGGGTGAGGGAGGAGGGAACAATGACAGTGACTAGGTTTCTTTTTGAGGGAATGAAACTTCTAAAATCAGATGTGATGATGGTTGTACAATCCCATGTTCATGTTAAAAATCACTGACTCATATACTTTAAATGGGTGAATTGTAAGATCTGTGAATAATATCTCAACATATCGGTTAAAAACAACCATCTAGCAGTCCAGTCTACTTAAAAGTAGCAGCATTAGGAGTATGACAAAAAGTAGCAGGATACTTAAAAGTAGCAGCATTAGGAGTATGACAACTACAGAGCTTTGGATTCTTCAAAAAAAGTGGAAATTAATGTCTCTAAAAATATTGTGAACAAAATATACACACCCCACCACCAACAAGAAACAAACGGAACAGGCACGGCTCAGTCTGCTTAAGCGCTGGGCACACAGGGGCTCTAAGCTGCACAGCTTCTCAGACATGAACCGCAAAGAGGCCCAGGCCTTTTCTACCTGCCACACCAGGCCCAGGCACTGCTTGGGACAGAGGCCTTGTACTGGCTGCTTAAATTCCTGACCCTCTTCTTTTAGAGGGCAACAAACCATGGCCAGGCACCACCCCACCATGTATTCTTCCTTCTTTCACTCTTACTTTTCATCAGTGCCTTCTAGCTACAGAACAAAACAACAACAAAACCAAAAATCCAATCTGTAACTGCCCCCTATTCTACCACCAGATCCAGACAAACAAGGGGTAGACAAAGGCTATGTTCTCTTCTGAACTTAAATCAGAGCAGAAAGGAAAGAAAATGAACTGTCCCCTGCTCTTACCGTGACCACACAAGCATTTCATGTGCATCTATCTTCAAGGGACAGTCTAATTCATCACCAAGTTTTCACTCCGTGCCTTCTTCCCAACCACATGGGCATAAGGCAGAAATCACATTCCCAGTCCTGTAAGTCTATCAGTTTAATCTGGATCACTTTCTTTCATGGCATTACCGTGATCTAAAATGATATATTATTGGTTGGCTTATTTTATGGTTGTTTCTCACATGAACATGAAATCTTTATGAGGGCAGGAATCTTGCTCACTATTTTATTTCCTCACCCAAAAATGTGCCTGGCCCATGGAGGATGCTCAATTAGTGTCTGCTGACTGCTTAGGGAGCCCAGTGTGAGGTCTGGGTAGCAAACAAGTTAAGGTGGCAAGAGGAGAATCAAGGTAGGAGACAACGATCACAGGAAGAGGAGAAGCAATGATTACGTAATCCATAAAAACAATCTCAAGGGCTTTTTCAGCATCCTAAGTGGTGCCAGTAACCCATACTGCTACTGTGAAACGCCAGCCAGAGTCAAGGGTGGGCATCTGACCTGAACCAGGCCAACAGGAGTCTCGTCATTCTTTGTAGACTCTTCCCTCTTATGCTCAAGAGTGAGAATCAGATATTTTCTTAAACACAGAAAAATCTTCCATACATGTAAACTTAATATAGAATTTATATACTTACAAATCTAATATATAATAAAATATAATGAATACATAATAAGGAAGCATTAAGCAATAGGGGGAAATGAAATATTCAATACATGATGTAGGGAGAAATGATTGTTCAATAATTTTAGAAGAAAATAAACTAAAAAAAAAAAAAAGAAGTTCTATCCCTAACCCACATCATTTAAAAAAACTGGAATGCTCCTAACACAAAGAAATTTTAAACGCTTGAGGTGATGAAAACCCCAATTACCCTGATTTATCATTATACATTCTATGCTTCTATCTAAGTATCACATATATCTCATAAATAAATACAATGATTACATATCCATACTTAAAAACAACTTTTTAAAAAAAGGAAAAAAAAGAATTATGAACTGTAATGTGCAAAACAAAATTACGAAACTAACAGGAGAAAATATTAGAGATTTTTATGATTCTGGGGCTAGAGTGGCCTTCCGAAGAAATTGAGGGTTGAAATTAATGAAAGAAAAAGAGATATTCCCCAAGTGTCATTAGTCTGAACTGGTAAGGTTTTAGGGTATATATTCTCTGCTCAGTTTATGCTTATAACTATTCTTTAGGCACAAATCTGGGACAGGAACCCACAAGGCCAACTACATGATGGCCATGCTGGCGAATTCTGAATTTTAAGAGTTAACAACAGTAAATTAAAAAAAAAAAAAAAACAAGTTGATCTCAACCTCTGACACAGTAGACTGAAGTACAACAAAGAACATTACTTTCATGTTTTTCCAAAGCAAATATGCTAAGGAGGAAATAAAAGTATTTTTGGTCAAGAAGTCTACTCAATTCTGAAATACATAGCTTTGGGGAAAAAAAATCAGTAACTTAACAAAGAGTTCAATGAAAATTGGATTTAACATTTTACACTAAGCCACACTGGCTCCCCAGTAAGTGTGTGTTGGGGGTACTAGTTTTGGTAATGCCATTGAATAAAGTGTTTCCAGGTGGTGCTGACTTAAGTCACAATGGGATACAGTAAGAACAGCTGCAAATGACCTGGGACTGGGCTGTAAAGTATGACACTTCAGAGGACTGAGATTTGGGGGCTGAATAAAACCAACAGTGAACTAACTGCAGGATGTTAGACCATCTCAGCCAATCAGGACATACTGTCATTGACAGACAAATGACAGAGGAAGCACTGACAGAGGAAGGTCTCCTCAGCCAATCAGCATGGCTGTCCTGATCCCAGCACTGACAGGTGGAGGCCTTCTCAGCCAATCAGCATGGACTATTCTGACACCAGCTTGGTTCTGTCAATATTTCAACTCCATCCCATCATTAGAATTTTCCTGCACATGGCAGGACAAAATGTTTACTTCTGAACTATATAAGGGAACTACTATATTAATGTTTAAAAAAAAATTTAAAGAGGATAAAATAATAAATACAAATTCTAACATTTCTGCCCCATAGGGTAGTTGTGAGGATTACATGAGTTAATAAATACAAAGCACTTAGACTGATCCCTAGAAGGCAACTGACTTCTCTTACTATTATTATCATTATAATCCAGGATACATTACAAAGACAATTTTCACTCTTTAAGTACAATGACAAATTTTGGAACGGAGAATGCTTCTCCTGGGTAGCATTGTGTTAGGCTCAGATGTCTTGGCCTGCCCTGTTTATAAATCAGGACTGGGACATACTGGTTAAACTGTAATCACTTACCATATGGACTACTTCTGGGTAAATAGGCTCTGTGATCACATTCCGATTATGGGTGATATATTCTACCATTTCACTTAAAGCAGCTCGTTTTACTTCCTTCCACTTTAGGTCACTTAGTGGATCAGAAACAAAGTCAAAGAGGACGCAACACTGACGTAACTTCTGGATAAAAAGCTTCTCTTGATCAGCAGGAGGAACATCTGAAAAGCAGAAAGCAAAGTATATTGATCGCAAAAGTGCTTAACCCAAAGTTACTGTGAAACACGTTTAAGCTTCTATTTTTATTTTGAATAGAGATTCAAGAAAAAAGGACACGGGGTGGGGTAAACATTCCTTAAAGAAAATAAAAAGAAAAAACCCAGCTAGTCACTGGTCATATTATATATCTGGTATGCTGACATTTCCATGCTTTTTAACTCTTTCAAACCATGTCGAGAGCACTGTTAGAAATAAATTCCATCTACATGTGTTCATTCAACAAGTACTACCTGAGCAGCAATCATCACAGGCCTGTGTTGGGCAATGGAACAGGAGGCAACCATAAGGACCACGTCTGGACAAAGGGCGTGGACACATTCACACCATGTGATATCTGCAGAAGGTGGGTTCAGGCAAGGTAAAAAAGACCAGAGGGGGAAATGTGCCTCCTTACGTCTGTCTATAGGCTCTCAACTTACAACAGGGGAAGGGTAGGTGGTTGTCCACTCTGGCTAGATGACAAACAGAGTGACGGGCATCGGCACAAAGATGGTCAAAGCCAACTGTTACTTACACACATTCAAAGAGTTACTACCTTAGAGCCGCACCAAGCACACTGCATTCCCCTCATGCTGGTCTACAGTCAGGGTATATCACATGTGATGACTTACGTTAATGACAATGGCAATTTAGAAGCAGCAATAACGGTAACTATTCCTTAGTCAGTGCTTACCTGGGTCAGATATCACCCTAAAACTTTACACATATTGACACTTTCTTTTCATTTAATCTTTATAATAACACAACAGAGATAAAGAAAGAGGTGTAGAATATCACTGCAGGGTTGGCAAGTGGATGAAGCTAAATTCAAAGAAAGTTCTGAATTATTGTCCAGTATTCTGGGAAGTCTGGAAAACTTCTATCTGCCAGTGTGAACTTGACAGTTTCCTTGGGCTGAAGAGGAGATCCGTGGTGATATTAATGAATGGGATTTACTGATAAACATACTGATATGTGTCAAAGATTTGCAAAATGAGGCCGGGCGCGGTGGCTCACGCCTGTAATCCCAGCACTTTGGGAGGCGGAGGCGGGTGGATCACGAGGTCAAGAGATCAAGACCATCCTGGTCAACATGGTGAAACCCCGTCTCTACTAAAAATACAAAAAATTAGCTGGGCACAGTGGCGCGTGCCTGTAATCCCAGCTACTCAGGAGGCTGAGGCAGGAGAATTGCCTGAACCCAGGAGGAGGAGGTTGCGGTGAGCCAAGATCGCGCCATTGCACTCCAGCCTGGGTAACAACAGCGAAACTCTGTCTCAAAAAAAAGAAAAAAAAATTTGCAAAATGTTTTAGGAGAGTTGCATAACTTGATTAACAAGCATTTTCTAAACGATTAATAAACAGTGTTAATACCATTCTAGGGCAGAAGAGCCATCCAAAGTGCAATGTACCATTGATTTAGTGGAATAAAATTTACAGACCGCTCTCACTGATATGGTTTCAGATTCCACATTACAGATTACTTTAAGAAACTATTCATGCTAAGTTTTGATGTTATATCAAAGCAAGTGTCCACAACTATCTGAAAAGGTTACTAAAATACTCCTCCCTTCCCAACCATGCCTTCCCCACACCTCCACCAAAGCAACACATGGCAACAGACCGAATGCAGATGCAGATAGGAGACTCCTTGAGTTAATGTCTCATATTAAACCAGACATTACAGCGATTTGCAAAAATAAAGAATGATGCCATTCTTCGCAGTAAATTAGTTTTTGTTTTGGACAACAGGGCTATTTTTTCTTTCTTTTTGAGACTGATCTCATTCTGTTGCCTAGGCTGGAAAGCAGTGGCATGATCGTGCCTGCAACCTCTGCCTTCTGGATACAAATGATTCCTGTGCCTCAGCCTCCTGAGTAATTGGGACTACAGGTGTGCACCACCACACCCAGCTAATTTCTGTAATATTAGTAGAGACGGGGTTTCACTACGTTGGCCAGGCTAGTCTCAAACTCCTGGCCTCAAGTGATCCACTTGCCTCAGCCTTCCAAAGTGCTGGGATTACAGGTGTGAGCCACTGTGCCTGGCCAATGTGGCTACCTCATTTCTGTTAAAATGTAATAGGTTCATTATTATTATTATTATTATTTATTATTATTATTATTTTTTGAGACGGAGTTTCGCTCTCGTTACCCAGGCTGGAGTGCAATGGCGCGATCTCGGCTCACCGCAGCCTCCACCTCCTGGGTTCAAGCAATTCTCCTGCCTCAGCCTCCTGAGTAGCTGGGATTACAGGCACGTGCCACCATGCCCAGCTAATTTTTTTGTATTTTTTAGTAGAGACGGGGTTTCACCATGTTGACCAGGATGGGATGGTCTCGATCTCTTGACCTTGTGATCCACCCACCTCGGCCTCCCAAAGTGCTGGGATTACAGGCTTGAGCCACAGCGCCCGGCCTAGGTTCATTATTATTTTAAGAAATTAATATATACATGTTTAAACATTTCTCTGGTTTAATTTCAAATAGGTCAATAGCGATAGCTAAATTCACGTAAACAGTGCTCTTTGGGGTCCTGCATAGTTTTCAAGGAGTGTTGAGGCCTACTGTGCACACCAGCCTCACTCCAGGGAGTGCCCTGGGGGCGGTGGGGCTTTCCTGCTTTCCTGCAGCTCCCGCGCTGCGCTGCTTCTCTCCGAGCATGTCCAAACTCCTCTTGCCCTTCCCTGCCTCTACCGTCAACTTCCTGTTAAGGTTTCTTCCCCAAGGCCTTTCCTTACTGCCCAGTTCGGTGACATGTGTGACTCTGAGCAAGTCATTTGGCACTTGTTAGCGCTTTCAACAGCTAGCTATGGCTTAGTACCTCTTACTCCCCAGCTACATGCTTTCTGAGGGCAGGTGCCATGTGACTATGACTTCTAGTTCTCTAAATGCCCAAATGGCCAACACTGAGCCTTGCAAATAACAGGTATACAGACTCTGTTACCTGAACGGATCCATTCTATAGGAAGCTATGGTCTCTGTGTTTCCTATGCTGCATTCAGAGATAAGCAGCAAACATACAAGTCCATGGGAGGGGATGTACTGCCCGGAAGATACCTAAAACATCATGAGAACAAACATTTGATTCCTAAACACTTTGAGAATTCAGGGCTGTGCAACTATTTGAAACGAGCAACTGTCATTACAACGTTCAAGACTCTTCACATTCAGATAGCCAGGCTTTTTCAATGAAAAAGGGTTTATTTTTGGAATTATCTCTTGGCTTGCCTTTGATTCTCATCAATTCTAGGCCTTTGTACCCTGATTTACCAGGATTACCTTAAATGAGCTCATGTGTGTTGTCACAGCCTGTGTATTTGGAGCTGTCTGGCATGCTCACATTCTTGGCACTACAGAGACCTGAGAGCCCACCGTTCTCCCCAGGAGCCACGCAGACGCCCCGCATTCAGGACCTGTGCACAGCCTGGCTCCTAAGGACTGGCCAGTTAAGTCCTTTAAAAGAACATGCCCTTGCCAATTCCTCCTAATAGCAGTATTGAGCCAGTGCCGTTCCACCCACTTGGAGGTTACAACACAGATATGAGAGCTAACACAGCTTGCCAAAGGCCTCGGTGCTATGAAGTGGTAGATACACACACAAGAGCCAAATGTACCCTTTTCAGGGAATCAAAACTCATGCCCTAAAAGCATCACTGGCTTTATAAACACTGTACAGTTACTGATACTCAGAATAAATACTAAGTTATCATCCAAACACAAAAACAAATGTATTACAATTAAGAAGAGCAGAGTAACACTGTTTTTCATAAAATTTCTACCCAAAATGTTCTAAAAGGCAAGTGAATTTCAATTCTCCTAGGCTTCCAGACAGAGTGTTTCTGTACTGTTTTTGTTCGTAGACTAGAAGCAGATAGAAGTGATTATAATCTCATGAGCTCTTTTTTTCATTTAAAAAAATCTCATTTGACTTTTTTTTCTTTTCTTTTTCTTTTTTTTTTCTTTTTCTTTTTTTTTTTTTTTTTTACAATTTTACTGTTTTTAAAAAAACCTGTAACAATGAATTGGGTAACTGCATCCTTGGGCCCTGTCAAATATTTCCATACTTTTTTTTTTGAATGGAAGTTAATATAACTTCTTCTTTATCAACATATTAAAAAAATCTTATTTTCTGCTGTGTTAACAGGACTGTGCCACTGGGAAATAAAAATGGGTGGAAGTAGTGGAAGAATATGCTTTGTATCTTTACGCATTCTGATTTTTAATAGTAAAGTGTTATTACAAATGCCTTGTATTTGTATAGATAATTTTAGCTTTCCCATTATTTTAATTAATATGCTACTGTGAATTTGAGATAATTTCCAATTATTTCAAGATAAATCCTCAATCATAGCCAGAAGCAATATACATGGACATACGCAAAACCTGTAGGGGAGAGAAGACAAGACCCAGGGCATCCAAAATGACAGAAAGAAGGTGGAGATAAGAATGTGCTATTTTGGCTGGGCGCAGTGGCTCACACCTGTAATCCCAGCACTTTGGAAGGCTGAGACAGGTGGATAATCTGAGGTCAGGCTTTCGAGATCAGCCTAGCAAACATGGCAAAACCCCATCTCTACTAAAAATACAAAAAAAATTAGCTGGTGTGGTGGCAAGTGCCTGTAATCCCAGCTACTTGGGAGGCTGAGGCAGGAGAATCATTTGAACCCAGGAGGCAGAGGTTGTAGGGAGCCAAGATCACACCACTGCACTCCTGCCTGGATGACAGAGCGAGACTCTATCTCAAAAAAAAAAAAAAAAAAAAAAGAAAAAAATGTGCTATTCTTTAAAAAACTTACTCTCTTATTTACTAAAGGGAAACCTGTTATTAATCAGTGCTAAACAGAGATGCTTAACAAAGGTTACTTTTAAAGCAGGATGGGCGCACCCCTGTCTAGCTTTATGCATGCCCCTGGTCCCAACAGTCAGGGATTGAATGCATTTCACCGGTCACTGATGTCTAGAGTGCAGGGTGAGCCTGGGGTTACTCAATATTGGGATGTAGGAAGAAACCAGCAGAGTATCTATTTATAGTTTCGTCTTCTACAAAAAACAAGAAATTATGACATACTAATACTCAATATACAAATTTACATGCAGTGGAGGTGTGTGCTGGAGGTTGCTTTTGCTGCCAGGCAAGTGTGGACAGAAGAGTTAGGAGTCCAGCACTGGGACGTGAAGGCTTTTGTAACAAGCCATAAATGGCAGATACCACAGCCAACTTCACAGATGTTGCAACATGTACCTGCAGAATAGAGGGAGAGCTGTGGCACACATGCTTAGCCGCCAAATCGCAGAACATGCGGTGAAAAGGCTGAATTACTCTATTGTCACTATGCACCAAGAGGCATCATGTGAACTGTTTGTAGATAGGAAACTGATAGGAAAAAAAAAAAAAAAAAAAAAAAGCCAAGCCCCATTTAGATGAGAAGCCTTGGTGGTCAAAGAAATGCTCTAAGACAGAATACAGGACCAGCTTTCAGCTGCGTAGATGACGGGGCCTTCCAAATAAACATCACCCCGACGGAACAAAGACACAGCAGCAAAAACCACCAGTCTAGATGACGACCCACTCAAAAGATACCCCAGAAGGTGCAGGCTCACAAGGCTGGGAAGTACTTCCTGGTCACTCATGTAATATTCATGAAGCAGCTGAAGCAGCCAAGTTTCAAACACAGAGACCACAGGGTGATCAGGTCAAGCACCACCCTCAGCTTCCATGCACGTTTTTATTATTGTCCAGGCTGGAGTACAGTGGTATAATCCTGGCTCACTGCAACCTCGACCTTCCAGGCTCAAGCCATCCTCCTGCTCCAGCCCCTTGAGTCACTGGGACTACAGGCATGCCCCACCACACCTAGCTAATTTTTAAATTGTTTATAGAGACACAATCTCACTATGTTGGCCAAGGCTGATCTCAGCGCGCCAGCCGCGTGGGCATTCTTCCGTGCATGGTGCTCCCAGGGTCCTGGCAAATGGTGAGCCCACAGACAGATCTCACACAAAACACAAGTGCTCAAGCTCTCTGAAAGGCAGGAGCCAACCTTTAGCCATGGTGCCATCTTGTCTTTCAAATATATTTATTCTTAGTACAAAATGAATAGGAACAAAGTTGAACAAGTTGGGGCAGATTTGGAATTTGTCATTAACATGTACTAAATTCCACTCCCCTGTGCCAGATGAGAAAACTTAGCAGATGATGAGTTTCCTGCACTAAGAAAACAAAAGCTCAGCAGTACTCTTTTGTTTTTAAAGATAATATTAACATGCCATTTTTTGGAAATGGCCATTTCTCCATGACGCCTAGTGTCTCCTCTGTCCTAGAGCAGTGTCTGTGCAGGCAGGGCTCTCTCTCTTCTTGGCCACTGCCTCATCCTGCACCACCTGGATCCTGAGTTTCTACAGCCCTAGAAGACTGAAGATCTGGTTGATTCCTTTGCCTGGTCCCCCCTTCACGTTTTCACTGCTCACGGCCCTTTAGATTTCCCATACAGATCTGGGAGGACTCAACTATCTGGTAGGACTGAGTCTTCCAATCCGTGAACACGGATTATTTCACCAAGGACTCAAGTTTTCTTTAAATGTCTCCTAATAAAGTCTTCTAATTTTCTTCTAAAAATGTGCTAAACATTAATTTTTAGATTTATTCTTAGGTATTTGCTATGTTTTGATGTAATCGTCAATGGTACCTTTAAAAATATTTAATTTTCTAACTGCTGTTGTAATACTGAAAAAATGATTTTTGAGCATCCCTTTTATATGTAGCTACCTTGCTCAACTCTTAAGTGTCCTGATGCCGTATCTGTAAATCCCTCTGGTTTTCCTTTCATCTGCAAGTCCCCACATTGTTCTTCTCTTTCTTATCTACTGTGCTGACCAGGACCTCTGAGCAACTCTGAAAGGAGCAGTGAGAACGGCCCCTGCACCATCGCCGTCTCAGAGGGGAGCTTTTACCAGCTAACCACTAATTTGATGCTTGCTCTAGCAGCCTGTGGATGACAGTTACCCGAGTAAGAAACTGACCTATGGATTCAATGCTATCCCAGTCCATATCCCAACACACACTTCTGTGGAACTGAATACGTGGACTCTAAAACGCATGTGGAAATGCAACGGGTTAAGACTAACCAAGACATCCTGGAGAAGAACAAAGCTGGAAGACCTGCTGTTCCAGAAATCAAGACTGCTTGTAAATCTTCATTAATGAAAACAGCCAGGCTCTGTGCTGTCACATCGGCTTGTGCACGAATCAACACTTGACTTGTGACAGCAGCGGCCTGCAGAAGTGTGAGGAAAGGTCGGCCTTTCAACGTGTTGTGTTGGACAACTAGGTATACACGGACAAAAAAGAAAAAAAGAAAAACAAGAAAAGAACAAAGAAAAAAAGCAACTGGATCAAATTATATACATATATATTTAAAAAAACGAACCCCTGGTGGGTTTTAGACTTAAATCTGAGAGGCAAAACTCTGATGCTTTTAAAAAATAATACAGAAGAATGTCTTAGGTAGGGAAGGAAGTAGAGAAGGACTTCCTTAGACACAAAGCCAGTAATCGTTAAAAGACTGGTTGATCTATAATGAAATTAAACATTTTTCTTTTTGTTCTTTTCCCTGAGACAGTCTTGCTCTGTGGCTCAGGCTGGAGTACAGTGGCACAATCTCAGCTCACAGCAACCTCCACCTCCCGGGTTCAAGTGATTCTCCAGCCTCAGCCTCCTGAGTAGGTGGGACTACAGGTGTGCACCACCACGCCTGGCTAATTTTTGGATTTTTAGTAGAGATGGGGTTTCACCATGTTGGCCAGGCTGGTCTTGATCTCCTGACCTTGTGATCCACCCACCTCAGCCTCCCAAAGTCCTGGGATTACAGGCGTGAGCCACCGCACCTGGCCTGAATTTAAACGTTTTTCTTCATCGAGACACACAGAAGAATGAAAAGGCAAGTCACAGAATAGAACTATTTGAATACATATAACCAACAGACTTGGATAAACATATCCAATAAATCAGTAAGAAAACTCCAGAGCACAAATAAAAAAATAGGGAAAAGTCTTAACCAGGTTCTTCACAAAATATATCCAAATAGCTAATCACATATGAAAGGATCATCACTCTCATTAATAACCAGAGAAATGCCTATTAAAACCACTACGGCCAACACCAAATAGTGCCTCAGGGAGCCGCTTCGAGGCTGGAGCACGAATACCAGCCATGGCCAGGGTAGTGTGCTATCCCTGGTGTTGAGGACCCGCAGGCCTGACAGCTGGACAGCACTCCTGGCACACCACCTCAGAACACTCACAAACACGTGCATCACAACAGAGGTAAGGAATGTCCACAGCACACCGTCCTAACAGCTCCAACTACAAACACCCAAATGCCGATTAGTGGTGGATGAGGTCAATGCAATGCAGTCCATGTGACATTCCAAAGCAAGAGCCATGAAGGAAATACAGCCATACTCAATACGGATAAGCCTTATGAAATACTGTGACATCAAAGGGGCGTATAAAGAGGATTGATTCAGTATAATTTCATTTATAGGAAGTACAGAAATAGGCATCCCTAAAACTATAGAAGACTTACAGGGGGCTTTTAGGGTGTCCAGCCTGAATGGTGGTTATATGAGTATTTGTTTCATAATTATTCACTACACACTTGTTTCATATGCTTCTGTGAGTTATATTTCAAATAAAAAAGACTAAACATACATGCATATGTCTAAAAAATGAAAATGGAAAGAACCTAGTGAGACGTGAGTCTCCTTCTGCACACCACCCTCTGGCCTCCCTCTCTTCTCCCAACTCCCACTCTTACAAATGGGGTGACCTGGGCTATTCCAGGTGTGCACTCAGGTGCACGAACGTCAGCCGTTTCCCATATGGTTTTAGATGCGTCAACGCCGATGAGCTCTAAACTCACCTGGCTCTACCTAAGACTGAAGACACACTCGAACACATGAAATCTCAACACAGTTTCTTTTCTTTTTTGAGATGAATTCTCGCTCTGTTGCCCAGGCTGAAGTGCAGTGGCACGATCTCGGCTCTCTGCAACCTCCGCCTCCCGGGTTCACGTGATTCTCCTGCCTCAGCCTCCTGAGTAGCTGGGACTACAGGTGCACCACCATGCTTGGCTAATTTTCATATTTTTAGTAGAGATGGGGTTTTTACCATGTTGGCCAGGATGGTCTAGAAATCCTGACCTTGTGATCCGCCCGCCTCGGCCTCCCAAAGTGCTGGAATTACAGGCGTGAGCCACCATGCCCGGCCCCCCAACAACATTTCTAACGTTCTTCTACACAGGGTCTCATGTTGAAGAATTTAAGTTTTGAATTTTTTTAATTGAAAAACTTTTCCAGTTAAGACAGAGATCTAGGTGATCTCTAATTTTTTTCTACTTACATAAAGATTCTCTCATTCTCTCTTAAAAGATCAGTAATTATGCTTGCAAATGGATAAAATCAAGACTGTGGTATGATGTGCTTATCAGATCTAAAGCATCTGTGGGGAGCAACTGGGATGTAAGAACTAAGTCTCAGGGCAGCCCCAACCTCGAGGACGCAGGCTGCATCCCCAGGAAGTCTTTCACAAACGCATCCCGTACATAACACGCCAGGCACTGTGCGAGGCATTGATGATACAAGAGATACTTTGAAACACAACATCTGACCTAAAAGAAAACTACTAAAACACAGGAGGTGATGAATTCTGCTGGGAGACATGGGCATGAGGCTCAGGGAGAACAGGAACCACATCTGCGGAGAGGCTCAAGACGCTGGGAAGGCACTCAAGGCTGCACTAAACAGGGAGACTGTCTAGAGCAGGCGTCCCCAAACTTTTTACACAGGGGGCCAGTTCACTGTCCCTCAGACCGTTGGAGGGCCGCCACATACTGTGCTCCTCTCACTGACCACCAATGAAAGAGGTGCCCCTTCCTGAAGTGCGGTGGGGGGCCGGATAAATGGCCTCAGGGGGCCGCTTACGGCCCCCGTGGCCCGGGCGGTAGTTTGGGGACGCCTGGTCTAGAGGCACTCACTTGTCAATCACAGGGGCCTGAAATCGACAGGACAGATGAATCAGGCTGCATTCTCCTGGAAAATCAATTTTCCTCAAAAGATAGTACCTTAAAAATGAGGACAAATGATTCTATCTTACATAACCTACACTAATCATACTGGATGCTTAATTACAAATTTTCCCAGAGGAGGAACTTTGTTTTGTCCACCATTTTTATCCTTAGCATCTAAAACGGGCAAGCACATAGTAGGGTCACAGGTGTTTGCTGAATGAAGAGATCAATCTGGGGAAAACAAATTCAGGTAGTTTAACTGAGAGGCACTGTAACTTGAAATATTTATAACAAAATAACGCCACCTGTATCAGAGTAGAATGCAAGATCTACATAAACTTTTAAGATACAACTCAGGTCTTCAGAGAAACTGCTCTTAGCAGGCATTGCTCCTTTGTGGAATCTCTGCAGTCAGAGGCACTTTGACAGAAAATCTAAAAGGTCCTGTGGGAAGAGAGATTTGAATCAGAGGATTTTTAAGCAGATGAGTGATCCAACTTGACCTCTGTTCAGGAGAGACACAGGTGAACTGAAACCAAGAAGCCAGAGGCAGGCCCTCTCCTTCAGAAGAGAAGGGCAGAGCTACAGCTGGGGAGCCTGGCCCTCAGCTTTCTCCCAGGTCACGCCACACGCAAGCTCCGCCTTCCGGGGGGTGCAGGCCCTGTCAGCCCGCGTTTTTGGTAACAAGGATCTCTTATGCTATAAATCCAAACTTCTACAACTGGAAAGCACGATAAATAAAAGTAATAATGAAATTCTCCCTTCTATATATCTACAAAATGTCAAGACTAACTTCTACCCTGACCCTTAGCACCTACACGACTTCGAAACTGGGTCAGTCTTCTCACAGTTTGTAACTTGGTTGATGACTTCTGAAATTTACAATAAATCTTTCTTAATTTCAAAGTGCAAGTATCTTATTTTATCCATTCTAATGCGTACATTTTCCATATTAATCTCTAAAATCAAGTCGCATCTTTCACTTTTTCTTTCTTGGTAATTCTTTAAAAATGTTTCGGACTACAATTAACCGTGCCTTAGATGTGATGAGATATGGTATCTTAGCTTCCATACACATATGTGCCTCTGCTCAGGTTTCTAAATGGATATTATTTAATTCAAATGTAGCCAACGTCCCTGCCTCACTCCAGGTCTGTCTGTATCACCCAATGTAAAGGAACTGAGGAAGGTGGCTGCAGGAAGCAGACAGGATTTTGGAAGAGGCCATGCCCACCCTAAGTGCTCCCCCGTTCCAGCATGTGGCTGCCTGCAGCTAAGTCTGTTTGGCAAGGCTCCATGAGAAACCGGGAGAGGCAGCGCACAGCCCTTCCTGCCGCCGGGGATGCTGAAGCCCTCCTTCCACTCTGTGTGGGTGGACTTTGGGCAAAAGGAACAGTACCACTCCATACACTTCACTTAGGTATAAATTTGGTAACGTGGGGCCAGCCTGCAGTTTCCATACTGACACTCCTGTTTACATGTTTGGATAGATAGAACCCGTGGCTCACAGTCCACCATGAATGTTCCAATGCTGTGGTTTATTCAGCGCTGTTGTACACATTTACCAAGGTTACTTCTTTCCCGGAGAGGAAGATCTGCTAACCCCGGGGGCAAGCTGAGGTTCCCTCACAAACCTGAGCTGTTCCTACCTTAAACCCTTGGGGTTTTTCTGATTGTTAGCCTGCTTTTATTTGCATATGAAGAAAGGGGTATTATTCACTTTCCTCACAACTTTCCATAAAATTCACAGTATAATTTAATAAGATAAAATACTTTTCATTTTAAAAAACAGTGGTTGAAGCCAAATTCTAGTTCATTCATGCTTTTTGCCCATGAAGACTGGCAGCCTCTACCAGGGAACTGGTGGGGAATTGGTGGGGAAGGGTGGGGTGGAACGGAGTGGAGGGGTGCCCGGATGGAGGGAGGCCAGGCTGAAACAGGCAAAGGCCAGGAGAGGCTGCTTTCCTCAGAAAAGCTCTTCAGTGAATTTTTCAGTAAAGGAAGAACAAACTGACTTCTGGTTTAGACTCTGCTAAATCAGAACATTGTAAAGTCATGAAATTACTATAAGCCTCAGGTTCCTCAGCTATAAAATCTCCTGTGGACACACATGGACATTCACAATGAACCTTCACTCCGGCTGCAGGTGACAAGAGGAATTTAATGGTGTTAGCTGAATTGGAAGATTTGGCTTTTTAACAGGGAAAGGTTAAGACAGGCTCAACAAACTCCTAGAGATGAAGACATAAATCCAGCACAGCATTATTTCCTGATACAGGCCACATTCCCCACTTAGGACTCTGGTTCTAGAAAGCCCTGGGGAGAACACACACTCAGCGCACTGGTCACCGAATGCTCAGCACCCATGAGCCCAAAGCGCCTCACCTCCACTTCCACGAGCACTTCCGGTGAAAGCTGAATACTAATAACACGACTGCGCCTGGTGACCAGGAGCTCCCACAGTGCGGTAGAACAAAGGCAGACACCATCTCGGGAAAAGTAACAGCTCTTAACGTTTGATGAAAAGAGGTAGTAAGATCTTTTCAATTCTATCTTGAAATTGATTCCAGAACCTTCAATATGTTTACCAGCAGACAAAGCAGTGTGGAAGTGTGAAAAAGACACACTGAAAATACACGCACATTTTTTTCAGTCTCTATTTTATGTTCTCTACTTTTCTCCATGTCTCAGTCAGAGGAGGCTAAAGTGCTTCTTTCTAGACCTGAACTCTTGCTGGAGCTTGGGTTCTTCCTTCGCATGATGTCCAGCCCGGGGCTGGCAGCAGGGAGGGTTGGTGAGGGACACAACCAAACAAGCATGTGGCCTGTGTGCCAGAACCTGCTGGCTCAGGCCTGGGCTGCTCCCAGAGCTCCAGCATCACAGAGGTAGCCTGGGGATCAGGGCCACGGAGCAACACAGGTACCATTACACGTACCAGAAACCATGAAATCAGGACTGTGTGCACGTGTGTGTCCAACCTCTGGGGAGGTGACGCGGAATGAGTGCCCAACCGCTCTGGACCCACCCACAAGCTGCCAGCCTCTGAACTTGTCACATACCCACTGCTCCACTCTCTAAGATTCCAATTAGTTACCTGGTATTGGTAGTAACCTACTTTGGGTTCCAGCCTCTGCCTCATCTGGCCATCAACTCATCACTGCTAAGATGCACTGGAGATAACAGCCAGCAATGACTTCCCACACTCTTACTGTCTCCAAGAGGTCAGCAGCATTCGTCATGGAGGAGAGTGGCTCCAGCCCTACCTGGAGACTTGGACAAGCATCCCTGGGGGCTTTCTGTCTTGCCCAGTCCTTGACACTGAACTTGGCCTCATGGTTATCATCAGGGCTGCTGTTTGGAGAGGAACGCAGAGAAAAGGGACACACGGCACTTTCCATCCTTATAACCCCTAGCCTCTGCTGCATCCCCAGCCTTAGCTCAGTGTTAGAAAATGACAGGCACTCAACAAGTGTATCACGTCAAGTACTAATGCCGCCACCACTGTCGTCACCACCCCCACCATCACCGCCACCATCGCTGCCACCGCCACCACCACTGCTGCCATCACCATCACTGCCACCATCACCACCACTGCTGCCACTGCCACCACCACCACCATCACTGCCACCGTCACTGCCACCATCTCTACCACCATCACTGCCACCGCTGTCACCACCACCATTGCCACCGCTGCCACCACCACCACTACCACCATTGCTGCCACCACTACCACCATGGCCATCACTGCCACCATCACCACCACTGCTGCCACCGCCACCACCACCACTACCACCATTGCCATCACCACCACCATCACTGCCACCACCACCACCGCTGCCACTGCCACCACCATCGCCACCACAACCATCATCACTGCCACCATCATTACTGCCGCTGCCACTGCCGCCACCGCCACCACCACCACTGCCACCATCGCCACTACCACCACCGCAGGTGCCCACAATTCCAGTCTCCAAACTGGTGCAGCCTACTTCCTGCTGAGAGTGCTGACTGGAGCTGTGGGGGTACCCCTGTGAAACAGACTTTCCTCTTAGGGTGCCCCTCAGGTTGGGTAGCAGGTGCCACCCATGGATGGATATGCAGTGTGGAGGGGCAAGAAAAAATTCCAAAGCATAAAGCAATTGAAAAACTTCCACATTTCTTCAGCTTGTTATGTTGCTGTCTCAAGTGATAATACAAAGGATTTTAATGAGTTTCTTGGATACAATAAACACACTGAGAAGCCTGGTGTGACTGTGTTCTGTGCAGCTGTTCTCTGGAGCAGTTTACCTCCGTCTGTCTTCTCTCCCACCCAAGTGTGTGCTATCAACCCACGGAAGATTTGATGGACATGGACATGAGCCCCCTGAGGTCCCAGAACAAGCTTTTTGGTTGTGAACTAAAGGCTGACAAAGATGATCACTTTAAGGTGGATAATGATGAAAATGAGCACCAGTTGTCTTTGGTCATAGGGGCTGGTGCAAAGGATGAATTATGCACTGTTGAAGCAGAGGCAATGAATGACGAAGATAGTCCAGTTAAGGTAACACTGATGACTTTGAAAACATCTGTACAGCCAAGGGCTTCCCTTGGGCTCTGAAACACCACCACCTGTGGCCTCGTGGTGAGGTGTGGTTCAGGGCCCGTGCCCATCAATGGATGGCATTTAGCTGGGGAGGAAGATGCAATGCAGTCAGAGAGCCAGGAGGATGTGAAACTCTTCAGTGTATCCGGAAAGCGATCTCTCCCTGCAGGAGGCAGCAAGGTTCCACAGAAAAAAGGGAAGTTTGCTGCTGCCGAAGATGATGATGATGAAGATGAGGAGGAAACTGAGGACAAATCTCCAGTGAAGAAATCTACATGAGATACTCTGGCCAATCATTGCCAAAAATCAAACCAGAATGGAAGACTCCAAGTCACCAATGTCAAGAAAAGGTCAAGAATCCTTCAAAAAACAGTAAAAAACTCCTCAAACACCAGAAGAATCTAGTTCTGCAGAAGACATTAAAGCAAAAATGCAACCAAGTATAGCAAAACGTGGTTCTCTTTCCAAAGGGAAAGCCAAGTTAATCCATTAGTGAATGGCTTCTGGATGACTGACTAGGGGGCTATTCAAGATCTCTGGCAGGGCAGGAAGTCTCTATGAAAATAAACAGTTAAAAATTCTCCATCTTATTTCATTTCTCTAACAGTTGATATCTGGTAGTCCTTTTTATAATGCAGAATGAGAACTGTCCCTACCACATTTGATAAACGCTGTCCAGGTTCCACTGTCAAGAATATGCTGTCTAAAATGACAATTTATTTTAGACAAGGTCTTGCTTTGTCACCCAGGTGGGAGTGCAGTGGTGATCACAGCTCACTGTAGCCTCAACTTGCTGGGCTTAAGCCACCTTCCCACCGCAGCCTTGCAATTGGCTAGAACCACAGGCACACGCCACCACTCCTGGCTACTTTATATTTTTTGTAGAAGACAGAGTCTTGCTATGTTGCCCAGGTTGGTCTTGAATTCCTGGGCTCAATCTATCTTTCCACCCTTGCCTACCAAAGTGCTGGGATTACAGGTGTGAGCCACTGTGCCCAGCCCCAAATGCCTGTTTACTTATTAAAGATGGAACTCCACTCTCTGCTTGGTTTTAATATGTATGGAATGTTACGATGGGACATAGTAGTGATCAGACACAGAGATGGTGGGGAGATAAGGAATACATGAAGAATAAAACTCAGTATTTTAGTAAAGTTAAAAAAAAAAAAAAGACACATGACTCCCATCCATGCCCTTCCAAGCCGAGGCCAGTCTACCTATGCCAGGTGTGAGCAGGCGCCACAGCACGCTGCTCTCAGGCCACTGATCCCACCCGGGGAGGGCTGGACACAGACCCATGACCTGGAGGATGATTCTGGGATAGAAGATAAGCAGGCACCCCTTGGATGGCCATCATTGGTGACACACAGCTCCCCAATATAATACCCTCATGCCTGTCACCAGCACACCTGGGTGGGGACACTGATGATGCCCACAGCACCCCAACCGGGGCCGAACCCCAGTTTACTGCTCACTCCCCTGTCCTCGGGATGCTCCAGTAGCTGATCACCAGGAAAGGAAAGCAACAAGCAAAGCAGCTGCTGAGGCCCACGCACGCTCCTGCCCGCTCCTCCTGTTTCAAGGGGGACTCGAGGGGGCAGGCTGCACCTGGAAACCTTGGCTTTTGACCATTTTCTCAAAGGCCCGTATCACACTCCCTAAGAACACGACTGTAATACAGTTGGCAGGTTATTCAAGAGGTTTACCAGCCAAGAGGTTCATTTTTCCCTTGTCGAAGACTATGTCACCTAAAGATTTGATCTTTTTATTATTCACTGGAATGAGGAACATTCTAGTGTTTGGGTAAGTGTTCAAAGACAGTGGACCCTTTTCTACCCGTATGTCTGCACTGCCACTGGATTTCTGTTTTCTTGACAAAGCAGGGTTTGGTGGGGGGACTGGTAGGCACAATGAGGGCTCCCCAGGGCCTCCAAGAGCTGTCCCTGCGCCTGGGAAGAAGGGCTGGACTCTCCGCAGGACCCGGAAGAGGCGGCACTGGAAATCAGGTGCCAAGAAGCTCCACGGGGAGCTGAGAGCTCAGTGGTCTCTGAAGGAGGCAGTGCTCCCCACCTTCCAGACAAAGTCTGGGTGACCTGCGAGGAACTGAATGACTCCAGCCTCCTGGGTCTCCACCTGGCCCTGGAGCCCTGCTCCCTGACCTGGCCCCACTGCCCCAGTTGACCTGCAAGAGTCCCCTTTGACAGGTGTTGCCCTCTCCTGCCTCCCAGAAGCATGGGCGATCCTCCACCTTACTCTCTACGGCTCTTTGTGCCTGCGACTGGTAGGTTCATTTCAAAAAGATCACCACAGTAACCGTGAGCAACCCCCTTCCCTCGCCCCACCTCCTCAGGTGAGGACCAACCACTCTGTAGGGAGCCAGGCACCTGGAGACACCTGAGGAAAGTGTCTGGACTCGGAACGAGCCGGCCCCACGTCTTTGAACGAGGAAGCCCAGTCCACGTGAGCTGCAGGTCTGCCTGGTGATCTGAAAGGCGCTGGGGAAGCCTCCGCAGGCAGTCCTCTCATCCTCCTTTTCCCACACAGTACTTCCCAGGACTTGTTCTTTATGGTCCAAGTTTTATCAACTAAAAACTTAACACCCATGGCGTGGCACTCTGAGGCCACTCTTTGGCACAGCTGCCCCCTTCATTTCTAACTTTGAATCCTTTACTTAGCAACTATCTGTAAAGCCTCAAAGACAGGAAGCAGCAGTAAAACAAACGTGTTAGGAACCTGGACAGAAAGCTGAAACCTGTGGGTTGGAATCCCAGCTCCACCTCTTACTACCTACTGACCCGGGGCAGAAAATGATCTCTTTGGGCCTCAGTTTTCTCAACTGGAAAATGGGAATAACTGTCTCTACTAGGGTTGATGTGAATTAAGAGGTGGACAGTGCCTTAGAAAAATCCCTGAAATATAATGTGTCCTCAATAAATGTTACTTGTTTTTGTTTTTTGTTAATCATGTATCAAGTGACTTACCAGCATCTATAACTCAATCCCGTTACTCTCCGGATGGTAACGGAAGCAAGCTACCAACGGAAGCGACATTTTCATCCTCTCCAGGCATTTCCAAGCAGGCCTCTAATGCACTGCACTCAGCAGCTAAATTTGTACCAAATGAAAGACAGAATCTCCATTTGACAATGTCTGGTTCCGCGTAACACAATTACGCATATGCCCCGAGCTTTGCTGTTCTTGATCCTGCAACAGGGCACTGCAATAGGAAGCACCTCGGTGTTGGTCAAAAGGGGCTGAATGAACCCCAAATCCAGTTATTAGAGATGTACCCACTAGGTCATGGGGGAGCCAGTCTGTTTGTTGAGTTCACAATGATCTTAGTATTATCAATTTGTAACTAGATTTGAAGGGAAAAATTCCCTTAAAGTTTGATAGGTTTATAAAACACCGGTGGAGTGGAGCCTTTTTTTTGGGGGGGGGGCGGGGTGGGGGTAGCAGGTGGTGCTGGAAGCTCACATAGGTAAGAAGATAAAAACCAGAAAGTAGCAAGCAGACTAAAAAGGCAGGAGACGCCGCTATTAACCAACTGCAACCAGTTTTTGACCTCTTTGGGCCTCAGTTTCCACATTTGAAAAATGAGGGTTTTTTTTCTGGCTCTTCTGAGACTATGAGAGAATGCTTCTTTCAGGAACTTGAGTGCCAGTAGCAAATCCCAGAGAGGGGAAAAAATGAAAATACGACAGGTCTCTAAACAGGAACAGAGAAGAGAATAATGTGATATATATGCTTTTTAATCTAGGAAAATAATGTACCAGGTGGGTACTACAAGAAGGACCAGGAAGAATCCCGGGGCTTGCTCCCATAAATGAAATCTTTGCTCTGTGTACAGGTGACCGCTGTTCTTTACATGAAACAACTTAGTATTTGATGGTTGATGTGATATGTAAACATGGATAACTTATTTTTGAAGAAATTTGTTTTCAGAAAAATAATACATGCTCTCTATAAAATAGAAAAAAAAAAATCCAAACTACACAGAAAAGGCCAACCCAGAGATAACAGTGCTGGCGCCTCCGGTGTGTGCAGATGAATGAACCACTGAAAGCCAACCTTCACGGGCTCCTCTGTTCTCTACCCACACCCCCGAGTCCAGGATGTCTCATAGGCCAACAAATATCAGTGTCAACTGTTTGAAATTTCTCTTGACATGTGTGCTACGATTCAATAAATCCAATCAGGGTTCTCACAGTGTTCCTTAAAAAATATTACATCACAAATAATACTTTATGATTACAGATGGAGGATGGAACACATTTATCTGAGTCTACTCTCTTCTAAAACTGCACTAAAAAGACAGTGAAGTTTGTAAAGAGTTTACACTTTCCAGGACATGGGATCACGGGGCTGGAGGGCAGACAGGAAGGCAGCCGGGTGTGCACTGGTGAAGCCTCATGGGCTCAGGTCAGGGTGTCCCCACAGCTGCCCGTGGAACAGGGTCACAGATGGGCAACAAGAGGACTGAAAGGACGTCTTTTTTTTTTTTTTTTTTTTTTGAGACAGAGTCTCGCTCTGTTGTCCAGGCTGAAGTGCAGTGGCATGATCTTGGCTCACTGCAATGTCCGTCTCCTGGGTTCAAGTGATTCTCCTGCCACAGCCTCCTGAGTAGCTGGGATTACAGGAGCACCCATCATGCCCAGCTAATTTTTTGTATTTTTTTAAGTAGAGATGGAGTTTCACCATGTTGGCCAGGCTGGTCTTGAACTCCTGAGCTCAGGCAATCCACCCACCTTGGCCTCCCAAAGTGCTGGGATTACAGGCATGACCTACCGTGCCTGGCCCTGGAAATAAGTGTTCTGTATTGCCAGGGACTCTGCTTTGGTAATGGCCGGATAGGACATAGCCAACATGCACATTGGGCACAAGAAAGGCTTGAGAAAATATTAAAAAATCTGATTTAAAGGTATCAGCAAACTTGTAAAATAGTGAAGATTTTTTTTTTTTTTTTTTTTTTTTTTTTTGAGATGGAGTTTTGCCCCTGTTGCCCAGGCTGGAGTGCAGCAGCACGATCTTGGCTCACTACAACCTCCGCCTCCCGGGTTCAAGTGATTCTCCTGCCTCAGCCGCCTGAGTAGCTGGGATTACAGTCATGTGCCACCATGCCTGGGTAATTCTGTATTTTTAGTAGAGATGGGGTTTCACCATGTTAGACAGGCTGGTCTAGACCTCCTGGCCTCAGATGATCCACCCGCCTCAGCCTTCCAAAGTGTTGGGATTACAGGTGTGAGACACCGTGTCTGATCTTTTTTTTTTTTTTTTAATTTGAGACTCTTGCTCTGTTGCCAGGCTAAAGGGCAGTGGCACAATTTCGGCTCACTGTAACCTCTGCCTCACAGTGTTAAGCGATTCTCCTCCCTCAGCCTCCTGAGTAGCTGGAATTATAGGCATGTGCCATCACACCTGGCTAATTTTTGTATTTTTAGTAGATACAGGTTTTTACCATGTTGGCCAGGCTGGTCTCAAACTCCTGACCTCAAGTGATCCGCCCACCTTGGCTGCCCAGAGTGCTGGGATTAAAGGCGTAAGCCACCACACCTGGCCCAAATGGCGAAGATTTAAATAATCAAGAAGAAAGGACAACACAAACCCTGAGGGATGGGCTGTGTGCCAGCGGCTGCCTCCTCCTTCCCCGGGGCTCCTCCTTTCTGGCTCACGGGCCTGGGAGACCCAGTGCTTTGCTTTTCACAGCCTCCTGGGGCGAGGGGGCCAAGAGGTGAGTCCGGGGCCCTGAAGGTAAAGGATGGGCTGGTAAGACCCCCTGCGCATTACAACATATAGAGTATATGAGAGATGCGTGCAGCAAATGTGGCCAAATGCTGACAAATAGGTGAAGTTTTGATGAAATTCTATCATTCTTGCAGCTTTTCCATACTTTTGAAATTATTTCAAAAAGTTAACAAATAAGCAAACAAACTACAAATCAGGAATGGAAACTGAGTTTTACCAAATGCCATCTTCAGATGTATGAGGCACTTCTATTTACCTTCCTCTGACGATTACTACTTACTACACACTAGGATCTTCTCCTGTCTTCCGTCACACTGGCTCCAGGTCTACCTACTTGTCTGGACTCTCCCCGATTCACCCGCCATCTGCCTGCTTCCAAAGAGCTCCTGGGTTTCATTCTCTCCTTTTCTTAGTTGATTCATTTCTGCTTTTGTCTTTAAAGAACACAGCAATTCTTCGATTTACTTTGGTTCTTTTCTAACTCTTTAGTGTTTAAATCATTTTGTTTCATTCTTATTTAGTAACAATCTTTACACATGAACTCTGTAAGCCATTACCTTATCTCATTTTTTCATTCATGTGGAGGCCATGGTGGTTCTGTACAGGAGACCACAGCCAAGTCCGACAGCCCAGCCTGAATCTCAGTCTCCCACTTGCCAGCTGTCAATTCTGGAGCCATTTCTGGAGCCCACGCTTTGCATCCCCCCATCTGTGGAATGGGGGTGAGGAGAGCACCTCCCTCAAACAAGGACTGTGAGGACTGAGTGAGATAGTAAATGTACCATGCTTAGAATAGTGCTTTCAGCATAGTTATGATGATTATCAGCTCTTATCCATTTAACAGTATTTGTTCAGAGTCTACTTAGTGCTAGTATTCTAGAGGTCAAAGATAAAGCTTTCAACAAAACCTACGGTCCTTGCCTCCATGGAAGTTTTGCTTGAGTGATGAAGGGACTCCCAGGGATGCCTGGTTTCCACCTGCGTGTTTATTTCTATTTTTATTGTATTATAATGTGACAATAAGATTTCTAATTATTTCAAATTTTTGGAAATCACATTGGTTTTCTCTGCAAACTATTATATATTAAGTTTAAAAACTTATACCATGAACATTTGTTTTTCAGCCACTGAACCTGAAAGTCTCTGCTGGCTCACAGTAATAACAGCTTATGTCTACTCCATGACCTGTACAAGGCCAAGAAGTCCAGGTGTGTCTCCCACCAGCACTACACTCACCAACTTCGTCATTAATTCCCCACAGTTCTTGCTTTACATGTTTCAATGTTCAATCTTGCAGGCCACACACGTTCATGGGTTACGTCATCCTACGGACTGTGCTGTAGCGTGATGAGTAATCCTGTGTCACTGATCACTGCTGTCTTCACAATTTAGCTTTGCCCAGCATGAATGTCATGACCTCTGCTCTTCTTCTGCATCTGCCTGCTATACACCTTTACTCTCTATTTCTTTTTAATACTCTTTTATTATTACCTATCACTTCTTAGGATTTAAAGCCAAAGTTAGAAAATTCATGTTTGTTTGTTATTTAGAGTAATGCATATATAAAGGTAAATGTAACTGAAATTACAGAAATAATGGTCAAGCTTTGCTAGCCTAGCCACACATCACCCCAGGCATTTACAGATATTATATTTAAAGAAATTTATTTTGTCTAAACAGTTTTTTGAAAAAGAACTATCTGCAGATCCTGGCATGAGACATAAGTATCCAAAATAACAGAATGACTCATTTACAATAAAAAACCAGCTACAACACTGTGTGTGATTCTAGTAGCTCTGATTTTAGGCTAAGGTTGGCAGGTCGGCAGTAAGAAAGGAGGGCAGGGGAGCGAAGGCTGGCGGCTCCGTCCACGCTTTGGGTGTGCTGAGGTCCAGCCTGAGCATGGGTTTGCTCTTCCTGCCTCTCCCCAGGCAGCCACAGCTGAAGGTCAGGGACTTCCAACCTCAGCTCAGCTGAAACCCTGCCCAGCTTCATAGCCTCAAGTGCAAAAACATCTTTCAGCTGCTAGGAAATCGAAGTTTCTTATTTATTCCTTGTGGATTGAGAAATTTCCTTAAATAATTAAAAAAATTTAATTTCCCATTGTATTTTATCTTATTAATTTTTCCTATTATTTTCACTTTTAATTCTTTTAAGGAATAGTTCATCATTACTGGATATTTTCTACATGCTGATATTACCATAACTTTTCTCAGCCCACTATTCCTCTTAAGTTGAAAGCACAGAGGGGCTCCTATTATCCCATTACACAGACAAGGACAGAGGCCTACAGAAAGGTCAAGGCGACAGCTCAGATGGGACAGTGCCTGAGTCCAGGCAGGGCAGCTCAGAGCACCTGGTGACCTGCAAGAGCAAGAGGCACCCCGTGAGGGGAAGCTGTGTGGGTGGGTGGTCCCACACATGTTACTTCTCCCTTATAGGTCTCACCATTCCTGGTCAAGATGGAGACTGTGTCTGTCCCCTGGGAGACCTCTGATGCCTTAACAAAAATATTACTTCTAAGATCTTTAAATTCCTCCATGGGAAAAGCCTGTGAATAGAAATCAGTGGTTCCTAATATAAATCTGACATGGGCCAGGTTTCCTATTAGCTGGTATTACAGACGAGAAGGTGGGAAGTGGGAAGGAGCCCTCTGAACAAACGTCTGGGACACGACCTTAACTGCAAGTCCGTCTTGATAACATGATCACCAACCAAACACCTGAATCATCAACACTCCCCTCTCCTGAGCTCTCCTGACCACTCAGCTTACTGTAAACTGTGTTCCCGGGCAGAAGCCACTGGGCAGTTCAGGCCATGCCAGTTCCTTGCTGTAATTCATCTCCCAGCTCCGTGCCAATGCCCCACCCTGGGCTTCCCTTATCCCAGTTGAGCCCACTCCCCAGCCACAGGACAGCACCCTGACTTTGCTTCCTTAGCTGGCCTCCCGCTGAGCAGCCCATGCTCCCCCGACCGTGAGGAGCAGCCTGGGGCCCAGCCTTCCAGTTCTGGGGTTGCTGGGCAGTCAGCTGTGCTGGAATCAGAGACTCCCTGTCCCTAAAGACACAGGCTGTATCTTTTTTTCTTACTGTGAACGTGCTTTGAATACACTCCTAAAAAGTAAACAAAACAAAACACTTCTCCAAGCCCCTGGCAAGCAGGCGGAGCAAAGCAGAAGTCTAGCCAGAACTTCCAGCCTTCCCGAGGCTCTGCAGTCACAGGCTCACCAACGAGCTGGTGTAACCAAGTGAACCTTTGGGATCTGAGGACTTTTTCTCACAGCTTTTTGGCAAGTCATCTCGGGACAGCAAAGAATAGTGGTAGTCAATTAGAGGGCTGATTCTGATTTTCCCAGCATGTAATAAAGATTCACTCCTCTCATCCCCATCCAGACTCCTGATAACCAAATTCATATCTTAATAAATCTTCAGTATGAATGTCCCTGAGCAACTTGACAGGCCTGGGACTTTAAGCATGCATTCTATGACCTCATAATTTAACGAGATTTGGATGCCAGGGCTGGCAATGTGTCAGTGAAGTTTCACCTAGCAGACACTGGGTCTGGGAGGAGAATTTCTCCTTGAGCCATTTCTGCTGGAACAGCTGCCTAATCGGAAGACGAAAATGCCTCCTCAGATTAACTTTCTGGTGGCCTGTGAGATACTTCAGCAGCCGCACTGAGACGCCACATCAAGGGTCCATCTTTAGCTCCATTTTTTTGAGAAGACTTTTTGTTTGGCTTGAAGAGCGTCCTCCTGAAGCTGGCCCTCAGTGCTGCTGTCACTGCTGCGACCTCGGCACCTCACTGGCCTGCGTATGCAGACAGGAGAACCGGACCGGGTCAGGGTCCCACCAGTTCTGCAGACAAGGGTCTGGAGTTCCACCCCCTGCTCAAATCCTCATGGTGACTCTTCACACGGGATATACTCTGTCCTGACTGGACACGTTTGCCACCCAGAGGAAGAGACAATGTTAAAACTTTGATTCAGGCTGGGTGCGGTGACTCACGCTTGTAAGGCCGAGGTGGGTGGATCACTTGAGGTCAGGAGTTTGAGAACAGCGTGACCAACATGGTGAAACTCTGTCTCTACAAAAATACCAAAATTAGCCGAATGTGGTGGTGGGTGCCTGTAATCCTAACTGCATGGGAGGCTGTATAATCACTTGAACCTGGGAGGCAGAAGTCATAGTGAGCTGAGATCATGCCACTGTACTCCAGCCTGGGTGACAACCAAAATACCCGTTTGATTCAATAAAGGTAGGAAGTGAAAACCTTTAGCTATGTCAGGGAATTTCAGGTCGCCTGGGTCTTACCATAATGCCTTGAGAAAACAGTTTGGAACAGTGAACTGACTACAAGCTCAGGTCTGTGCTCCTTCATACTGTGTCCTCTCAAAACGGAACCCAGCGAAATGCATCCTTTACCAAACCACAAGGGGGCCTGTCATTGGGGCCAGATGATGAGAGCCAAAAATGAAGCAAAATTAAGAACAGCGGTTCCCCCATGGTGGTGGTTTCTGAAGAATGATCAAACCACACATCAAATCAATCATGTTAGGTAACTGTTTTAACAACTTCTGCCAAACGTAGAGAGTCTAGGAATCTTTGGTGACCCTATCATCTTCAAACATCTGACCGATCAGACAGCTGGCCAATAGGTATCAGGGAAGACTCCTCGTTACCAGAATGGCTGGGAAGCTCCACCTCAAACGGAAACCCTGACACCGGCCCTGTGAACAGCAGCACCCGGGGCCTCTGGCCACTGCTGGCTGAGGGGCACACTTGGTCTCCCATGTTTTTCCATGCCTGGACCACACTCCAGGGCAGCTTGGAGCAAGAGTAAACAACTTGATCAAGGGAAACGTTTTGGCCACGTCAAAGTTTTTCTCCTGAAAACTGAAGCTACTGATGATTTTTCACTAGATGGAACTGGAATATGGAGACATGGGAAGAATCAGGCAGATTTAATCAGTGCCAGTGTGGACACGATTGATTCCAGCATGTTTCAGGTGCTGTGCCAAGTGTTCACACCCCAACCTCCCTGACTATCACAGCCATCCTGTGAGAGAAAAATGATTATCATTCCCATTTTAACAAATGAAGAACCATTACTCAACAGTTAAATACTTGCTTGATGTTCCCCAACTGCTAACTGCGTTATGTCACTGAGCAAAAGCAAAAAAGTATGCAGAGAAATTACATGGTCAAGTGCAGGAAAGAAGGCGCATGACACCCGGAGACTGGGCATGGTGGCGTGGACGAGGACACAGAGGGGTCACTCACGCTGCTGGAGTCCAGCTCCCCCGGCTCCTCTGTTGGGACTCCCTCCGTGACTGTCTTAAAACACCTGTCTTCGTTTGTGCAAGCCCGAGTGCGTCTCCACTGCTTATAACCCAAGAAAGAGACAGGAAGGTGTCTTCGGAACAGAGTCCTCAGGTGGAACCCTAAGTCGCCCACCGTGGGTTTTCCCATACTTCAGTCCTGCATGGACACCTTCAAGATCTTCACTAGTCTGTGCACAGTAATGCTGTTATTTACTTGGTACTTTGTTTTATGGATACACTTTTTATTAAGCTGTGTGCTAAGCAATAATAGCCCAAGAAACCATGGATTTGATGTGCTAATTATTTTCACATTCATCAATATGTAATTGTTAAAGTAAAATAATATTCAACTCTGAATCACTTAAAAGAACTGCCATAAGCAGTGGTGTGCACTCACCACACTTGGAGGAATCGTGGGCTATCCCACAGTATAAAGAAAGAAAATAACAAGAAGTCCTCCATTTGGCCTAAGTTGTAGATTTTTATGTTGACTATTACTGCTCAACACATCTCCAATGATTATCCTGAATGAGGGGCCAGAAAATCATTTTACTTCTGCTCTGTTCCTTTTCATTATGAGGAGAGACAGATCAATTGCTCTCAGACTTTGCTAATCCCCTGCTAGTCTTTGGTTCTATAAATGCAATAATATTTGGAAGCCCAGGATTAGAATCTTTCCACAGACTCCAGGATATCCACTCATTCTTTTAAGTTTTGCCTTCAAATCTGTATCATAATATTGCTACTTAAATAAGAATGTCTTTGGACAAGTTAAACTCAACTTTAAAGCCAATGTAAGTAACAGACTACAGCCGCCCATGTGGGAGATTGGTTCTAGGCCCACCACGCTTACCCAAATCCATGCAT
Source organism: Saimiri boliviensis (assembly GCF_048565385.1). NCBI lineage: Eukaryota > Metazoa > Chordata > Mammalia > Primates > Cebidae > Saimiri > Saimiri boliviensis. The sequence goes on along the minus strand of NC_133450.1, from coordinate 128,861,394 downwards.
ATTCAAGTCCCACAGTCAGCCTGCAGAACTCGTGAATATGAAAAGTTGGCCCTCTGTATACACAGGTCTCGAATCTTGGGCATTTGTAATCGGCATTTGGTTGAAAAAAATCCACATTTAAGTGGACCTGTGCAGTTCAAACTTGTGACGTTCAAGGGTCAATTGCAATTCTTTCACTTATGTAAGGAATGTACTATGATAAGGAGTTGTGTCCCATCTTACAACTCAGACAGGATGATAAGCATCTTCCTTTCTGCTTCTGCAATGGTTTTAGTACCACACACTAGAAGAAAGCTTAAAAAGATGCTATGCCCACTGACCCATTCATAGTGTAAAATATTTTCTGAAACTGTTGAATAGCACCATTCAAAAGTTGAACTGGTCCTCCTAACTGGCTTCTACTTATTTGCTTTCCTTTAATATACTCTTGCATATGTTTTAATAGTTTAAGCCTTATCAAATTTTTTCTGGATATATCCAAAAATAAACATAATGTCATATACAAATATAAGCATGTTTTATACATTAAGATATCTATGCCAACATATCACAGATAACATATTAAGAAGGATAAGATTTCATTTATGGTAAAACCAGCAAAAATAAAAAACCAAAACTCAACACATCTCTTTTCTCCCTAAGTGCGGAGTGAGGTGCCCTTCCACTGGGCTCTATTAATGTCCCTGCATACCTGGCAGTCTTGCACATGCCACATGATGTTGCCATTTGCATGTAGGTTGTACGTGTATAATTTTCCACCAGCTATGACAGGATTAGACACAAAAGTGCTTGGAAGTGTTTGCTGAAAGAAGAAACTTACAATACCCGTGAATGCTGCCATGATGGCAACTTACTTATCACTTTAAGGTAATCTTTGCATCCTCTCACCCCTTTAGCAATACTTCCATTTTACTTTAAATTACACATATTATATTCTCTTAGACTGCAAGCTCCCTGAGAGCAGGCAGGCTCTCTTGCTGCTTCTCTGTATTCCTTGATGGATGAAAGTGAATTTTCTATTTACATCTTTATACTCAAGTATCTTTGCAACCCAAGCTGCAGGTTTCTTTTAGTAGAATGACAAGTTAATTGTAACTAAGTACCACTGCTGGAATGGTACTTAAAATGGTCCAGATACACTTTAGGATGAGTGCTTAGAGCAGAGACAGAAGCCGGTCTAAGGATTCATGCAGGTGCGGGCTGTGGACCTGCTGTCCAAAGCACGTCCAATCCAGGGCCCCGCCTTGGGTGGATTTGCTATTGCTCTGATTTATGCTGATTTGGGCCAACACTTGGCTATCATCAGCCTCAAAGCAGGACTGAATCAGGTCACAACTACCAAGGGGACAATGCAGCATTTGTTTACAGTTCTGAATGGATCATCCTTTGTTCACGTAAGTGAAACCCTGTGTCTTGTCTGGAGACAGCAGTATAGAGTTCCCAAGTTCTACTTGTGATGACAAAAGACTTCACTGAAATAAAACTTTACATGGGCTGTAAAATATGAGTTGGTAACAGGAACCCGAATTAATGAACTTGGAAATTCTCACTCTCCAATGGATTAGAACATATTTCAGTCTTAAAACATGAATAGGAGAACAATTTGGCATTTCTAGGAATAATATTTGTTTTCCTTTGAGGCATAAAGCTATTTAAGTAAGATCTACCTTGAATATAGATGCTTTTCTTTACGAAAATGGTATTTCACACACTCTGAGGGTTCAGAAAATACCATGCATGTCCTGATCTCGTTTTTGGCTCTTATAAGGCAAGAAAGCTAAGCAACAACTTGGGTCACAAAGAACCAAACAGAAACAATTTTTGAAAACTTTTCTCCACCCCCCCCCCCCCCCCACTATGGACACTAAAACCAGTGTTCGGTCCCTAGGAGTAACATTTCAACACTTCAGAAAAGAAAAATGTGACCGGCAACAGAACAACCAAGGTAGGGCTAAGCAGCACTTTGAAAACACTCCATCTGAAGGTACCACGTAAGGATGACCTGGGGGCAGAAAGGCCACCAGTGTGGAGCTGGATGTCTGATGAGGAGCACCTCACGCTGCCTGATCGGGGCACCTCACGCTGTCTGATCGGGGCACCTCACGCTGCCTGATCGGGAGCACCTCACGCTGCCTGATCGGGGGCACCTCACGCTGCCTGATCGGGGGCACCTCACGCTGTCTGTTCCGGGGCACCTCATGCTGCCTGCTCCCACTGTGATCAGGATCCGTGCATGGAAAACTGTTCAAAAACTGACAAAATATACCCACAAACACAGAGGCAAGGTTAAGAGGAAAACTCATCTCCCTCAAAAAAATAACCAAACTTGGCCGGGCGCGGTGGCTCAAGCTTGTAATCCCAGCACTTTGGGAGGCCGAGGCGGGTGGATCACGAGGTTGAGAGATCGAGACCATCCTGGTCAACATGGTGAAACCCCGTCTCTACTAAAAATACAAAAAATGAGCTGGGCATGGTGGCACGTGCCTGTAATCCCAGCTACTCAGGAGGCGGAGGCAGGAGAATTGCCTGAACCCAGGAGGCGGAGGTTGCGGTAAGGCGAGATCGCGCCATTGCACTCCAGCCTGGGTAACAAGAGCGAAACTCCGTCTCAAAAAAAAAATAAATAAATAAATAAATAAATAACCAAACTTATGGAATATTTAAGAGGTCTGAATGTTCCGTTAAAAGTAAAGCACAGTCAGGATTTTCACTGAAGTTAAGGCAATAAGCTCAAATTACTTCAGGAAACTAAGAAACCTGTGTTCAGGCTGCCCAGAACGCCAAGTCCAGGTGAGACCCCCTAGCCCAGCACTTCCCTGACGTAGGTTTCCTTCTGCTTGGCTTTCTTGCCTAGTAAGAGCTATCAATGAAATGAGGAAATGAATGGTATTTGGAGACTGAAGAAGCAAGCAAGAGGGAGAGAAAAGTGTTGAAAAATGTTGCATTGAGAACTCATAATAAGGATTCTCACAAACTTAAAAATAATACACAGTGTTTTTCTTTTCTCCTCCTTTCCTTTCTCTTTCTTGAAGGAATGGAGAAGGGGAAGGCAAGTCCCATGCTCTTATTTCAAGGTTTACAGACAGAACCCCACTAACTACCTTTGGCCTGTATTGGCCAGAATTCCACTAAATACCAGGAACACATCAACCAGACTCAGCAGTAAGAGAAAAACACGATTCAGATTTATAGTGAAGATATCTGCACAACTTCAACTTTCCAATGTGAAAGGCTGAAAAACATTGTTTTCTGAGGTAAGACAAAGAATATCCTTTAAGACTGGATGTGGTGGCTCATGTCTGTAATCCCAGCACTTTGGGAAGCCAAGGCAGGTGGATCATCTGAGGTCAGGAGTTCAAGACCAGCTTGATCAACATGGAGAAAGTCTGCCCCAACTAAAAATACAAAATTAGCTGGGCACGGTGATGCATGCCTGTAATCCCAGCTACTCGGGAGGCTGAGGCAGGAGAATTGCTTGAACCCAGGAGGTGGAGGTTGCGGCGAGCTGAGATCACACAACAATGATTGAAACTCCGTAACAAAAGAAAAAAAAAGAATATCGTTTGAGGCTGGGCACCGTGGCTCATGCCTGTACTCCCAGCACTTTGAGATGAGGCAGGTGGATCACTTGAGGCCAGGAATTCTAGAACAGCCTGGCCAGCACTGTGAAACCCCGTTCCTTCTAAAAATACAAAAAATTAGCCTGTAGTCTCAGCTACTCAGGAGGCTGAGGCAAGAGAATCACTTGAACCCAGGAGGTGGCGGTTGCAGTGAGTCAAGATTGTGTCACTGCACTCCAGCCTGGGAGGCAGAGTGTTTCCCTGTCTAAAAAACAATAAAAGGGTATCTTTGAATTTCAGTTAAGTGTTAAATCTTTCTGCCTGTCCCAAAGCAGAAAGCTTATTTACCTAATCAGCTTCTAATGATCATACTTAGAAACAGAAATAACAGGTATGTTCTTTGTGTACATGTAGTTGTGTGTGTGTACAAGCATACAGAGTGTGCCTGCCTTGATGTCTATCATCTGAATACAACACTCCCCCTACACCTTCCAGTCTTTTACATATCATTATACCACTGAATAAAATGGGTTTTTAAAAAAAAATTGAAAATTCACATAACATACAACGAACCATTTTAAGCACACTTCAGGGTTATGTAGTGCATTTACAATGTGGTGCAATTGCCCCTCTGTCTAGTTTCAAAACTTTTTCATTACCCCAGAAGAACTCCCCATGCCCTGTAAGTAATTACTCCCCATTCCTCCCTCCCCACAGCCCCTGGCAACCTCTAATCTGCTTTCTGTCTCTATGGATTTGCCTATTCTGGACATTTCATATGAAAGGAATAAAAAAAATGGGCTTTCAGGTTACATAAATCATTTGAAATATGTGGTAACTACAAATGTAAACAAGGTAAAAATCTAGGATTTGTGGTCTAAACTGAAATTCTGGAGTTAGGATTTCACAGACTAGAAACATTTCACAAAGAATCCTGAGGACTGACACTGGGTTATCCTCCTTACATACAAATAAGATCATTGAAAAAAGATCCTAACAGAAAAGACATTTTAATACCAAAAAGACAAAATCTCTCATTTCCAATATGAGGTTATGGGGAACAAGACAATTTCAGAATGAAAGAGAATCCTGTACATTGAATAAATTTAGCTGAACGGAAAACTCACATGACATCACCCTAATCTTTGCCTTTGACAGGTAAGTCCTGTCACGGAGCAGCACAGGTGTCTGGGGTGCCCTCCTTAGCATACCTGAGCCTACACTTATGGCCAAGAACTGATTTCCCAAAACAAGATAATTTAGGAAAAAAAACGGTTTCATCCTGTAAAAGTTCACTATTTTTGACAGACAAGATTGACAAGACCCAAATCTATTTTAAGAATTCGCAGCTTTGTGAAAGAAGGCAACAGCTGTGAGTCAGGTAAGGCCATCTCGCCCAGTGAAGACAGTAGCAGATCAGTGTTGTCTTTGCCCTTCAGTTCTGCTGGGCAGGCTGTGGTCTGGAGAGGCGAGAGGGCAGACAGTTAAGGAAACAACTTTTCAAGAACTCCAACAGGCAGGTTTCTCCCTAACTTGGCCTTTTATGCTGGAGTATGCATTCTGGAGGGCTCATAAAGCCAGATGATGAACACAATATATATCCTAGAATATCAGTTTTCCATGCAGTTAAAATGTTAAACAAGGCGAGGCGCGGTAGTTCATGCCTGTAATCCCAGCACTTTGGAGGGCCAAGGCCGGAAGATCACTTCAGGTCAGGAGTTCTAGACTAGCCTGGCCAACACGGCAAAACCCTGTCTCTACTAAAAATACAAAAATTAGCTGGGTGTGTCGACACACGCCTGTAATCCCAGCTACTCGGGAAGCGAGACACAAGAATCGCTTGAACCTGGGAGGCGGAGGTTGCAGTCTGTTGAGAACGGTCGACTGCACTCCAGTCTAGGTGATACAGCAAGACTCCATCTCAAAAAAAAAAAAAAAAAAAAGTTAAACATTTTTACACTTAACTGTAATAGTCATGAAACAGAATACTAAATTCAAATAGCTTTTTACAACAAAACCAGAAATTTCAGAAACTTAAACATTTGGGGGCTCTTGGTGGACCATTTCAGACGAAGTGCCCAAGACGTCCTACAGGTTCTCTGCTCAGTCAGAGCAGCTACTGGGGAGATTCTGAGGAGCACTGTCCAAATTTAACTGATTTTAACCCAAGAAAGGCTACAGTATTAGGAGAAAGAGACAAGGAACATTGCTAAGATGATTCTAAAATTCACATGGAAATGCATGTATCATTATACCATTGAATAAAATGGACCCAATATACCAAGAGGGGCCCAAAATACCAAAACAATTTCGAAAAAAAGAACAAAGTTGGAGAGCTCGCACTTCCTGATTTTAAAGCTTACAACAGAGCTACAGTAATCAAGACAGTGTGGTACAGACATAAGGACAGACATACAGACCAATGGAATAGAGAATCCAGAAATAAACCCTCCCATTTATCACCCACTGATTTTCAACAAGGGTGCCAAACCCATTCAACAGGGGAAATAACTTTTTTTTTTTTTTAAACAAATGGTGCTGGGAAAACTGGATATTCACATGCAGATAAATGAAGCTGGACCCTTATCTCACACACTATAATAAAAACTAACATGAAATGGAACAAAGACCAAAACGTAAGAGAGCTAATATTAAAAACTCTTAGAAGAATGTGTCAGAGGAACTCTGGATTCAACAATGGTTTCACAGCTATAACAACATAAGCATAGGTGAAAGACGACAAATCAAGATAAACTGGTCTTCCTCCAAATTAAAAATGTGTGCCACAAATGATACCATCAAGACAGTGAAAAAAACAACCCACAGTATGGAAAAATATCTGCAAAACATATATACGAAAAAGGCTTGGTTCTTGGAATACGTAAAGCCTTTGCCGTGACAGCCTTCATCGTCAACTCTGACCACGCTCTTTGGGCCACCCCATACTCTCACCAGTCCTTGGTCAGTTCCCTCCTCATTCCTCATGCTTCCTGCTTATTGTTCCCCCTCAATTCTCCAGAGGCCTCTTCTCCTGGACCAACAGAAAAACCAAAGCCATGAGGCCCTAGCTTCCCCAACTTCCTTCTTAAATTTCCCTTCCTGCCCCAGAAATTTCTGACAATCCTCTCTGCCACAGATGACACTGAATGTCCTGGTTTTCAGCAGATCTGGTTTTGACAGCTTTACCGTTCACCTACAAAAACTGAACAGGGCTCACCCCGCAATCAGAGTATCTGAAATACAACAAAACTGGTTCATTCAACTAAATGAAATGCGAACATGAAAGTTTAGTGAAACCGAATGATGGAATCGGAGTGAGGCCCTGGCTGGGGAGTCGAGTGGTTACTGAGCTGCACAGTTCCGCCTGCATGCTGTGCTGTTGCCCTCACAGGTGAGCATGTGCACCCCAAACAGCTGGGCAAAAGCTGGGAGCATGTACTCTACGATAAGGACTAGGAAAGTTACCTTTTGACCAAGTCTCAAATCTAAACACATGATCTTGGCCTTTCAGAACTGTTCTAGCCAGTTAAGTGGCTAAAGTAATAGCAGTAACTTCTGAGACACAGAAAGAGAGCAATGCCCGGCTTCCATAATCACTGTATGCCTCCCACTTTTAATGCTATGCCTTCTTTATATTTTTTGAACAAGCAACACACACACACACACACACACACACACACACACACAGAGAGAGAGAGAGAGAGAGAGAGAGAAAACCCTCTTAGCCTATCCCTCCGCCAAAAGTATCGCTTTCAGTTTCTTCTGTATCTCTTGAGTTTCATCCTGGAACCAAAACAAATTTATTCTTAGCCCAACTTCCCCCTGTGTAGTGATGAAGGTGGGGTGAGATGCTGCTATGTCTTGCCTTCCACTTCACTGCTCTCTGCGGCTCTCCTTTCATCACTCACAAAGGGATGCTACTTGCTTGATATCAACGCTTTTCCAGGACTTCTCTCACCACCCTGTGACAACCACCCCCGACACACACCCCAGCGGGCTGAACCATCCCACCTTCCCAACTGCATCCCGGGACCACCAATTATTTATTAAACTTCAGCTAAAGCATTGCTTCTTCGGGAAGGCCCTGCTGGGTCCCACTGGGCCTGCTCCCTCCTCCTGAAGCCAGTGCAGACATGCACCCATAGCACCTGTAACACGACCAGTTCTTAGCACTAAGCACAGAGCCAACTGCCAAGTTGGCGATTTCTAAGTATTTGTGAATGAGAGATATACAACTTTAGGTGGACATAGTGCAGAAAGTCAAAACTGAATTTTGTCTTCTTCTGGGTTAGGTGTAATGTCCTTCCATTTGAAATGAACTCAGACATTTTTTCAGTCTTAATTTTAACCTTGTTTGGGACAACAAAAGGCCTCAGGGTTACTAATACGTCAGTTAACCACAGTACAGAGGCAGAATAAAAAGCAAAGAAGGAGGAAGAAAATCTTTGCAGAGCTTTATTAAAAACAGGAACATGCGCTCATAGGGTTTTTTTTTCACTATAATGTAAACATCACCTCAACTGTAAATATCAAGCAGTGTCTGTGCTGTCCTACTGTTTCCCTTCAGACAAATGTCTACACCAAAACAGAACCAGTTTCCAGAAGAATGCCTCTCTCCCCAATCCCACAACTCTGTGCTATGTCATTACCAATAAAAAGAATATATCTAATTTTGTACTAAATCCTAAGAATTACTCATTAAGAATCTTTACCAACAGTAAGTTTATGTTTGGCACAAAAATACTCTTGCCAGCCATGTTTAAAGTGCTTGAATGTGAATCGCTTGGGATGTGCAAGCTCCTAAAATCCAGTGGAAAGTCAGTCCTGGAGTCTGTTTCTTCAGCAGGAGCTCTGGGGCTGTGTGAGGGAGCAAGTGGGCACTACTGTGCCTGGTGAGATGACGTAGGGCTCAGATAAGTTAATTTCACCCATAACCACAAACCCTCAAAGTACAGCCTTACCTTCGTGACCCAGAATCTGCATCTCTTGTTTTTCTAGATGATACCATAAGATCAACTAACCTGGTTTCAGCTGCACTGCACTCTATACCACTGTAAAAAGCTGAGAGCAGAAAGCACCGTGTAGCTAGATCCCCGTGATAAAAACACCTGCAAGAGCAGGCTCAATGCATGCTCAGAGCAGTGTGAGCCCAGAACCGTGAGTCAGAAAACCCAAGTGCTGGTCTGGTCTCTGGTCTCTGTCACCAAGCCCTTCTTGGACCTCAGACAAGTTGGAGAACCTCTCTGCTTTGGTTCCTACAACTGCAAAAGTAGGACTAATAATACTTGTTTACTGCCTCATAGGAAAGGGGCGGCGGTTAATGAAGCCTTTTGCAAGGAGCTTTGAAGATTAAAAAGATTCCAGGGCGCTAATGACAAACAATAACAGACTCTCCATTCTCGTTTGGGTATCTATTATGCCATGGGGGAGGGGATTCTGAATTGCTCCAAGTAAACTGGTCCTCTAGAATTCTTTTTCTTCTGGCTAAACTACCATTTTGAAAAACCCTAGAAGAGGTGAATGATGGTAACGCTTGGAATATCAGAGAATACAAAAGAAATTCAACACTGCAGGCTGATGCTTTAGTTTCACCGTCCCTAACTGCTCTGCCTGGGTTCGGCAGTGCTGCTTGCTGGCATAAATACTGACATCGCAGCATGTGTTAGTTACTATGGATGCCATAGCTAAGGCTAGTAGCTTGGCTGGTAAGTCCCTGTTTGCTGCCAAAGAACCCTTAACTGAACAGGCTTCTTAAACTTTGCTTTATTTTTTAAAAACATTAAAATTATTTGGGGGGTCCCAAGTTTAGTTTACATTTCACTTAAAGGCTCTCCTCCTTTTTACAAAGAAAGGGTGAAAAGGCTCCAATAAGCAAATGTCTTAGCCCATATGTTACACTAAACAAGACTGTAAGACTGAACTGGTTTTTGTAAGTTGATATTTGGTTTTACATAAACACATGTGTGTATACATACACACATAGCCCACCAAAAGATATTTTTCTAATTTATGTAGGCAGTATGATTTATGTTCATTTAATTGGATAATAATTCCAACTCACACAACAATGTGAAAACTCAGGATTAATATTTTGAAAGTTAACACTTAAATGATACATAAGATTTCAAAGTAAAAATATGCAGAGTTCATATCCATTGATATTAGACTATTTGAATGAGAAAAGTCAGCCCCCAGAAAGTTTACATGTCTTCAAAAGGACGGTTTCAATACCTGACAACCTCATCAGGATATAAATGAGAAAATAAGAATGGGGTTCTCAAGGGGAAGAAGTAGGAAAGAGACAAAGGGTAAGTAAAAAATTTCCCAAAATCATAAATTTGGCTTAAATTTAAATGTTTAAGAGTAATGTAAACACTTATCAACATAATGTCATTTGTGACTTTGTGTAAAAAGAAAAAGTATCTGAATTTATTAGATTCTTTAAAAAAAAACTCCACCCATTGGCCAATCATTTAGGTTTTCTCCTGGCAGAGCATTTCTCTTAACTAAGAATAAAATAAGAGGAGAAAGTGCTCATTCTCGCTCCGTATTTTTTGTCTTCAGGGGTATTAGATTGGAATGCCAATCTCAGCTCCTTTCTTGCAACTTCCCTGAAAATAAGTAATTTAATCAAATGCATTTTTAATGTAATTTATTTGGAGATTGAGGAAGGTATGGTGACTTAATCAAGAACCTTGGCAACTAGTGACACCATTAGGCCTTCCCCTTAGCTCTGATAGCTCCAGATTCCTGTATGATTTGATTTAATAATTTAGGAAGCAATGTGTGTGTGTGTGTGTGTGTGGAGTGGTGGTGGCAGTGGGTGGGTGGGTGGGGGTGGTCCCTAAATTAGTAAGACCTCAATGTTTTCAACATCTAGTAAAATACTTTCAAAAGTGTCAATGATGTTCTCTAAAGGGAAATGTGTCCTCACGACCGGGTCCAAGAACTGAGAAACAGAATTCCACATTTCTAGCAGCTTGGTGAAGCGTAAGTGACCTCTGTTCTAAAATCAGACAACATGAGGTTTCACTCTGGCCTGGTCATTTTGACACCTGTAAAACTAGCCTAGAGCACCTATGCACAAGGCTGTGGGGGCTGAGCGTCTGTGACAGCTCCATGTCACACTCGCCTCGGCCTCCTAGATGGCTAGTCTGAAAGTTTAAGCCAAATTAACAGAAAAACATGGGAGACCACCTTAAGCACTTAGACAATGTATGTATACATAGTATAATACAGGATGGTATGATGTAACAGCAGCTTGAAGCATTATGAACTGAGAGAGCTATCAAGATACTAAAAACGTATAAAAGGTTACTAAAACTACTCTTGTCAATTTTTTAAAGAAATGAAACAAAAAATGCTACATACTCTGTGAATAAATACATACTCATATTATTCAGGTGGATAAACACACAAACACACACACCTCCCACAGGGAGAAAATGGTCTGGAATGACACACAGCAAACTCTAGGCAACAGTCACTCTTTGATGAGAGGATGGCAGACCCATCTCCGGGGGTAAGCTTAGGGAATTTCAGTTTTATTTGCAATGAAGAAAAAATGTAAAGGTGGCTGTATTCACATATTAACTGCTTACTTGACGATGTCTTAAAAAGAAAAGATTTGAAAAGCACAGAAGAAAACTAACCAAGGCAGGGGGCAGGCTCAGGGTTAGCTGGGCACCGGATGCTCTTGACTCCCAGTCCCAGAGACCAGTTGAGATGATTCAGCTGACTCCTTCAACTTATTTTTTTTTTAAGAGAAAAGAGGAAAAAAACCACAGAGGCTTGAGGCTTGGTAAAAACAGGGTGGCGTGCACCTGTAGTCCCAGCTGCTCCGGAGGCTGAGACAGGAGAATTGTTTGAACCCGGGAGGTGGAGGTTGCAGTGAGCCGTGCTCGCCCCACTACACTCCTGCCCGGCACCTGGTGACAAAGCAAAACTGTCTCAAAAACAAAACAAAACAAACAAACAAACAAACAAAAAACAGGGTCAGAGTCATATCCAGCCCACTCTAGGAAGATTTCCTAGGCCAAGGGTTTTCCATTTTTTGGGTGTCAAGACCTATTTACATTCTTAGAAAGTATGGAGAACCCTAAAGAGCTCTGATTATGCAAGTTACAGCCATTGTTGTTGACCATATTTGCGAATTTTAAAAATATTTACTTACTCATCTAAATTAGCAATATGTTCATTTCATATTAAATAACATTTTATGAAAATAATCTTATTTTCAAAAAGAAACCAGCAAGAAAATGGCCCCGTTTTACATTTTTGCATGTATCTTCAATGCTCAACTTAACAGAAGACACGCAGATCTGCCAATGTGCTGTGTGTTTAATTTGCTGTGATATGCTATTTTGGTTCAAGTATAAGTAAAGAAACACCCCAGGCTCAGACAGACATGTCTGGTGGGAAAGGGGAGGTTTTAATAGCCTTTTCAAAAAAATTGCCAATGGTTTTCTTTACCTGTATTAAAATTCGACAAGTGATAGTTCCTTAAAGATTAATTGCAATGTGGAATCTGAAACCATATTGACGAGCCTTTCAGTTACATCAACACCTGGCGTGTGTCTTACACTCTGCGTGGCTCTTCGCCCACGCCTGTTTTGTAGCAGCGTTTGTGGGTCACTGAGAACACTGCTGCATGTGTTGTGCGACCTTCCACTGTATACATCAAGAAACCCCACTTGCTGACGTCACCACCCCTCTCAGCAGAAAAGTTTGTGGCACTGGGAGCTGCCATACTTAAACGCTGGCAGATAAAAGTTCTCCAAAGTTCACATTTTGCTGGAAAGCTCAAATTTTATCATGGACCAAAAATAATGTCACGGTTGTTTTCCCCTGAATTAATAAGCTCACTTCACAGATTTTCTAGAAAATATCTCCCAAATATTCAAGTCCTAATAACCACAGTTTGCCTTCTTTTTGTTCTGTCAAGTAAAAATGATTTTATATTACTATTCTCATAATTTATAAGTTCCTGGAAAAAGTGGCTATTTTGGCTCATAACGCAACACACCTGCATGGGTGCTTTTCTTTAAAATGGTCATCATACTCCAGCATGCTAGAAGGGTTTTATGTGAACTCTGCATTTCATCATGCAAAATTAAAAAGGAGGCCAGGTGCAGTGGCTCACACCAGTAATCCCAGCACTCTGGGAGGCCAAAGCAGGAGAATCATTTGAGCCCACTGAGTTTGCAACCAGCCTGGGCATCATGGTGAGATCCCAGCTCTACCTCCAAAAAAAGAAAGAAAGAAAGAAAGCTGAGGCTGCAGTGAGCTGTGATTGCGCCACTGTACTCCAGCCTGGGCAACCAAAAAAACCAAACCAAACCAAACCTCCCGCTAAAAACAAAGGTATACAAGAAGAGCTGAGATTTAAAAAACTAGTAACTTCATGCTTCATCAAGGACATTCTCAGGTCAGACTGGCATACCGCTAGCTGAACACCGCTGACCTGCTTAATCAAAGAAAGGTGCCATGTTACTCGCCTTTGCACGACCAGGGCAAATGTCCACACGGCGAAAGAGGTAAATTGGATCTTGGTAATCTTATGAGACAGTTATAGCCTTGCAAACCCTCCGTAAAGCAGCTCTGTGACCCCAGGGGCCACCGGCTGCCCAGGGTGAACAGTGCTCCATGCAAGTGCTTCAGAGTTCTAAGAGAGTGATTATCAAATGCTATCCTTTGATAAGCTTGACCAACTACATTAAGCTGGGGAAAAAAACCAACAACCCATTCCTAATCATACATGTGTAGAAACTGTCTACAAATGTAAACACACATATACAGACACCCTCACGACCCACCTCTTCCTTGATGCCCACCAAGAATAAAGAACCAGCAACTTAGTTAGACGTGGGGGTGGTTCTTTAGGGCATCAGAGTCCTTCAGGACTTGTTTCCTAGAGTGAAACGTTACTGTTCTCATAATTTATAAGTTAAAATACTATAATTAGAACACACTGCTCATGAAACAACCAGCAGACAAAAACCCATCAGTATTATAACAAGGTCACATACATTGACGACAAAGACACTGAAAAATCCTCATCAGTGTTAACAGCTCAAATTCTACTGAAAACACCAAAATATTAACATTTAAAAACAATAAGATATAAGGTTAGAGTTGAGATCCCACTTATTTCAAATATTCGTTAAAACAACATCTGCATTTAAAAATGACTAAAGGGAAATGACATGTAAAGTCACCCTATTTGAGATTAACCACAGATATCTCTCTCTCTTTTTTTTTTTTTGAGACCAAGTCTCACCCTGTTGCCCAGGCGGGAGCACAGTGGCGTGATCTCGGCTCATTGCAACCTCCACCTCTTGGGTTTAAGTGATTCTCCTGTGTCAACTTCCTGAGTAGCTGGGATTACAGGTGCATGCCATCACACTGGCTAATTTTTGTATTTTCAGTAGAGCGGGGGTTTCGACATGTTTGCCAGGGTAGTCTTGAACTCCTGACCTCAGGTGATCTGCCCTCCTTGGCCTCCCAAGGTGCTGGAATTACAGGTGTGACCTTCCAAAGTGCTGGTATTACAGGTGTGAGCCACTGTGCGTGTAATACTTTTTAAAGATGAAATTTCTTATGAATGTGATAAAACTCTTTTCTTCAAAAGAGTTAAAGATGAGAAGGAAAGATGTATATAAATGCCAATTTCTTATTTTACTCTAGGCTTCACGGACTGGACCATAGGAACAGAAAGACTGAACAGGGAGTAGTAAGTATACTCTGAACCGAGGTCGTGGGCCATGTTAGGAGGTAATTATACACAATCTACAAGCAGAACATAGTACAAACTCCAGAGGTAATGATGATACTAATTTCTTCCAAATGTTGAAATGCCAAGCAAACTACAGGAGATGAAAAGGCTGGGTAAAAGAGAGACAGACAGATGAGCTGTAGAAAAATAAAACAGACTATGGCTATAACCGCAGCCACCACTAACACTGAGTCTCACGACATTCCAGGCGCCATTTTAAGCTCTTTACATGCATTCACTAGTTTAACTTTCAAAAAACCCCAAAGACATAGGTTGTACTATTATTCCCATTTCACGTTCCATTTCTAGGCACCGAGAGTGAGTCCCATGCCTAAGACCATTTGGCTAGCCTGGGGTGGGTGGGGTGGGTGTAGTGACCTGACCCTGGTGTGTGGTTCCAGGTCTTACCCTTAACCACCAAACGCCCTGCCTCTTAAAATGCAGAGGGAACTTTGGTTTTATCTTATCTTCCAGTATGCCTTAAAAGTGGTTACACTCCATAAGACCAATAAAAATGCCGATAAACATCAAAAACGGTAATGCACCCCAAAAACACTGTTAGGTAAGACGGTGTGGCCGTCTGTGCAGCTACCGTGAGTTACAACCAGAGGACCGACACTGGCTGGCAAACCCTCAAACATGAAAGGCCATTCACTGCTCACTGCTTAGGAAACAGTACCTAAGTTAGTACATTTCCTTTGTACATTTTTTCCAAAGCAGAACCTTTTTAAAGATATTTCCCTCACCGGTGAATATTGAAATAAGAGAGTAAAACAGGCTTATTGTTTAAAAATATATTTCTCTCAAATATTATGAAAAAGTTAAAACCTCCAGAGAATTTCAATGAATACCTGTATGTCGTATATCTCCTCCCCTAGATTCAACCACTGCTCATGCTTTGACACATTTGCCTTACACCCATTTTCCCTTTATCATTTGAAGTAGCAGAGATCATGATCCTTCACTTACTAATACTTCAGTCTGCATTCCCTAAGTCCCTTAAAAATTTTGACACCTTTGTACATCTAGAAAGTTAGCAATAATTCCATACATCCAGCATCATTCTGCAAGCCACTTTCTCCAGCTGCCTTCAGAACATCTCTAATAGGTTTGAGTTTATACTTTGTAGAAGGATCTGATCCAGAGTCACTCACTGTACTTAACTGTTACATCTTAGTCTTTTTTTTTTAACACTAGAAGAGTTTTTGATTTATGTGTAATTCAAGTGGCTAAAATAAAGCCAGATTTCTACTTGCCGTAGGAGTACTGGTTTGTCCCCATGCATTTTAGCCAGTGTCTCTCCAAGATGTCAGTGAAAGAAACGATTTACCCCACGTTTAGAACTTCTCCACTTGGCGGTCACATTTCCAGGGTGACAGGGAGAGGAAACGGTGCCTGGGCCCAGAGTAAGTGGCACCTGTGTCTGCTCTTTCAACCAGTCACCTGTGTCAAGTCTGTTGCCTTCTTGGTGGTTAGACTAACTCTTGAACTTGGGCATAATGCCTGCTCAGGGGGTTTTTGCCTTGCAGCAAAAGCCATCTCCTATAAGTTTTTCACTGAAATACGTTAACTGTATAGAGGATTGAGAGAAAAATAAAGTACAGCTTCTCATGAACTTCTGATTCCACTGATCAAGTATTTAGCTAAGAAATATACCAGATAGGCTGGGCGCGGTGGCTCACACCTGTTAAGTCCAGCACTTTGGGAGGCTGAGGCGGGCAGATCACTTGAGTTCAGGAGTTCGGGAGTAGCCTGGCCATCATGGTGAAACCCCGTCTCTACTAAAAACACAAAAATTAGCTGGGCGTGGTGGTGGGCACTTGTAATCTCAGCTACTTAGGAGGCTGAGGCACGAGAATCACTTGAACCTGGGAGGTGGAGGTTGCAGTGAGCAAAGATCATACCACTGCACTCCAGCCTGGGTGACAGAGCAAGACTCCATCTCAAAAAAGAAATATACTGAGGCCGGGCGCGGTGGCTCAAGCCTGTAATCCCAGCACTTTGGGAGGCCGAGGCGGGTGGATCATGAGGTCAAGAGATCGAGACCATCCTGGTCAACATGGTGAAACCCCGTCTCTACTAAAAATACTAAAAATACAAAAAAATTAGCTGGGCATGGTGGTGCATGCCTGTAATCCCAGCTACTCAGGAGGCTGAGGCAGGAGAATTGCCTGAACCCAGGAGGCGGAGGTTGCTGTGAGCCGAGATGGCGCCATTGCACTCCAGCCTGGATAACGAGAGCGGAAACTCTGCCTCAAAAAAAAAAAAAAAAAAAAAAAGAAAGAAAGAAATATACTGGATAGCTATTTCTTGATAGAAATTTTAAGAAATTGGATTTCTTGAAATCCAAGACTGGATTGTAATTTCCAGTCCACTGACAATGACTGATGCCTCTACTCTAGGAATAATGCTCAGTGTCACTGGAGAACAAGTTCTACAGGACTCTCTCTCCTCAGGATACTACTGATTTTGTGGAGGAGATAAGTAAAGTCAACAATTACTATCTGACAGATTTGGTAAGAGAACTGGGACAACAGGTAAGAAGAATATCAACTTTCTCCCTGAACACCAACAACGTATTCACGTAAACCTTTAACAAACTCCCATTCAACCCTGAAATGAGTTTTGAACTCCAGACACTCAAATATATTAACCACTGTACAGAAAACAGTAAAAATCAAAAGTACATATGAGGCAGGAGCTTCCACCAGCATCTCTCAACATTCTGACGTCTGCAGAGCAAAGAACATGAACTTTGCTATCAGACTGAGGCTCAGATCTTGTTTCACTACATTCTCTGTGGCCCTGGGCAAAAGGCTCCCTTTTTTTAATCTTCCAGAAAAAAAAAAAAGGCAGAGGCAGCGGTGAGTGGGGGAGGATTATAATGCCTCACAGTGCTAGCAGATTCAGAGATATAGAGATACAGGGTTTCTGCCATGACCCAGCACGCTGAAGGCGCTCAATGCATGCTGCTTTTCCTCTGGGACAGCCACCAGTAGCAGCTTTGGGACCATGTACCTGGTGCTGCCAACAGCCCTGGACTGGGCCCTCTAGGCCGCGTGACCTTGGGGAGGTGAAATACTAGGACTGTCCTGCTCACTTCACAGGCAGGAGTGCTGGGAGAAAGAAGCACGAGTGTTCACAGAAGCCTGTCACAGTGTGTGGGGTCCAAAAAGAACCGCCTTGCAATTCTGATGTGGAACCAGAAGTTAGGATGTACCCCAAACCACTGTCTTTGTGTTTCTGTCTATTCTTTTCCTGGGTTTAAAAACACACACCCTATTCTCACCTTACTTCTATTTTTCTTTCATTCCTCTACATACTTTCATAAAAAATTTTAGAAGATAGCTTTTGCTGCAAGGCCAAAACCTCCTCAGCAGACATTAGACCCAAGTTTAATGGTAAGACTAATGAACAAAAAGGTGTACAGACTTTATACAAACATACCCATCCCTGTTTCCCCCAGAGAGTTATCTGTTACTTTGGTTACCTTCCACACCACCAGGAGACAGAAGAAACAATACATATAGGACACAGAAATTGGATACAGGGTAGGATACGGGTAAGGTTAAGGGTGTATTTCTATAAAGTCACTTTGCAGAGAGCTACAGTTACATAATAAATAGATGTTTGGGAAGTATAAATTTTGAGCTGAGGCACTATTCAGAGAATCACTGGCTTAATCATTTGAAGAATCTTTTTAGTTATCACTCAAACAGCTTTCCTTCCTAATTTTGGGGAATAAAGATAACAGAGGGTGCCCGAATATTCTCACTAGTACTTACGACTTCACATCATGCGGGTGTGTTACTAACTTAGCAACCTGTGTGCATTATGTATGGCTATTGTTATTATTATTAATATAGGTTAAGCCACCAGATTTAGTGCAGTAGGAAATGAAAGCCATGGGTTTTCAAAGCAAGGAAGCTATGCTTGCTTCTTGCATGTTTTTTCATGAATTTTTATTGGAAATGTGAAGACCTTCAATGAATTGGTGACTCAGGAAGTACTTGTGAGAAAATAAACTTTTCCACTGGACCTCTACTTCCCAGGAAAAAATGGGTTTACATCAAAAGAATGACTTATTGTCCAACGTCTCACCAGGTTGGAGCAACTTCTGAGTCTTTCAAAGACAGCTTCATCCACTGGATAAGTTTGCTAACGACTAGAACAAAATGACGGCAGTTAATAACATTCTTGAAGCCCAGAATAAAGGCCAGCTGGAAGAGGCCCAAAACTGTGCTTCCTCTTTGACCATTACCATCTTTCTGGCTTGGCTGTCACTGCCTACTGCCTAAACTTGGCTGCTGAAGTCAGCGTGCTCTGGAAGCGGGGAAGCAGGCCTGCCCACCACGACTCACAGCATCAGGGCTGGACCAGCTTCTCAGCATGGGGAGGAGGCAATAGACTGAAGGTCTGCAAGGAAACATGCTTTACTCTCCTTAACAGGCAATTCAAAAAGTCAAAGAACAGTCTAGTACAAGGTTGGTGAACTATGGCCCATGGGCCAAATGCGCCCTGTCGCCTGTTTGTAAATAAAGCTTTACTGGACCACAGTTAGGCCTATTCATTAACTGTCTATGGCTGCTTTCACCCACAAGGCCAGCACTATTTACAATCTGGCCCTTGTCCAAAAAAGTTTAACAATTCCAGTCTAGAACTGTGCCGTCCCATATCGCAGCCACCAGACACGTGTGTCTACTTAAATTTCCAATAACTAAAGTTAAAAATTCACTTTCTCTGCTCTACATCTTAAGTGCTCAGCAGTCACTGGTGGCAGTGGCTGCGGCAGAGACAGCACAGAACATCGCCACCACAGCAGCAGTTCTCCTGGACAGAGCTGAGAGTGAGGATTTACAATACCAGCTGAATTCACAGCCGTCAAGTTCCGGGTGACTCTTCTTCCACAGACTGAAGGGCTTACACTAAGTCTCAAAAATATGTCCCTTTCACACTTGAACTTTTTAGGATATGCAAATTCACCATTTTAATCGCAAACTTCAGACTACTTGGTAGACAATAATGGTCACAGCGATCTTGACAACAAATCAGTTAGATGGTCATTTTATACTTGTTTATTTGGTCCCCACCCCAGTGGGTGGTAAACTGGGAAAGCCGGGCCATAGCCCCTGCTCATATCCACGTTAGAACCCTGCCTGGCATGCGGTGTGGATCAATAAATATTTGTAAAATGATTAAGAAATGGGCCGGGCGCGGTGGCTCAAGCCTGTAATCCCAGCACTTCGGGAGGCCGAGGCGGGTGGATCATGAGGTCTAGAGATCGAGACCATCCTGGTCAACATGGTGAAACCCCGTCTCTACTAAAAATATTTAAAAAAATCAGCTGGGCATGCTGCCGCGTGCCTGTAATCCCAGCTACTCAGGAGGCTGAGGCAGGAGAATTGCCTGAACCCAGGAGGCGGAGGTTGTGGTGAGCCGAGATTGTGCCATTGCACTCCAGCCTGGGTAACGAGAGCGAAACTCCGTCTCAAAAAAAAAAAAAAAAAAAAAAAGAAATGAGACCAAGGTACAAAACTGTTACACAAAAAGAGGCCACCGAACCAAATAAATAAGGCATTGGGGGAAAAACACTATTGTCATCCTGAAGCAAAATGTTCTTCAAGCAGCCAACATTCCTATTTTAAAGTGATTTTTAAAAAAGATTCAAAACAAAAACAACCCAACCATCTGGGTTTGGACTCTGGCTCCAAAGCTTCCAGGATGTGTGATCTTGGGAAAGTTATTTTTCCTTCAGTGGGAAAGACCCCTCCTCCCTAAACGGGAAGGACAGTGCATCCATCCCATCCATGTGAGCAGGGTAGCCCAGGGCACAGCCCTCCTGGGTTCCTTCTACTCCCTGGCATCACCAGCCCCTGCTGTCCGGGGCTCCCTGCCGGGGCGTTCTGGCTCTGGCCCTCTCGTGGCAGAGCTCTTAACGCTGGGTCTCTCCATGTAACCATTCCTCCTTTGGGACAGGGGCTGCCACTTAATCATTTTAATGACCCTCAGCACTTGGCACACAGGAGCTGCTCAATGGACGTTAAGCTAAGACTCTAAAGCCCAATAAATAAATCAAATTTTGCTAAATCTCACATTAACAGGCTGCTCCAAAAAGTCTTTATGAGTAAATCAAGCGTTCTTCAAATTTTGAAATTAGAAATTACCCCCACTGTTTGAGTCAGAAGTTAGTCTGAAGTCTCCGAAAGTTATCCCTTCTTAAAAAACCTCAAGTCTCTTTCAGGTTAATACACTTTACTACCTTTTCCCTCCACAACTATCTAGCAAGTAACCAACCACCCAACCAACAGCAACAAATCCAAACTGGCCGTAATAAGGTCTTGGAATCAAAAGCAAAAAAAATTAATGAGGTTTAAGATATAACATCAAATGATTCTATTTCAGTATAAGTTCATAATTTAAAAACTAAGTAATATATTAGGTATCTAATAAAAACCAGAAAACACAAACCAAACGGATTTATGTTATTTATAAGTGGGTACCTTAAAAGTATAAAAATTTACATTTTATATGCAGTCAAATTATCTTACTGCTAACTCGTTTTTAAGAACTAATTTGGCCGGGTACAGTGGCTCTTAATTGTAATCCCAGCATTTTGGGAGGCCGAGGTGGGAGAATCGCTTGAGCCCAGGAGTTTGAGATCAACCTGGGCAACATGGCAAAAACCCATCTCTACAAAAAAAATATGAAAAATTAAAGGCTGGGCATGGTGGCTCATTCCTGTAATCCCAGCACTTTAGGAGGCCAAGGCGGGTGGATCACGAGGCCAGGAGATTGAGACCATCCTGGTCAACATAGTGAAACCCTGCCTCTACCAAAAAAATAAAAAATAAAAAAAATTAGCTGGGCATGGTAGTGCATGCCTGACGTCTCAGCTACTCGAGAAACTGAGGTGGGAGAATCCCCTGAGCCCAGGAGGTGGAAGCTGCAGTGAGCTGTGATCACACCACTGTACTCCAGCCTGGGCGACAATGTGAGACCCTGCCTCCAAACAAACAAACAAAAGACGTCTAACTTAAATCAAACAATTACATTTTGTTCTTGCCCATTTGGTTCTTGCAGGTAAAATACCTGAATGTTACCTGCAGGCAATCTTTGCTTTTTACTGGGTGCACTACCAAAACAGTAAATTCATAGCCGGTCCTACAATTTGGTCATTGAATGCTGATTGCCACTTTCATTAAAGATAGTTTGGAGAGAAAAGCAACACCCATTTTGTTACAGCAGATTGGATATTTGTGTGCTTTTATCGTCCCTGGGTACACCCTAGGATCTGAAAAGTCTTGTCTGGCGTTCTAGTCATAGAGATTGTTAGTCACCTAGAAACCTTGCTGCCACCCTTCCTTAAACATGTCCTTAAAAGAGATTCTGAGAAACTGTTTTGTTACGGTACAGCCCAAATGCTATAAATTCTAAAGTGATCTGATGAAGCTTAAAATCATTTTTCTACTTCACCCAATTATGACCAAAAAAATTCATATATCTTAAAATACCAAGAATAAGTAAGCTACTACCCTGATACCTATAGTTTAATATAACCACTAATTACTACAGTAACTGTGCTTTTAAATTGTTTTGAACACAAAATAGGCAGTAAAAAGAGACAGACTAATTATTAAAACAGTGATCTCTATACACCTTGAAAACTTGTTGCTATTTAAAATTTTTAAAGTCAAATGGCAATACAGAGACTATTTAAATGCAAAATATTTCCTAACAGTCCATGAAAATGCTAACATTTCAAAAATTATGACCCACAATAGATTTCAGTATTTCCAAGTAGAGCATATTTCTCTTTCAGGCTCCACGGCAAGAATGAAAACAATCCTTTTAAAGGAAGTTCTTTCCCAATGAATTGTGCATATTTTTTGACTGCAATTCATCTTTAATTCAGAGATGTGTCCTCCACAAAACCTTTGCAGCATTTAAGCAACACAGACGTAAAAGAAACTCTGCGTACGGACAACTTGGCCCGGCGCGACGGGCCCGCCTCTCCTTCCTACCCCCACCCAATACCTTCCCTGGGCAGTGACTTCACATCCTTTGACATCAGCACAGCTTTGAAAGGGGGATGGGAGAGAGAGCAGAAAGCAGAAAAACCAGCTTTGAACTATGCATGCAAGGCCTCTTTCAAGCCTCAAATTCTGTAAGTAGTTCGTAAAATGCCAAACTGCAGTGACACACCCAGCCTCCTCTGGTTAAGTCTGCAGCGTAAAGGGGTGAATTCTGCTAGAAAGGACTTCCTGCTTTTCTTATCGGAAGCACAATAGCCATTTATTAACTACCCACGGAAGGTTCCGATTCAGTGAAACACACAATAACTTACCTCGAATATGGAGAAGGGCCACGGGCTGGAAAGGCCCATTGGAGTTGGCCGCATCCACCACCATCCTGCTGCCCGCTTTATTACATGTCAACATCTAGACTTCAGCGGGAAAGGCAATGGGCTCCTTAAGGCAAGAAACCAGCCTCCATTTTAGTTTAAAAAAAAAAGACAAACTGAAGCTCTCTGCAGCTGGAGGGAACTGGCTGGTTCGTGATGTCAGCAGGCATGAAGCTCGCTGATTGGCCGGAAGCTGCAACTTAAAATGACACTAAAAAAAAAAAAAACTGCAAACGGAAAGAGCGTTCTGTTTGGCTGTCAGTGTGCATTAAAAGCTTGGGCATTTTCCGGCTTTTTGCAGTCTTCGTTTCTCAGTAACTTTTAGGCAAAGATCCCATCTCTTAGGGGAAAGGACTGGAGGCCACAACCCTGGCCAGACTATAAACAAATGACTGAGGGAGCTACTGAAAAAAAAAAAAAAAGTGTGTATACGTCTGCGTGAACTTTAGCATTTCCCAGCTAGGGAGCCCACATTCATTTTATACCCACCTGTGCAACTTCCACTTTCTAGTTCTAATTGTTTAAATATCTGCATCTTATGTAGGATTCTGGCAACCAAGTGTTTTGTTTTGTTTTGTTTTTTACAAATGGCTATTCAAATATTACACAATTCTAATCCATTAGTTTGGACTCTTATTCAGCTTTCCTTACCTACAAGGCAAGTTATTAACTTATGATCCCAAACACTTTTTTTCTTGAGATCTATTTTTTTTTTCCGGAAAAAATTAAGCTTAAAAACTTACATGGAAAATGAAAGATGCTTTATATTCGATAGCTAGAAAGTGACACAAATTGAAGGATTTATATCACCTGGCCGTGGGAGCAAAAGGCATAAAATAAAATGCAGCATGGTTATTTTTGTATTGCAAAGATGCTGACATATTAAATACTTTTTAAGTTTTAGATATTTTGTTTAAGTTTAAAGATATTTCACTTATTTTTATGGGACTATTATTAAAAGCTACTATTCAGATCTTAATTTTCTATCTTCAGAAAAGGTTCCCGTAAAAAGCTATTCCAAGGAGAAAAACATTCTTTCTGGAGTACTGTAGGATCCCATAAGGGGTGTGGTGAGATGATTCCCTCCAAAAATCGGTGTTATTAGTAGTTCCAAATGAAAACAAACTGTAAGAAAAGCCTCTCTGGCAGGCAGAAGTGAAAAAAATTCCTCCTTTCTTCACACCAACAAGAAAGTCTGTCCAAACGATGGCTCCCTTTACACAACTCCCCCACCCTTTTCCTCGCTTGTGAACAATGCAAAAGCCCTTTAGTTCCTAAACATAATTCATAGGCGAGTAAGAAACACCTGAAACACAGCTAGGGTTCGAGGTTCCAGCTGCGGGTTCAGCGCCAGATGCATTCAATGAGTAAGGGAACCGCTGCCACCTTTCAGGACTGCCTCACAAGAAGGAATGGAGCTTTCATTGTGTGTATCAATAGCAATTAAAGTAAATAAATAGATAAAACCAAGCCAGATCCTACCCTTCCCCCTCTTCCCCAGAGCTGACAGACACTGCTGGATTCCATGGCTGGCCAGGAGATGATCTGATTTTTAGCAGGAGGGCAGCAGGATGCCGGCCTCATACCTGCCCTGGCTTCGCTGCTATCTAAACAGCAAATATAAGTTTTTTAAAAAAGGAGGTGGGGGGGGGCACGTGCTTTCAGTTGGGTAACAGGAATTTAGATCTTAGCTGCCCTCTTGCCTCTGAGCCTTCACTGCTGACCTCTTGATTGTCTGTCTGGAGGGGACACCAATGACCACTAAGAAGCACTGACGCCGACCAATGACCACTAAGAAGCACCCCGGTGTTGCCACACACCCCGGTCGCCGCCGCCTCCGAGTGATGCCAGATGAACTCAGCCACAATTAGGAACGAGGCGTTCAGGGGCTTAGGAAGGAGCCAGGAGCAGATGCTTATTGAATATCTGGGCTTTAAAGAGACAGAGACCTGCCCTCCAATGATTTAATATTTCATACAAGATAAGATGAAAAAATGTGCCTGTCCTAAGACTGTGCTGGTGAATGGGAATACAGAAATAAGGGGGAAAGGCTCCTAAGAGCTTTATATGTAATATGTGGAATAGGAGTCAAAGAAACAGTGAAGGCAGTTTTTGATGTATTTTTCCTAATGATCTCAGATCAAAGGATCTCGCCTTTATTAGTGATTTGCTCCACGCTGTTTTGAAACCTTATGCATGTAAAGTGGTTCTTTAAAGAACTCCAAAGCTGATCTGGCCATCACTGATAAAACAGACTCTAAGATAGAAATAAATAAACAAATAATATGAGAGAAGAAAAAAAAAAGACTTGAATAAAGGTAAGGTATACTTCTGAATTGGAAATATAAATACTGTAGCTACACTGATAATTTTCCCCAAACTGATCTACAGGTTTAAAGTATTTCCAATTAAAATTCAGGTGGGCCTCTTAGTTTTCCAGGTGCTTAACAAAACGATTCTAAAGTTCACCTGCAAAAATAAAAGAAGAAGAAGAAGGAGAACACTACTAATGAGAAAGGCTAGTCCTACCGAACTATAAAGCTGTGGGATTAATGACAGTGTGACAGGGCAAAAGAGGCAGATGAATGGAACAGAAGCCACAGCCCCAGACTGAGAACTATGTTGACACAAATGTAATATTGTAATAAATAATGTATCTCAATCCCAGCACTTTGGGAGGCCGAGGCGGGTGGATCACGAGGTCAAGAGATCGAGACCATCCTGGTCAACATGGTGAAACCCCGTCTCTACTAAAAATACAAAAAGTTAGCTGGGCGTGGTGGCGCGTGCCTGTAATCCCAGCTACTCAGGAGGCTGAGGCAGGAGAATTGCCTGAACCCAGGAGGCGGAGGTTGCGGTGAGCTGAGATCGCGCCATTGCACTCCAGCCTGGGCAACAAGAGCGAAACTCCGTCTCAAAAAAAAAAAAAAAAAGAATGTATCTCAAATCAGTGGAAGGGGAAAAATTAGATAAGTGGTTGGCAATCTTGGGGCAGACAACTGATTAAATATATGCAGAAAAAGGCAATTTAAGTCTTTTAACATCACACCAAAATAAAATTTGAGATGGCTTAAACAGTTGAATAAAAATAAATCAAAACCACACCCCCCAAATCCTATAATTTTTAGAAGTAAAGGAAAGTAAATAATCAATTCTCAAGCCAAAAAAAAAAAAAAAAAAAGAACACTTAAATACCTCTGAACAAACCCCTCAGGAATAGCGCTCATTTTAAAAATGACAGATTTCTGTGGTTTGGTTTTTTGGAGACAGGGTCCTGCCCTGTCCCCAGGCTGGAGTGAAGTGGTATGATCTCTGCTCACTGCAGCCTTGACCTCCTGGGCCCAAGTGGTCCTCCTGCCTCAGCCTCCTGCATAGCTGGTACCACAGGCTTGCGTCACCGTCACCGCACTTGCTCATTTTTTATTTTTTCATTTTCAGTAGAGATGAGATTTCTACAATGTTGCCCAAAATAGTCTTTAACTCCTGGGCTCAAATGGTCCTCCAGCCTCAGCCTCCCAAAGTGCTGAGATTGCAGGCATGAGCCACCATGCCCAGCCTTAAAATCACAAATTTCTGTATGTTCCCTGCAAAAGCAAGCAAAAGGAAATATAAATGCTATAAATACAAGGAGTTAAAAATGTTATTATAATTGAGTAAAAAACAATCATTGAAAAATTGTGCCACTATCTGCAATAGCAAAGACTTGGAACCAACCCTAATGTCCATCAGTGATAGACTGAATAAAGAAAATGGGGCACATATACACCATGGAATACTATGCAGCCATAAAAAAGGATGCATTCATGTCCTTTGCAGGGACATGGATGAAGCTGGAAACCATCATTCTCAGCAAGCTAACACAGGAACAGAAAACCAAACACTGAATGTTCTCACTCATAAGTGGGAGTTGAACAATGAGAACACATGGACACAGGGAGGGGAACATCATACACCTGGGCCTATCAGGAGGTGGTGGGCAAGGGGTGGGAGACCATTTGGACAAACACCGAATGCACGCTGGGCTTAAAAACTAGATGACGGATTGATAGGCGCAGCAAACCCCTGTGGCACATGTATACCTATGTAACAAACCTGCACGTTTTGCACATGTATCCCAGAACTTAAAGTAAAAACAAAAAATAAATAGAAATTGTACTAAAATACACATAAACACAGAATTTACCATCTTCACTGTTTTTCAGCATACAGCACATTCAGCGTCATGCTGCCCTCACCACCATCCAGCCATGGAACTCTTCATCTTGCAGAACGGACACTCCATCCCATTAAACAGTAACTCCATTCCCCGTCCTAGTCCCGGCAACCACTATTCTACTTTCAGTCGCTATCAACTTGTCTACTCTAGGTACTTCATAGAAAGGGATCTTACAGCGTTTGTCCTTTTGGGACTGGCTTATTTCATTTAGCATAATGTCTGCAAGGTTCATCCATGTTGTAGCAAGTGTCAGAATTTCCTTCCTTTAAAGGGCCAAATGATATTCCACTGGCACA
This sequence comes from Saimiri boliviensis, assembly GCF_048565385.1. Taxonomy (NCBI): domain Eukaryota; kingdom Metazoa; phylum Chordata; class Mammalia; order Primates; family Cebidae; genus Saimiri; species Saimiri boliviensis. The sequence goes on along the minus strand of NC_133450.1, from coordinate 128,834,147 downwards.
GACTAAAGTTTCTGTCCACTGTGAGTAGCGTTGCCATGAACATGGGTCTACAAGTACCTGCTGATGCACCTGTTTTCAGTTCTTTGAGGTGTATACCCAAGCTAGTTCCATTTTTATTTCTTTCCCATTGTGTTTATTTATTTCTAATTGATGCATAATAACTATACATAGTTTTGAGGCATATCTGTAATATTTTGAGGAACTGCCATACTGTTTTCCACAGTGGCTGTGCCATTTCACATTCCCACTGATAGTACATGGGGCTGGGCGTGGTGGCTCACACCTGTGATCCCAGCACTTTCTTTGGGAGGCTGAAGCAGGCAGATCACTTGAGGTCAAGAGTTCGGGACCAGCCTGGCCAATATTATGAAGGCCTATCTTTACTAAAAATTAAAAAATGAGCCGGGCCTGATGGTGCATGCCTGTAGTCCCAGCTACTCAGGAGGCTGAGGCAGGCTGCAGTGAGCCAAGATCACATCGCTGCACACCAGCCTGGGCTACAGAGTGAGACTCCATTTCAAACAGGAGACAGCACAGCACACAACAGTTCCAATTTCTCCACGAGGACACTAACACTTATTTTTTAAAACTTATTTTTAATTTTTGTGGGTACATAGGTGTATTTATTTAAGAGACGCATCAGGTGTTTTGATACAGGCATACAATGTGAAAGCAGCACATCATGGAGTAGGCAGTATTTGTCCCCTCATGCATTTATCCTTTGAATTACAAACAATCCCATTACATTCTTAGCGTTATTTGAAAATGTTCCATTAAGTTACTGTTCACTATAGATGCCCTGTTGTGCTGTCAAGTAATAGGTCTTATTTATTCTAACTTATTTTCTACCTATTGACCAGCGCCGCCCCCCCACCCCGCCCAACTGTTCTTCCCAGTCTCTGGTAACCGTTCTACTCTCTCTGTCCATAAGTTAAACTGTTTTGATTTTTAAATCCCATGACTATGTGAGAACATGTGATGTTTGTCTTTCTGTGCTTGGCTTATCTCATAGATCTCCAGTTCCATCCATGTTGCTAATGACTGGATCTCGTTTTCTTGTTCATTCATCTGTTGATGGACATGTAGATTGCTTCCAAATCTTAGCTATTGTCGATAGTGCCGCAACAAACATAGGACTGCAGATACCTCTTAGATACACTGATTTCTGTCTTTTGGGTACGTACCCAGCAGTGGGATTGCTAAATCATATGGTAGCTCAAGTTTTAGTTTTTTGAGCAACATCCAAAACGTTCTTCATAGTGGTTATACTAATTTACATTCCCACCAACAGTGAACAAGGGTTCCCTTTTCCCCACATCCTCTCCAGCATTTGTTCTTGTCTTTTGGATATGCCATTTTAACTGGTATGAGATGATATCTCATTGTAGTTTTGATTTGCATTTCTCTAATGATCAATGATGTTGAGCACCTTTTCATATGCCTGTTTGCCATTTGTGTGTCTTCTGAGAAATGTCTACTCAAATCTTTTGTCCATCTTCTAATCAGATTATTAATTTTTTTTCCTATAGAGTTGTTTGAGCTCCTTATATATTCTGGTTATTAATCTCTTGTCAGATGGCTAGTCTGCAAATATTTTCTCCCATTCTTTGGGTCGTCTCTTCACTTTACTGATTGTATCCTTTGCTGTGCAGAAGCTTTGTAACCTGATGCGATCCCATTTGTTCCTGCTTGCTTTGGTTGACTGTGCTTGTGGGGCATTGCTCAAGGAATTTTTGCCTAGACCAACGTCCTGAAGATTTTCTCCAGTGTTTTCTTATAGCAGCAACATAGTTTGAGGTCTTAGATTGCCTTAATCCATTTTGATTTGATTTTTGTATATGGTGAGAGAGGTCTAGTTTCATTCTTCTGCATATGAATGTCCAGTTTTCTCAACACCATTTATTAAAAATATAGAACTGCTTCAGGAATTTGCATGTCATCCTTGTGCAGGGGCCGGGCTAATCTTTGTATCATTCCAATTTTAGTGTATGTGCTGCTGAAGCAAGCACTATTTTTATTTTTAGAGACAGGGAGGGTCTTGCTCTGTCACCGTGGCTGGGGTGTAGTGGCATGATCTTGGCTCACTGCAGCCTTGACCCTCTGGGCTCAAGCAATCCTCTCACCTCAGCCTCCTGAGTAGCTGGGACCACAGGCATGTGCCACCACACCCAGCTAGTTTTTGTATTTTTAGTAGAGACGGAGGATGGGGTTTCGCCATGTTGCCCAGGCTGGTCTCAAACTCTTGAGCTCAAGCGATCCACCTGCCTTGGCTCTGTTTTTGTTTTTGTTTTTAAATAGCAGCCATCCTAGTGGGGGTGAAGTATCTTACTGTAATTTTGATTTTCATTTTCCTAATGACAGAGATGTTGAGAATATTTTCCTGGTGCTTATTGGTAATTTGCAGAAATTATATTCTTTGGAGAAATTTCTAAATATTTCACACATTTAAAAAAATCAAGCTGTTTTGCTGAGTTGTAGGAGTTCTCTATATATTGTAGATTTTAAGTCCTTATCAGTTACATGATTTTTCAAGTATCTCCTCCCATTCTGTGGCCTGCCTTTCCACCTTGCTGACTGGGCCCTTTAATGCAGAGAAGTTTTAAATTCTTATGTACTCCAATTTATTTTTGTTGCCTGAGCTTTTGGTGTCATAGGCAAGAAATCATTGTCAAATCCAGTGTCATGAAATCTTTCCCCAATGTTTTCTTCTCAAACATTACAGTTTTAACTTTTTTTTTTGAGATGGAGTCTTGCTCTGTTGCCCAGGCTGGAGTGCAGTGGCATGATCTTGGCTCACTGAAACCTTCGCCTCCTGGATTTAAGTGATTCTCCTGCCTCAGCCTCCTGAGTAGCTTAGATTACAGGTGTGTGCCACCAAGCCTGGCTAATTTTTGTATTTTTAGTAAAAATGGGTTTTCATCATGTTGGCCAGGCTGGTCTTGAACTCCTGACCTCAAGTGATACACCTGCCACGGCCTCCCAAAGTACTGGGATTACAGGCATTAGCCACCATGCCAGGCAGGTTTTAACGCTTATGTTTAGGTGTTTAGTCCATTTTGATTAATCTTTGTATGTGTTGTGAAGGTAAGCGTCCCACTTCATTGTTTTGCATGTAAGTACCCAGTTTTCCCAACCCCATTTGTTGAAAAGACTGCATTTTCCCCATTGAATGGTCTCCATTGAATGGTTTCCCCATTGAATGGCACCCTTGTCGAAACTCATTTGACCCCCTATATGAGGGTTTCTTTCTGGGCTCGTCTTTATGCCAGTACTGCAGTCTTGATTGCTGTAGTTTTGCTGTAAGTTTGAAAATCAGAATCTATGAGTTCTTACTTTGGTCTTCTTTTTCAAGACTGCTTATCCCTTTGATACTCCCTATGAATCTTACGAGGGACTTTGCTATTTCTGGAAAAGGATATTGTAAAAATTTTAATAGGAATTGCACCGAATTTGTAGATTGCTTTGGGTACGATTGACATCTTAACTATATTAAGTCTTCCAATCCATAAACAAGAGATGTTTTTCCATTGATTGGTGTATTTTTTTCTTTCAGTAACATTTCATAGATTGCAGTGTACAAGTCTTACAAGTCTCTTCTCTCCTTGATAACTTTATTTCTATCTTACTCTTTTTGAGAGCATCATGTTTTATTTATGGTTCTAAAATACTAGAAAGTAATGCCAAAGGGATTATCCCACATACCTAGTGAAATATTACACATCCATCAGAAATACTTGTAAATTTATAAAATGAAAATATAAGTGCAAGCGGCAGTATATAATTAGAAATAGTATGATCATAAGAAGAATCATTCTCAAAATATCCACAGTGTCATTGCTGGGTGGCATGGGTATGAAATTTTCTTTTTGAAAACTGACATATAACAGTTGTGCATATTTGGAAGGGACATGTGATATTTTGATACCTGTTAACAACATGTAATGACCACGTCAAGGTAACTGAGATGTCTGTCACCACCAGCATGTATCTTTTCTTTGTGTTGGAAACATTACAATCCTTCTCTTCCAGCTCCTTTGAAAGATATAATCAATTATTGTTAACTACAGTTCCTCTACAATTCCTCTTGAATTCTAGAACTTACTCCTTCTGACTGTATTTTTGTAGCCCTTCCTCCTTTTCTCCCCACCTTCCCTTCCCAGCCTCTGTAACCAGCATTCTCCACTCTACCTCCATGAGATCCCTTTTTTTTTTTTTAACCTCCCACATGAGTAGGATCACTTGATATTTGTCTCTTTGTGCCTGGCTTATTTCATGTAATACAGTCTCTTCTGGTGCCATCCATGTTGCTGCAAACGACAGGTTTCTATTCTTTTTCATGGCTGAATAATATTCCATTGTGTATATGTCCTACATTTTGTTTAGTCATTCATCCATTGATGGACACTTAGGTTGATTCCATTTCTTGGCTATTGTGAGTGGTGCTGCAGTAAACACGGCAGTGCATGTGGCGCCGTGAGATGCCGATTTCCTTTCTTTTGGATATATACCCAGCAGTGAGGTTGTAGGATCATATGGATGTTTTTTACTTCTAAAACTTCCTTGTTTTTTTCAGCATTGCCAAAACAAGCACATAGTACTTTCGGAGCTATTACAGGTAATCTTAGAAGTGATTATTTTATTTTATTATTCTATTTTTGAGACAGAGTCTTGCTCTGTTGCCCAGGGTGAACTGGAATGGCATAATCTTGGCTCACTGCAACCCGTGCCTCCTGGGTTCAAGTGATTCTTGTGCCTCAGCCCCCTGAGTAGCTGAGATTACAGGTACATGCCACCATGCCTGGCTAATTTTTTGTACTTTTAGTAGAGATGGGGTTTCAGCATGTTGCCCAGGCTGGTCTTGAACTCCTGAGCTCAGGTGATTTGCCTGCGGATCTAGGATTATAGGCGTGAACCACCACACCTGGCCAAAAGTAACAATTTTTTAAAAACACATTATTTTTTTGAGACAGGGTCTCACTCTATCACCCTGGAACCTAGTGGCATGATCATGGCTCACTGAAACCTCGACCTCCTGAGCTCAACTGATCCTCCCACCTCAGCCTCCCACGTAGCTGGGACTACAGGCACCCACCAGCATGCCTGGCTCATTAAAAAATTTTTTTTGCAGGGACAGGGTTGTCCAGGCTGGTCTCAAACTCCTAGACTCAAGGGATCCACCCATCTTGGTCTCCCAAATTGCTGGGATTACAGGCATGAGCCATCACACCTGGCCTAAAAATAATTTTTAAAAACAGATATAGATTAAGTTGCTGCAGGGAGAATCCCTTGATGAACACTGTCTCTTAGGCACATGCTAAGAACAGAGAAAGGGCTATAATGGGAACCAAGGAAATCCGCCCCACAGGACTGAATGTGATGGATAAACGAGATCAGGTTCGTAAAAAACACAAATAAAAGTTAGCTGAAATGAGCCATGAAAAACGGAACCAACAGATTAGAGGAGGTTGACTCCCTGTCTTAAATCAGTTCTGAACCACCTGAATCTTCTCCTGTAAGTCTGTCATCCTTGCATTGAGTCTGTACGCTCATTGAAGCTATCAGGGCTCAACTGGTCTCCAGAGTACTTTCCACACTGATGAAACAAACTCTCAGTAAATGCAACCCCGAAGAGGCTCATAATGCAACCACGTCACTCACACTGGGACATATTTTCATCACCTGCTCAGGAAGGGGCTGGACAGAGGGGACAGCTCAGCATGGGGAGAGGGACTGCCTTCAATAAGCTCCCGCTGGCCTTTTCCTCACCTGTAAAAAGGCGTATATGTGATCTCCCTAACCCCTCAGGTTAAAAGAAGCCAGCATCATATATGGAGTGCACTCCCCACACTAAGTTGATGGGGAGAGCTTGGGAGGGACTGAGGCAAGACACAACTAAACGCAGCTCTGGCTATCACAGCAAAATGCAGGAAGCAGTGGGCACTGTCCCACTAGAAAACGCTGGCCACCTGCCAACAGAAAGACCCCTTCAGCTGTGACGTGAGGATGCAGCAGAGCCTCCTGAGCAATCTCTGCTTAGACAACCCTCATCTGGGCAGGCTTCCTCTTCCCGCCTGGTCTGTGGCTCGGATCACAAGCTCTCCCTCGGTCCAGCTCCTAGAGAATGGCCGGCATGCTGTTCCATCAAATGTCTGAATGAATGAATCGAGCAGTCGCACCCAATGCTGATCTTACAAAACCACCTTGCCACCCTTTACATCTCTTCCCTGGAGCACATAATCAAGAGGGATACACCGTGAAATCATCTCAAGAACAGCACTCCCCACTCTCCTGAACACAGACCCCTTCCCAGGCCTCCCGTGATGCACTTGCTAAGGAGTGGACGCCTTCCACTCACCACCTGTGATCAGGCTCACGGCAGTGTCCTGAAGCTCTCCTGAGGCTACGGCTGCATGTGAAGGGCTTGAGCGAGGACTGAGGAAGGGCGCTCTGCTGGGCCTGGCCCTCCCAGTGTGCCTTCCACAGTTCGATGGGCCACCAAGCCCACAGTGCTCAGCAGTCTCCCGTCGAATGCTATAGCTACAATAATCTTTGGACTAGACAGTAATGAAGGTTTGAAAAGAAATAATTCTTTATTTCATATTTTTTTTGGAAACAAGGTCTCCCTATTTTGCCCAGGCTGGCCTTGAATTCATGATTCTCCCCCTCCTCAGCCTAGTGAGTAGCTGAGAAGTCAGGTGCACGCCACTGTGCTTGGCTTTAAAAGGAGTTGTTCTTTATTCTCTGATCCCTCTGTCACTGTTTTATTCTTTACTTAAAAACAAACTGCCTGTAAATACATCCCACTCCAGGTAGTATTTCTGAATAAAACTTTCAAATTTTCATTTCTACATTCAGGTGAAGGTTTTATTTTTTAAGTCTCTCCAAGCAATTTTGTAGGCAAATTAAATATGCTTCTGTTTTAGTGAAGAAGTTGTATAGCAATTAACAGAAAGCTGGTGTTCTGAACCTAGAGAACTGTGACATCATGACCACAGTGCACTGACACTGTGCTACCCAGCACTGTTTGTTTTTTTTTTTTAAACTGGAAACTATATGAGCATAAATGATGTATGCTTTGTTGGGTAAGAATCTGACCTAAAAAAATTGGCTTCACTTCACAGTTTAAAATAGACTTTTTCCTTAGACAGATCAAAGATACCTAGCATTCAGCTATGTTCAAAGGCTGCCAGGGAACTTCTGCTTGCCAACAGCAAGGACACAGGGACAGACACTTGTTGCTGGGTGAGCGAGGCCTGTGAGTGATTAAAGAGGACGGAAGAGCTTGTCCACAGGGAAGCTCAGCGTAGGTGAGTGGAGCAGATGAAGTGAAATCTACCCAGAGCACTGGGCTGTATGTGAGACCTTGGCTTACTTTTATACTTCCTACAGCTAGTCTGGGAAACCTTTCAATCCAAAGTAAGTACTCACACTTCTTCCTTGTTTTAAGAACATAAGGAACCAACGTGAAGTAAAAGTATGCATACATCCGAGTGCTTTTATGCTAATTTTTTTTTTTTTTTTTTAATTCGCTGACACCCTTAGAAACCTGCACAGTAGGTCAAATGAGTCCGAAGCCTCATTTTGCTTCTGGAAATCCAAGGCGGAGGGAGGTGAAGGGAGTAGTGTGCCTTGCTGGGATTTTGGCCACCCCACGAGAGGTGGCGCCACAACCATCTCTGTGAAAGTGGAGGGGGCAGAGAAAGAGGGCCGAGGGGCTAGGAGGGCTTTTCATTCCTTTGCAGGGAGACACACTGTGTGTTACCTGGGTCCTTGGCAGGTGCTCGAATGGACAACACAGGCAGACAAGCACACAACTGTTAACATGTGTACTGAGTGAATGTGTGTGACATGCTCTGCAACCCATACGCACATCCGCTAATGAGGGAATACACGTGTCCGTCATCAAAGTGGGATGGCATCAGCCTTTGATGGGAGCGAGGGTCTGGCACGTACTACAGCGTGGGAGGACCTGGACGACATGATGTTGAGGGAAATAAGCCAGGCACAGAAGGACAGATAGTGTACAATTTCACTTACAAGAGGCTCCTACCATGGGCAAAATCATAGAGACACAAAGTAGAATGGGGAGACAGTGACTTACTGTTTAATGGAGTTTTTGTTGGGGATGATGAAAAGGTTCTGGGTATAGATAGTGGTGATGGGTGTACAGCATTTTGAATTATTTAATGCCACTAAATTGTACACTTTTGAATGATTAAAATAATAAATATGTTTTAACATGTATATATCTATATATATATTTTGTTCAGATGAGGGCCAGGGCAGTTCAGGAAACACTTGAAGAGTACAGGCAGCAGGGTGCTGCACCAGACAGAGGATGGGAATGTCCAAGGAGCAGCCTCTGTGTGTGGTAATGAGCTGAGATTACAGCTGCCAGCTGGAAACCAAACCCCACGGGTGCCACCCAGGCAGAGCTGAAACTGACCATGGAGTAACAGCCAAGGTCCTGTGTGCGGCCCCTGGGCCATGGACAGGGGTACCCTGGAGGGGCTCGGCAGGCTGGTTGGGCTCAGGCTGTCTGGCAGGCAACAGGCTCCCCAGGGTTCCAAAGAGGGGGTGGCTGTGGTGGTGCCTCTCTGTGGCGCAGCGGGGCTGAAGCTAGACCACCACTGTGACTCTGGGCCTGCTGGTTCCCTGAGGGCAAGGGCCACCTTGGATCATTACTCTGAGCACCTCCCCTTGCTCTGAGCAGCACAGATGGCCAGTGTGAACTGCTTCACCAATCCAGGGACTGTGTCCTCTCATTATCACAGGTAATCATGAGAAGACACAAAAATCAAAACATGTGAGAGAAGAAAAGACTAATGAAAGCAGAGCTTCCCTGTTCGGCTGTTTCTAAGCCAACTGGAAGAGCAGCAGGCACTCTGATAACTTCCACACAGTCCATTTTTATTATTCTTCAACTAACAGGCAAGAAGCCAGAGCTCCTGTAAATATATGCATAATTCATTTGTAAGCAGTCAGACCTCTACTTTTATGGTAAGACTTTGAATTGTATCAAAAAATAGGCAGGGCGCAGTGGGGCTCACACCTGTAATCCTAGCACTTAGGGAGGTAGATGTGGGCGGATCACTTGAGCCCAGGACAGTTCGAGACCAGCTTAGGCAACATGGCAAAATCCCGTCCGTCTCCACTAAAAATACAAAAATTAGCTGTGCACGGTGGTGCACACGTGTGGTCCCAGCTACTTGGAAGGCTGAGCTGGGAGGACCGCTTGAGCCTGGGAGGTCCAGGCTGCAGTGAGCTGACATCGTGCCATCACACTCCAGCCTGGGTGACAGTTTGAGACCCAGTCTCAAAAAAAGAAAATAAACTGCGTTGAATGAGGGCAAAGTATTGTATTTGCACAAGAAGAGAGCAAAACATATAAAATATTTAACTGTTATTCAAAAGCCAATTTTAAACAATTCAAGTAAATTCTAACATTAATATAACGACTTCTTTCACAAAAGGCCAAATCTTCAGCAAGTCTTTTGCCCCAGGGTCTCTAGTCAATTGCCCTGCATTATTCCACTATAACTTTGACTTCTCCCAGTCTTGTCTTTTCTAAAAATGGCCTTAAAAAACAAATCCATGATTAATTTACTCCTCCGATAAGTATCTTTTTAAAAAGGATCTCTTTTAACATTTAACACTTCCACCTTACAGTCCAAAAATGTTAAATGAAGGCATTAATTCAGAATAATCTTTCAATGAACAGGTCTGAAGGCTACATTCAACCTCACTGTTAAAAAAAAATAAAAATATGAAATACCATTTTCTACTTATCAAATAACTAAAACTTTTTTTTTTTTTTTTTTTTTTTAAGACAGTCTCACTCTGTCGCAGCCTCCCGAGTGGCTGGGACTACAGGCGCATACCACCATACCCAGCTAATTTTTGTACTTTTTAGTAGAGATGGGGTTTCACCATATTAGCCACTGGTCTCTAACTCCTGACCTTGTGATCCTTCCGCCTCCGCCTCCCAAAGCACTGGGATTACAGGCGTGAGCCACCATGCCCGGCCGTAATAACTAAAACTTTTATATGATCTCAGCATTGAAGAGGTATGATGACAGGCATCTCATACACTCTCTGGGGAGAGTATAAGTATATGGTGCCACTCTCTGGAAAGTGTGTGGATGGTATCTATTAAGGGTTTCTGAAAATGCCTGCTTTTTGATCCCGTACTTCCTTAATCAGGCTTAAAGAAAAGTTCAAAGATGTGAACAACAATAACAAAAGGTTAACAGAATACCACATTTGTATTAGCTGAAAAACTAGTGTATCCACAGAATGAAATAATAAATAGTTGCTAAAAATCATGTCTCCCATTCCCACTAATGTCAGAAACAAGACAAGTATGCCCACTCTCACTGCTACTATGTAACATTTTACTGAAATTATATTACTCAATTTATTTGTCAAATGGAGAGAAAGACATGGGAGTTTACAATTAGGAACAGAGGTGAAATTATGTGCAATGCTCTAATTAATCAACTGAAAAACTGCTGCAAACAATGAGGTAATTCAGTAAGGAGGCAGGTTATGAAAGCAAGCCCCCAAATCAAAAGCCTTCACAGAAACAACTAGTAACTAGAACACAATGGAAGAAAAGACCCCATTTACAACAGCAATGATAATTATCTAGGCATTAACTAAGTAAGAGATGTGCAAAACCGACAAGGGAAACTTAAAAACAGCCTTAAAGGACACGAGAGTGGCCCTGGAAAACAGTCACAGCATACTCTTGCAGGAGGCAAACATCACAAGGTGCCAGCCCTCTCTCAGACATTTTCAAAATGTAACAGGATCCCAATAAAAATGCCAACCGTAGCCAGGCATGGTTGTGCATGCCTGCAATCCCAGCTACTTGGGCGGCTGAGGCAGGAGGATCATTTAAGCCCAGGAGTTCAAGACCAGCTTGGGCAACATCACAAAGCCCTACCTCTAAAATAAATAAATTTAAAAAAAAAGTCAACAGCTGTTTCTTTCTGCAATGATTAGGGTTCAATTCAAAGTTCCAACTGTTTGCAATAATATCAGTACTGTTTTGGGGAACTGTTTAAGAGAATATACCCGTAATTACATGAGTGATGCTAGAAATCAACATTTTCCGTGTAAGAGAGAGATAAAACTATGAAAACCACCTATGGCTTGCCCCGCACCCCCATCCTGTACCCATAAAAACCCCAGGCTCAGCTAGCAGACAGAGGAGAAACAACTGGACATCAGAGACTACAGCTGGATGTTGGAAAACAGCAGCTTGACCTCAGAGGGACAGCTTGATGGCTTAATTTCAGAGAAGAACCTAGGACCTTTCTATTCTGTCCCTTTTTTAGCTTCCCTTTCTCCTGAGAGTCACTTTCATTGGCAATAAAATCCCCTGCAATAAAATACCATCTTAAATTCGTTTGTGCAATCTCATTCCTCTTGGACGCTGGACAACAACTCGGGTGCCATGAGTGCAGGTATAAAAGGCTGTCACACTGCCCCTCCACTGAGCTGTTAACACTTAAGCTGTCCATAGATGGCAGAGCTGAAAGAATACTGTAACACTTTCTCTGGGGCTTAAGGGATCACAGGGATCCCCCAAGATGCTGCCATGGGGCCAGTATGGGGTTTGCTCCTGCTGGTGCCCAAAAGCGCTCGCCCTGGCTCCTGTACCAGCTCACCTGCACTCCCTATCCCATGACAGGTGGAGCAGAGAGTAAGTGGAGCTCGCCCCTGCTGGCGCTGAAGAGGCCAGCTCGTTCCAGCACCCATGCACTCTAGTTCCTGCCCTGAAGGGGTCAGGGAAATATCCTGCTTCAGAAACACTATAATGTTCAAATTAAATTTAAAATATCAATATGAATGCATAATTCAGAAAATTTATATTTTAGCTCCCTCCATTGAAAGCATTTAAAAGTAATGTCAGACCAGTAGCAATAAACATTCCTGTCACCCAGATTTTGGTTGCTAATATATTTACCACTGTAAAGAACCAAGGCTCTTTGAAAAATGGCTGATTTGGCCAGGTATGGTGGCTCATGCCTATAATTTCAGCACTTTGGAAGGCCAAGGTGGGTGCATCACTTGAGGTCAGGAGTTTGAGACCAGCCAGGCCAACAGGGTGAAACTCCATCTCAACTAAAAATATAATTAGCTGGGCATGGTGACAGGTGCCTGTAATCCCAGCTACTTGGGAGGCTGAGGCAGGAGAATCACTTAAACCTGGGAGGTGGAGGTTGCAGCAAGCCGAGACTGCCCCAATGCACTCCAGCCTGGATGAGAGAGCAAAACTGTCTCAAAAAAAAAAAAAAAGAAAAGAAAAGTGGCTGATTTAAAGTTTAGGGAAGAGAAAATATTAAATGAGCCCAGCGGACATCTCACTGTCTCAGAAATCAAGGAATCAAAAATAAATGAGGCTATGTAAAAAAACACACAGTAGCGACCCTAAAGGGCACTCAATGATGGAAATTATGCCATTTGAACACGTGACTAATGATTTCACAAGATTTTAGCACACAAAAACAATAATACATTAGTCCAACAATAATACATTAGTCCACAATGACATTTTGAGAAAGCTAGAAAAAGCTTCAGCTGTCACCATTAGAGGGAACTGGTAATAAAAGACAAAGAATTAAGCTTATCCTTCTTTTTCAGTAGGAGCCACATTTCAAGATAACCAAGTATCTCTGGTTGGTAAGAAAAATCACTGCTTTCAGAAGAATGTTGGAGTAAATGTTGGATTCTCTAGTGAAACTACTGACTCAGGCAAAGATTATCAACTGTTTTTCAAGACATTAGCATATGGTTGATAGGGAATACACATTGGCAGGACGCCAAAATATATATTGTAGATCATTACTAGTACTTTTTGAATTGTAAGGGAAATATGTAATTGTTCAATAGAGATATCAATCTGTCATGAACTGAATTCACTAGTAAAATTGAAAATTTAGTATCACTTCTAATGATAGGCAACCAGAGTTATGCGTCTCTCACAATGACACTATCTCCTAAGTTATAAAGCATTCCCTCTGATGTATTTCAGCCAAAAAAAGGTTTCTGTAAACAGAAACCGCAGTGGGGTAAGTGGGATATACTGCAGAATAACTTTGGCTGATTTAAGAAACCAGTGTTGAGGTTTAAGGCAGCCCCAGATTGCCAGTGCCTCCAGGTGTATTGCAGAGTAAAAACAAATTCCTACTGAAGAAGACACTTTGATTCTCGGTTTTGATTTATTTCAAATATTGGAATGCAATGACCAGTATACAATTAAAACAAAATCAGGTACACTAGGAAATAAGACGTTATGAATAAAATGTGACAAACGCCTCAGATGGTGGTATGACATGACACAGGGTATAAAACAGCTGCGTTTACTTAAAGAAATGACGTTTTGTTGGTATGTTCAAGAGAATAGGAAAATATTTTTAAATGGCCCTGCAGACTGAAAAAAGAACCAAATAGAACTTTCACAAATGAAAAAAAACCCCTCAAATTAAAAGCTCAAAAGAAGGGTTTAACACATATAGACAAACCTGGATTTACAAAGAATAACAGAAATTGAGAATAAGTGTTTTGAAACTTTCATATCAACTTAACAGGGTAATCTCATGTCTACTGACTGTAATAATAAAAACAGTGTGGTATATTTGGTACTTCAGTTCTATAATAATTTATTTTTGTTGTATTTTATTTTATGATAAAGGACTCATATCTGGGATAACATACTATTAACAATTCAACAATAAAAAGACAACCGACTTAAAAATAGACAAAAGACACAAACAGACATCTCATCAAAGAAGACAGACAAATGGTCAGCAGCATATGAAAAGATGCTTAATATTTCCAGTCACTGGGGAAACGCAAATTGAAACCACAGTGAGACACCATTACACATTCACGAGCATTAAGCTATCATCAAAAAGACAATAATAAATATTGGCAAGAATATTCTGGATACACCGGAACCCTCATACGTTGCTGGTGGGAATGTAAAATAGTGTAACCACTTTGGAAAACAGTTTGGCAGTTTCTTTTTTTTTTTTCTTTGAGATGGTGTCTCACTCTGTCACCCAGGCTGGAGTGCAATGGTGCCATCTTGGCTCACTGCAACCTCCGCCTACCGGGTTCAAGTGATTCTCCTACCTCAGCCTCCTGAGTAGCTGGGATTACAGGCACCTGTCAACACACCTGGCTAATTTTTTTGTATTTTTAGTAGAGACATGGCTTCACCATATTAGCCAGGATGGTCTTCTTTTTCTTTTTTTCTTTTTTTGGCCAGGATGGTCTTGATCTCCTGATCTTGTGATCTTCTCGCCTCGGCCTCCCAAAGTGCTGGGATTACAGGCGTGAGTCATCGTGTCCTGCCGGCAGTTTCTTAAAAAACTAAATATGGCCGGGTGCAGTGGCTCACACCGGTAATACCAGCACTTTGGGAGGCAGAGGCAGGCGGATCATGTGATCAGAAGATTGAGACCATCCTGGCCAACATGGTGAAACCCCATCTCTACTGGAAATACAAAAATTAGCTGGGTGTGGTGGCACATGCCTGTAATCCCAGCTACTCGGGAGGCTGAGGCAGGAGAATCGCCTGAACCCAGGAGGCGGAGGTTGCTGTGAGCCGAGATCGCGCCACCGTATTCCAGCCTGGGCGAAAGAGAGAGACTCCATTTAAACAAACAAACAAACAAACAATAAAAGCTAAACATAAACTTACCATACAAGCTAGGAATTCAACTCCTAGGTATCGACTCAAGAGAAATGAAATATATGCTCACACAGACTTCTATGCAAATGTTCACAGCAGCACTGTTATTCATACTAGGTAAGAAATAGCCCAAAACGGATAAACAAAATGTGGTATATCCAGCTGACCATGATTCAGGATTGAAAAAAAAAAACTACTCAACACAGATGAACCTCAAAAACATTACACCAGATGTAAAAGACCACCTATTGTCTGATTTCACTGAGGGGAAATGTCCGGAAGAAAGTAAGTCGAGAGACAGAAAGCAGATCAGTGGGTGCCTGCGGCTGGGCTGGGCGCGGAAATCCGTGGTGAATAGGCACAGGGTAACTTTTAGAGAATGACGGAAACATTCTAAAACAGAATTGTGGTGATGGTTACACAACGCTATATATTTGCTAAAATAATTAAATATTCCAGTTACAATGAGTGAATTTTAGGATATGTAAATTATGCCTCAATTAACTCTAACAAAGAGAAGTCTATGACTTGAAAAGTCAGAGGAAAAAAAAAAACAACCCTAAGGATAGGGTTGAAAGTTATACTTAGAATGACTATGTGGCTTTAAATTCTTTTACTATTAAAAAGCAAACTAAAAATAAGTGAACTCTCTATTCAACTTAATAAATGAGGAAAAGGTTGAAATAAAAGACATGAGATAATTAAAGAGAAAAGTGGAGATGCATAATATTGAATACAAACAGAACAGTCAAAAGAATACATGAACTTTTAAGGAGACATAACCACCACAGATAGGGAAGAGATTAAAAGGTCCATTAAGCATTTACCATGTACTACTTAACAGACCCCACTTTCAAACGGACCCACTATGGAAAGAAGCTACAGATGTTTCACAGAGAAAAGCCACAGGCCCAGGGAGTTCCAAGTCATCCTTTGAACGCTGTTTCAGGGACACACTCCACATTTCATTGTTTCTGAAATCCGGGTCCATCTCATCATCCCTGTTGTGAGCTGGCAGTGTGAGAGAGCACGGGAAAAGCTTCTGCAGACCATCCTGGAATCATCACAAAGTGCTGGTGACAGCAAATCTTAGATGGGACAAAATACAGTCTTATGAAAAAGAAGAAAACTATAGACCAGCTCCATGTAGTAAATATGGAAGCGAATATTCTAAAGAAATTTAGAAGTTAGAATTTAGAAATTTAGAAATGTTCTAACTATGAAAATACACTGTGGCAAAACTGACAAAATGCAAAGATATTTCAAAACCAGAAAAATCTGTCAACACAGCAATTATAATAGCAACATCTTAAAGAGAAAAATCTTATGGCATCTGACCAAATTCAGCAGCAGTACACACCCAGCAGGCACTGGCATAGCACCAACCAGCCTGCATGGGGTCCAGGAAGAGTCCTGTGAATGTGGACTCCAGAGCACGCAGCCTCGCAAAGACTGCTTACCAGAAACCAAGGGCCACTTTCCCATTGAATTAGGAAACGCTGAAGCCAATTACCAAAATGGGAGTAACAGGAGCACCTGCTATCACCTCCGTTCTGGCTTTCATTGGTCCTACTTTGTGGCAGAATAAAATTAAAATAACTAGTCTATGTTGGCATAAATAGTGGAAGAGCGGTAAAAGAATCGATTGCAAGCAGACTCTAGTGGAAACATTAATTACTAAGACTGATACGAAAATGTGGTAAGGTGATGGCAAAAGACAACATTTAAAAACAAATCGCTCTGCATGACATGGGCAAGAACCAATCAGAAGTGGAAATGGGAATAAGTATAACCCAGTCACAAGAGTGACAAACAAAAGCTACGGAGTATTTAGAAATAAATTTACTGGAAAGGTAGAGATTTATAAGGAAACCATAAAATTTTTATATTAAGTCAGAAAACAAGACCCAGGGCTGAGCGCAGTGGCTCATGCCTATAATCTCAGCACTTTGGGAGGCCGAGGCGGGTGGATTACCTGAGATTGGGAGTTGAAACCAGCCGGACCAACATGGAGAAACCCTGTCTCTACTAAAAGTACAAAATTAGCTGGGAGTGGCGGCACATGCCTGTAATCCAAGCTACCCGGGAGGTGAGGCAGGAGAATCACTTGAACCTGGGAGGTGAAGGTTGCGGTGAGCCGAGATCTCTCTGTTGCACTCCAGCCTGGGCAACAAGAGCAAAACTCCATCTCAAAAAAAAAAAAAAAACCAAAAAAGAAAAAAACAAAAAAAGAAAAGAAAACAAGACCCAGAAAAATGGGGGATATGATATATACCATCTTCCTAGATGGAAAAAAGATATCCAATTAATATATAACTTTAATTAATTTCAATCAATTATTATTTTTCTGAACTAGGTGAAATTATTTTAGTATATATACAGAAGCGTTAATGTTTTAGAACAGCCAAGAAAGAATCAGCAAACAGGATCAGTGAGGGGAACTGGCTTGCTCCATATGAAATTCTCCTGGATATGTGGCTTTACCATGGAGAATTTACCCTTTTGGGGAATAGTGAAAATATAAGTGTCAGTGGAAGTATACTGCAAACATTCTTACCAGGCTTAACAAGAAACAAAGGAAATGGAGGTTGAGAATAGAAAACAGACGTAGAACAGATGGAGAAAGAGGCTTGTGCAGACACTCCTCAGAAGAGATGAAGGAAGTATGCTGGAGGCCTGCATACAGTGGTTCTGGCATGGGCTCTGCCCCGCGCATGGAATAATAGACTGTGACGAAACTGACAATGCAAAGATGGTTCAAAAACAGAAAGATCTATCAACACAGCAATTATAATCTTAACATCTTAAGGAGAAAAATCATATGCCATTTGACCAAATTCAGCAGCAGTACACACCCAGCATGCACTGGCTGAGGCGGGGTGGGCATGGAAAGGTGGGGCACACGGCAGATCAAAGCCCCAGCTATGACGGGCATTAAGGACAGGGCTTGGGATATGAAGGCCCAACAATGGGTGAACAAAGCCTTTTCCCTCCCTCTGACTCCGGGCCTCCCAAGGCTACTGGAAGAGGGAGTTGGTACCTACCTCTTTCCTTACTGTCTCGCCAATGGGTGAACAAAGCCTTTTCCTTCCCTCTGACTCCGGGCCTCCCAAGGGTACTGGAAGAGGGAGTCGGTACCTATCCTTTTCCTTACTGTCTCACCAATGGGTTGCTCACTCCAGGAGAATGTGGGCTTGGTTTTGTTTCTGTACCCCCAGAATCTAGAACAGCTTTCATAGGCATTCAACACATATTTGCCGAATGAATGAATAGTATGAGAAAGGCATATCCTATTTGGGAAGAGGAAGACTAATCAAAAATGACCTAGTATGCATATTATCTACCACAAATACCAGCCAAATACAAGCTGTATAAGAAACCAAATATCAGCCAAATACGAGCTCTATAAAATGCATGTGAGGACCTGGATTTCTAGCAAGTGAGGGGCAAGAAAATTCATCCACCCATAAATCCACCCACCCATCCGCCCACCCATAAATCCACCATCCCCCCAGTTCCTCCCTGCTTCCACCTGGTACATCTGCTATCTGCTCCATAGTGTGGAAAGCCTGAAAATACAGCTGTAAAGATGACAGATTGCCTCCTCTTATTGAATTCATATTCACTTTTCTTTTTCCCCCTGAAATAGGATCTCACTCTGTCATCTAGGCTGAAGTGCAGTAGCACGATCATGGCTCACTGTAGCCTTGGCCTCCCAGGCTCAAGCAATCCTCCCACCTCGGCTTTCCAAACAGCTGAGACCACAGGTGTGTGCCACCATGCCCAGCAAACTTTTTAATGTTTTTGTAGAGATGGCATCTCCCTATGTTGCCTAGGCTGGTCTTGAATTCCTGGGCTCAAGAGATCCTCCAGCCTCAGCCTTCCAAAGTGCTGGGATTATAAGTGCAGGCCACTGGACTGGTCACTGAATTAATATTCAGGGCAAATTAACTGTAAATGACCCATTATTATAATTTAAGGCATGAAAAATGATGTTTAATTTAGTATATCTGTCTTATATTTCAGTAATTATAAAGGTTTTAAGAGGTTCACATTTGACTTTAGGGTCCTTACTCTGTTTTCCTTGATAGGGCTTTAAGCACCTCAACCTCAAAATCTAAAGGAAGACTTTTAGGGATTAAACAACCTGAGATGGAAAGGAATGGCTGTGTCAGTTGGGGGGAAATTCAAAAGTAAAGAGCATGCTTTCCTGACATATTCCACATAAGGAATGCTTGAGTAGAGGTAATCCCCAAATGAATCATAACAAAGCAAGTTCATAATGTACTACAGCTACAGTTCTTACTTTACAAACACGGACAACTTCTACCACAATTTCTGCAATTACCCTACTTGGAGTAATGCCTTTTGGAATTGCTACAGTTCTAAGACAAACAAATGATAATTTAAAAGAAAAACTGACTAACTTAATACCATAAATAAAAAGATGTTCAGTTTTTCCTGTTTTCTTAGTGTATTATGCCTATACTGTGTTGTTAAACTTTTATCTTTAGCTCTGGAATTTAAAATGTTAGTTGAGTAAATAAGTTAATGACATTCAACCTAAACAAACAAAAAAACCTCAATACAGAAAAAATGACCCTGCAAAATACAAACACAGCAAAGGAATAAGTTAGCAAATTATCAAAACATTGCTCCTTCACTCCAACTGCCACAATTTAACTTTCAAAAGACAAATAAAAATTACCTTTTAAGGACGGTAGTTTTTGAAGTTCTCTATTATTGCTTGCGCTAAACCTTGAAGAGTTTTGCCGTTTGTCTTTCTTCACTATGGGCTGAGAGACTGGTACTTTTATTTTAGCAGATACTGTAGACGGGACAGCAACAAGGCTGTTTTTCCTGACGGAAATTTGCTTCCAAAACAAAAACAAAAACAAATGAATATGTACAATGGTTGTATTTTATAACACTATTAAAATACAGAAAAAAACATATACATGAGTGTTACTCTGGGGCATTCCCCTTCACATCATTCCTTAGAGTGGCTGGAGCATGGATGGGGCTGACATCCCATCTTCAGCAATGCTGGACTGAGAGATTCAAAGATATGCCTAATTTCTTGTATTGTCCTTCAAACTATTGATTGCTAAATATTTACCACATAGGTTGATATGGCAGACTCAATAATGACCCCTAAAGATGTCGACATCCTAATTTCTGGAACCGGTGAACATCCTCCTTGGCAACAGCGACTCTGCAGATAGGATTTAGTTAAGAATCTTGAGATGGGAAGATGATCCTGGATCATCCAGGTGGGCCCAAGCGAATCACACAGGTCATTACATTACAAGAGGGAGGCAGGAGGGAGACAAGAGAAGGCAATGGGACGATGAAAGCAGAGGTCAGAGAGAGGTCAGAAGAGGCTACATGGCTGGGTTGGAAGACGCAGGGAAGCGGCTCCATGCCAAGGCAGGCAGGCGGCTTCTAGAAGGTGGGAAAGGCTGGAAATGGATTCTCCTCTAGAACCTCCAGAGGCAGCACAACCCTGCTGACACCTGCATTTTGACCCCATTTTAAGCTGCATGCCGGAACTGTAAGACAGTAAGTTTACGCTCTTCAGAGGACATGAAGACAGCTGAGTATCTCAGAAAATGATAGGTGCTCCCTGCTGGCTCACCACTCAGCCTGGTACGTGCAGAGCAGGCCATCTAAGTACTTCTCCTTGAGCCCCAGGAAACGCTCCGCTCGAGCTGCTCTACTGCCACTGTCCTAGGCTCCTGGTGTGTGTGCTCATACCCAGGCTGCACTGCAGCTCCAGGGTTGGCCAACACCCCTGCAGCCAACCTGCAACGCTGCCATCTGAACTGCCCAGCAGAGGCAGAGAAGAGTGTGACGATGCACGAAGCAGAGGAACCAGGGGTCCCCTGTCATTCACACAAGCCAAAGGAGCTCACTGAGGGAGCCGGTGGAGCTCAGCTGTGTTCTGGGCCCCCCAGCTGAAGGGCTCTCTGGGAAGCAAGCAGTGACCTGGCCCACAGCTGTCTGCTTTCACCACTGTCCAGCAGTGACAGTCAACAGCTGCTGTGTCGACCGTCAAGATGCTTCACATAGGCCGGGCACGGAGGATCATGCCTGTAATTCCAGCACTTTGGGAGGCTGAGGTGGGCGGATCACGCTGTCAGGAGATTGAGACAATCCTGGCCACCATGGTGAAACCCTGTCTCTACTAAAAATACAAAAAAAATTGGCCGGGTGTGGTGGCACACGCACCTGTGTCCCAGCTACTCGGAGGCTGAGGCGGAAGAATCGCTTGAACCCAGGAGGTGGAGGTTGCAGTGAGCCAAGACTGCGCCACTGCACTCCAGCCTGGTGACAGAGCAAGACTCTGTCTCAAAAAAAAAAAAAAAAAAAAAAGATGCTTCACATAATGCACTCACTGCTCACCCTTCTTGTCTGCCCGAAGAAAGGGAGTCCGTGTCTGCATATGTGCTCTTTAAAAAGGCTGTCATGGGCCAGCATGGTGGCTCACATCTGTAATCCCAGCATTTTGGGAGGCTGAGGTGGGCAGATCACAAGGTTAGGAGATCAAGACCATCCTGGCTAACACACTGAAACCCCATCTCTACTAAAAATACAAAAAATGAGGTGGGCGTGGTGGCATGCACCTGTAATCCCAGCTACTTGGGAGGCTGGGGCAGGAGAATCGCTTGAACCCAGTAGGCAGAGGTTGCAGTGAGTTGAGATTGCGCCACTGCACTCCAGCCTGGGCAACAGAGCGAGACTCAATCTCAAAAAAAAAAAAAAAAAAAGTCTGTCACAATCTGATACAATTTGCTTCTGTGTTCACACCCAAATCTCATCTCAAATTGTAATCCCCATGTGTTGAGGGAGGGGCCTGGTGGAACACGACTGGATTATGGGGCAGTTTCCCCAGGGCTGTTCTTGTGACAGTGAGTGTGAGTTCTCACGGGATCTGATGGTCTAAAAGTTCCCCTCTTCTGGCAGTTCCCCTCTTTCTCTCTCCTGCTGCCAGTAAGAAGTGCCTTGCTTCCCCTTCGCTTCTGCCATGATTATAAGTTTCTTGAGGCCTCCCCAGCTATGCAAAACTGTGAGTCAATTGAACATGTTTTGTTTATAAATTACCCAATCTCAGGTTGTTTTTTATAGCCGTGTGAAAATGGACTACTACACACTCCATCCTGGAGATACAAACCCACCCAGTTTAGGGCCATGGAGAGCAGACACACCCGCTCCAGCCCCAAACTAATTTGTTCTCATCATTGAATAAAATTTTCATAGGCAGTAGGACCTGCTTTACCTTCTAATAAGGTGCTTAGGGATGCCTGGAAGGACTTGTCTGATGTGACAGCCTGCCCAGAACAGCAGGCAGACTGACCCGGGAGGTGGGGGCCCTGGTTCCCTTCTCTTCCTCAGTCTGTGGCTTTTTCCTCAAAATGTGCTTTCTTGGGCTCTGAGCTTGACATCTGTCAATCCTTTATCATGAAGCTGTGTCTTTCTTCCCTAAAAGCCCCTCCATTACCAGCTCTTCCGCAGAATCCCCCAGTTAGATGGTGTCTGCTCCACCCTCTCTGGGCAGCCCTGGCATTGATTTCAGTCTGGAGGAGATGCTCCCAGGAACTGTCCCGGTTTGAGGTGTTCAGTCACGTGTGTGTGTGTTCCAGTAGATAATGTATGTGTCCTACCTCCTATTTATTTCACTACAGTGCCAGCCTAGCACCCACACTGAGGACCTTGGGTAGAGGCCAATGACAGGACTCCCCCATGGCTTCTGACCCAGCGGGAAGGTCAGTGTGTGGAAGATGAACTGGCCTGGGGGACTGGGAGGCGAGCCCGTGGGTCCTGACTGCCACGAGGACACACTGAGGATAGGCTTCTACCCCTCAGAAAATAAGAAGTCGCCCTGGGCACAGTTCCGCAGGAGCTCTTGGCCCTTTGGCCACCATGCCCCACTCCTGTCGGGGCCAAGGCCAGAGCAAGGAGCCACTCTGCCTGCCCTGCCCAGCCCAGCAGCCACTGCCGGCCCCACAACACTGTGACCTGGTGCTCCCACCAACTCTGAGGGGACATATTCCATCCAGATGGGACATCAGCTCAGGAGGGCAGGGCCTGTCTGCAGGGAGACATTGTCTGTCCCTGGGAAAGTGAGGTGACCTCCCTGAGAAAGGAGCTGAAGAGCTGCCCAAAGCAGATGCCACCAAGAACCTGGGCTCAGAGAGGGGGAGAGGGAGGGAGTGAGGGAGGTAGAGGGGAAGAGAGAGGGAGAGAGGGAGGGGAGGGGGGAGGGAAGGGGGAAGGGGGGAGGGAAGGGGGTAAGGAAGAGAGGGAGGGGAGGGGGAAGGGAAGAGGGGAGGGAGAGAGGGAGGGGAGAGGGGAGGAAAGGGGAGGGAGAGAGGGAGGGGAGGGGGAGGGAGAGAAAGGGAAAGAGGGAGGGGAGGGAGGGAGAGAGGGAGGAGGGAGAGGGAGAGAGAAAAAGGGAGAGAGGGAAGGGGGAGGAAGTGGGAGGGAAAAAAGGAGAGAGGGAGGGAAGGAGGAACAAGGGGAAAGACAGGAAGGGAGGGAGAGAGGGAGGGAAGGAGGAAGATTGGGAAAGAGGGAGGGAGAGAGGGTAGGAGAGAGGGAGGGTGCCCTTGGGAGCAGCTGCCGAGGGCGGGTGGGCACACGCGAGGGTGGGAGTGGGAGTGGGTGCTGGGATCCAGGGGGCCGCTCCGGGATGCCTGGCCACGGCCATGGCCGGAGGACAAAGCCCCTGAGGCGAGATGGAAAGGAAACAGGAGAGCGTAGTTCGCCCGCCCGTGGCCAAGCAGAAGCTTAGAGCGCGCTTCGCAGGAGGCCAGATCAGCGTACTCCGCTTCTTCCCGAGAGGCCCGTTCTCCTCCTCCGGCTCCAGGGCAGAGGCTGACCGCGGCCTGAGTGAGGCCCCTGCGGGAGGCTCCCGGGGCCGCGCCAGCGGGAGCTGAGGATCTCCTTGGACCTCGGACCGAAGACACTTCTGAGAAAACGTGCTTGGGGCAGAGGGGAGCATCAGATGCCCAGGAAGGTGCAGGTTCATAAAGGGGAGCGGGGAGGCTGGGGGACAGCGGGGTGGCAGGAGGACGACCACGAGGGTCTGCGGCGACAACAGGAGTGAAGCGAGCCTGGGCCACGCACAGGGCGCGCCCTGCAGCCTAGCGGGCTCAAGCCGCCAAGGTCGCACGGTGCTACCGGGAGGAGCAGGGCGGGTGGAGGCTTGGGAGGGTGGGGAAGGTCTGAAGAGGTCTCTGGGCAGAGGACAGAAGCCAGGGACCCGGGAAATACGGCGGCTGTACACGAGCCCTCCTCCTGGGCGCCAGACACCCGTGGCCAGGCCAGCAGCACAGCCCAGACCCCACCAGCACTGCCACTGCTGGCTCTCGGACAGCCCAGCGGGGACCCTGCCTCAAGCCCCGACACCCGGCTCCCTCCCTGCTCTTGCAAAGACTCCTCCGGTGGTGGCACCGCAAGGTGCCTGTAGCTAGAGGGAAACGGCTGGGGAGGAAGGAGTGGCTGCCCCACACGGCATTTCATCGTCCAGGCTGAGCGGGCCCATCATTAGCTCATAGAGAGGAAAGAGAGGAAAGCAGGGCTCAGGCTGTGGGGTGAGCGCCTGAAATCATCCGGTCGGTGCTGCAGCCAACCCCAAGCCTCAGTCCCAGGACTCTGACTCTGGGGTTGAGCCTAACGCTGGGCCCCAGCTCCCCCTTACACCTCATACCCCAGTAATTCCATGCTCCAGCCTCTCTCAAAATCCTCCCCTTCTGCAATTTTATCATCAACGGAACAAACTGCCGCCACGTATGTGCCAAGGACTAGGTGACATGCCATCTAAGAAGTATCTTTACTGCCAGAAAGTCCAGTCTGAATCTGATCAAGCCCTGAGGTCTAAGCACCAGTTGTTAGAAAAATACAAGAGAGAGGGGAGCGCGTTAACCAACAGCAATACGATATGCACACAGGGAATGTGGGGGATGGGAGGCAGCAGGTGTCGGGTCAGCACAAGGGTCGAACCACCACACTTCAGCCCAGGTGAGACTCACTGTGGGCCCTGACTGCTACATGCAAGCAGCCCTCCCCTAAGCTGCAACAACTAACCTCTCCAAACATTGCCAAATGTCCCCTGGGGATCCAAAATTCCCTTGGTTGACTATCCCTTGAATGTATGGGAACAGCCTCATTTAACAATTAAAGTGCAAGGAGAAAAAGGAGAGGAAGAACCAGCACGCATCACAACCTAGTGTAATATATGCACCTGGTTTGGATCTCAGGACTCAATTCAATTCAGGACCCAAACCAACCACCTGAAAAAGGGAGGGGAATGGAGACTGAATGCTTACTTTGAGAGCAAGGAACTGCAGTTAATGTTTATGTGGTGGCAATCACATTGTGGTTCTGTCTTAGAGTCCTTGTTGGAGGACATTACAGGTGGAATGTACAAATAAAATATGACTGAGATTTGCTTCAAAATAATGTATAACATGAGGAGAGGGCTGTGCTTGTGGAGGGGATACCTGGGTAAGACAAGACTAGCTGCACATGGATGACCCCAAGGCTGGGCAATGGGGACCTGGGGCTTCCCTGTACAATTCCCTCAACTACTGTGTATGTGAAAATAGTCCAAATGAACACATTACCCCTCCCTGCATTAGCCCCATCCCCTATAGACCAGACAGTCAGAATGTCACTTCATGTTTCTCCCACTGAATTTTCAGTGTTGGTGGTACAGTGGTGAGCATAGCTGCCTTCCAATCAGTTTCATACTGTCACCAGATTGACCTTTCTAAAGGCACATCAGACCATTCCCCTGCTCAGAAGATGCCAGTGGCTCCCCACTGCCTGCAGGAGACAGTTCAGACTCCTTAGCACTGTGCTGGAGCTCAGCTGCTGTCTCCCTGCACTCATTTTTCCAGGGCTCATCTCTCAACACACACCCTTTACTCCAGGAATGCCAGGCCACTCTCAGATTCCCAAGTGTTCTTTGACCATGCCCTGTTTCAATGCCTGTTTCTTCAGCATGCCTGCCCTCTTCCCTCCCAAGCTCCCACCCCCACACGAAGCTTTTGATCTGCTCAGCCTACAGTTCTGGCTCAAAAGCCATTCCCTTTGATGTTTTCCCCACTCCTCACACACGCTGTCAGACTCCACCATCTCCCCAGTGTTCTTAAGGCAGTTCCCTGACACATCGGCTTGGAATCCCAAGTTTGCTTCTACAAAGAGATTCTGCGCTTGTGGAGAGCATGGACACGTCCCATGTACCCATTGTCTACCAACACTCAGGCAGCCCCTGGAGCTTGCTGAGTCTCCCTTACACAATCACTGTCTCTCAAGTCCTTAGTTCCAGCCTTCACACAACCATTTCCATGCACGAATACACACCTGATGTTCCAGCAACACCAAACTACTTGTTCTCCCAGACAAAACCTAGTTTTCTATGTTTTTTCAGATATTTTATTTATTTATTTTTAATTTTAATTTTTTTGAGATAGGGTCTGTCTGTCACTCAGGCTGGAGTGTGGTGGCACAGTCATGGCTCACTGCGGCCTCAACCTGCTGGGCTCAAGTGATCCTCCTCCTTCAGCCTCCTGAGTAGCTTAGTCTACAGGCACTCGCCACTATATCCAGCTAATTTTTGTATTTTTTGTAGAGGCACGGTCTCACTACGTTGCCCAGGCTGGTCTTGAACTCCTGAGCTCAAGCAATCCTCCAGCTGTGGCCTCCCTAGGTGCTAGGTTCACAGGTGTGGTAAGCCTCCGCTCCCAGCCTCAGATCTTTTAAAAGTGCATTTGGATTGAGCTGGTATGATACTGGCATAAGGACAGACATACAGACTGATGGAATAAAACCGAGAGCCAAGCCCATTCACTGGGGAAAGAACAGTCTCTTCAACAAATGATGCTGGGACAACTGGAGAGCCACAAGGACAAGAATAAAGGAGGATGCCCCCTCATACCACAGGAAAAGACCAATTCAATATGGATCACAAACAGAAGAGCTGACACCACACAACTCTTAGAAGAACACAAAGGTAAAGCTTCATGACTTTGGATTTGACAGTGCTTTCTAGGTATGACACCAAAGGCGTAGGCAACAAAAAAGAAAACAGATTAATCAGACTTCATAAAAATTAAACATTTTTGTGCAAAGGACACTATCAAGAAAGTGAAAAATAAACCCACAGAATGGGAGAACATATTTGCAAATTATACAAGGGTCTTGTATTCAGAATATAAAAAGAACTCAACTCAATAACAAAAAGACAACTTGATTAAAAAATGGACAAAGGACTTGAACAGACTTTTCACCAAAAAAGATATACAAATGGCCAAACAAGCACATGAAAAGATACTCACCACCTTTAGATGTCAGGGAAATGTAAATGAAAATTACAATGACATACCACTTCACACCCGCTGGGATACTTATCCTTTTTCTTTTTTCTAAGATGGGGTCACTCTGTCACCCATGCTGGAGTGCAGTGGCGTGATCTCAGCTCACTGCAACCTCCACCTCCTGGGTTAAAGCGATTTTTCTGCCTCAGCCTCCTGAGTAGTTGGGACTACAGGTGCCTGCCACCACACCCAGCTAATTTTTGTATTTTAGTTTAGATGGGGTTTCACCATGTGTATCAGGTTGGTCTTGAACTCCTGACCTTGTGATCCACCCGCCTCGGCCTCCCAAAGTGCTGGGATTACAGGTGTGAGCCACCGCGCCTGGCCCCCTATCCTTTTTCAAACTGAAAAATAACATTAGCATGGCTGGGCACTGTTTCTTATGCCTCTAACCCCAGCACTTTGGGAGGCTGAGGCAGGAGGACAGCTTGAGCCCCCAAGTTCAAGACCAGCCTGGGCAATACAGCAAGACCCCTTTTCCAAAAAAAAAAAAAAAAAAAAAGCCAGATGTGGTGGCGGGCACCTGTAGTCCCAGCTACTCAGGAAGCTGAGGTGAGAGGACAGCTTGCACCCAGGAGTTCAAGGCTGCGGTAAGATATTGTGCCATTACACTCCAGCCTGGGTTGACAGAGTGAGACCTTGTCTCATCAAAAAGCAAGTGTCATAAAGGATGTGGAACAATTGGAACCCCTGTATATTGCTGGTGAGAATGTAAAATGGGGCAGCTGATATGGAAAAAGAGTTTGGTGGTTCTTCAGCAAGTTAAACATAAAATTGCCATCCAAAGCTGGGTGTGGTGGCCCATGCCTGTAATCCTAGCACTTTGGGAGGCCGAGACAGGTGGACCACCTGAGGTCGGAAGTTCAAGACTAGCCTGGCCAACATGGTGAAACCCCATCTCTACTAAAAATATAAACATTAGCCGAGCGTGGTGGTGGGCGCCTGTAATCCCAGCTACTTGGGAGGCTGAGCCAGAAGAATCTCTTGAACCCAGGAGGCAGAGGTTGCAGTGAGCTGAGATGGTGCCACTGCACTCCAGCCTGGGTGACAGAGCGAAGTCTCTCTCTCTCTTTGTCTCTCTCTCTCCCACACACACACACACACACATACACACACACGACCATCCATATGACCCAGCAATCTCACTCCTTGGCATATACACAAAAGAACTGGAAACAGGTGTTCAAACAAAAATCTGTACACAATGTTCACAGCAGCATTATTCACAATAGCCAAAAGGAAGAAACAAGTCAAATATACATCAACTGATGAAAAGAAATGTGCTATCCAAACAATTGGATAGCAGCTATAAAAAGGAATGAGTTATGTATGACACATGCTACAACATGGGTGGACCTTGAGAGCATTATGCCAAGTGAAAGAAGCCAGACACAGAAGGACAAAGACTGCATGATCCCATTTCCATCAACTATTCAGAATCGGCAAATCCACAGAGAGCAGACAGGCGGCTGGCAGAGGCTGGGGGAAGGCCATGAGGACTGGGTGCTAGTGGGAACGGGGCTTCCTTTTGGGGTGAGGAGCGTTTTTTGGAATAGACAGTGGTGAGGGCTGCACTACCCTCTGAGCACCCCTGAGTCCTCCAGGCTGATAGTGGCAACAGCAAGGGTCCCACAAAGCCAGGGAGACACACTTTGGGAGGGTCAGCTGTTCTCGATACAGAGAAGGCATTAGTGTTGGCTGAACGTGAAGTGAGAAACAACAGGTGTGCTTCCTCAGTTTAAGTGTTTACTCCTAAAACAAAAACTGGGTGTCTATCTTAAAATGATAAGAAATCGCTGTGAAGGAGCATGGTATTGTTTAGTGACCCAGCTTGGGCAATCCGGACTTGATTCTTCCCTGTTCGTCCTCTTCTGGAATGCTGGTTATAGGGAGTTTTGTTTTTATCTACTCATTCAGTAAGGGGAGAGATGACCTCAAATTTACTTTAGCCTCCTGATGTCTGGCTTAATGATGGGAAATTATTTCTCCAACTCAGTATTATTTGTCAAACCCAAATCAAAACAGTCAGCCCTTCCCTTCAGTAGAAGCCACTGAAAGTCAGTGGTCCTAGAGGCTTCTGAGCGAGCACTGTGGCCCCACCTGCCTGAACAGTGGCGCACACGAGCAGCAGCTGCACGTTCTAGAAGGAAGGTTGAGTGGGGCACAATCTGAAATGCTGTTGAAATGCTTTTTGAGGCACTTGTCAGCCACTCAAATGGAAGCTACGGGAATAAAGAGGAAGCTGTTCCCTCCCCTTCCCTTCTCAGGGTCTCTCCACTGAAGAGACATGGAGCCTCTGGGGAAGGATGTATCTACTGCTATGAGGTTCTGGGATTCTGGAGTCTCTGGCTCCGGGAGGAGGTGGTGGGGGTGTCTGGAGATGAGCGAAGATGAGGTGGCCAGTCCACATGGCAAGGCAAGGTGGTGCCCAGACGGGCCTTGAAACTGCTGGGGTTCAGGTGCCCCGCCGGGTAGGTCCCCACTGCCAGGCCCACAGGGAGGTGCGGAGGCAAAGGGCGTTACCTGCCTCAGTGGTGCATGGCCCTCTCCCAAGTGTTCCCAACAAGCATGGCTGCACTTCCTCAGGAAGAGAAAACAAGACACCAGAGGTGTCCCTCACGCTCAGGAAGAGCGCCCCTTTAGTTCCTAACATAGACACAGCAAGCCGGAATGTCCAAGTGCCCTCACACCCCACAACCTCCCGTGCAGCCAGGCAACAGCACCCCAATATATTTGAAGTAAAGAAACAATCTGGGCAACAGATACATGGATGTCTGTTAGTCTCTCTACTTTAAAATATTTCATTGAAACAGCAAAATGGGCAAGTGGATTTGTGACAAAGCCTCTCTCCTAGATTTTTATCATACAGGGGAATACCAAATTAAACAAGCAGCTCTTTCCCTTCATTTAAACACTGCAATTCTAAAAATTCACAACTAGATATAAGATACTTATTGTTCAGTTGGGCAGGGCCAAATCACTGGTCTCCAGTAACTCTTAGATGATGAATAGAATTAAACACAAAGGTACCTTTTTCACAGAACATAATCAGTGCTGGTTTCGGATACAGGCCCAGGGACAAAGACCCATAGGTAGCAGCTTCTCCAAGTGCTGAACCTGATTTGGATTCCTGTAGGCCAGGGCTGGGAAGCCACAGCCCATGAGCCACATCTGGCCTCCTGGTTATTTTTGTAAATAAAGTTTTATGGACACACAGCCAAGTCTATTTATCCACCTACCGTCTATAGCTGTTCTCTTGCTGCAGCAGCAGAGTTAAGTAGTTGCAGGAGAGACCACATGGCCCCTAAAGCCTAGAAATATTTGCTATTTGGCCCTTTACAGAAAAAAGGTTTTATTAATTCTTGTGCTAGGCCAACAATTTCCGGATAAGAGGAAGAAATAAAGGAAAACAGGACAGATTTTCCTGATCAAGGTCGACAATGCACTCATAGTCAGCAAACCTCCTGAGCCTGCCTTACAAGTGAGAATGAAGGAAGAGGCAAGTTACAACCTCCAGTCATAAAAAGGTCTGTGGAGGCAGTCACTGGAGCATCTCAGCACAGGAATATTCAACAGATGCAGCTTCCTTCCATCTGGCAACCACAAAGCAGGGTGGGCCCGGAGGGAGAAAGCAGGTGCTGTCCCTACAGAATCGCCCCCAACCCCCAAGGCCATGCACTCGGAGACTGGGTATAGCAGAGGACAGGAGTGAAATATGTGGGTGAAGAGGAAATGAATGCTAGCTCTGAAAACTGATCTGTCCATGCCCACCTTATCCCCCGAACCTTCTCTGCAGAAGGTTGGTAAACAGTGGTTATGACAAGAAAAGGAGATTCTCCAAAGAAACCAGTCTGTCTAGGAAAACTAAGGCTGCTAATGTGGAAGCCAGCACCTCAGAGCAAATTCTCTGCACTTTAGTCTCTAGGAGCCAAAAGTCACAAGAGCCAGCTCCCAGCTAAGGCCTCTCCAGCAAGTGGTCAGCTGACAAGCCCACCCCCGGCCAGCTGTGCCAATGCCGCATCCTTGCCTGTGTGAACAAAGAAACCCTTCATCTGAGAAGCACAGTCTTCCAGTTGGTCTCCTGTTCCTACACAGCAGCTAGGAAGATCCTCTTACTTCCCTGCTCAAAACACACTAGTGGCTTCCCATTATCCCACTAGACTCAGTGGTTCATGTCTGGAATCCCAGCACTTTGGGAGGCTAAGGTAGGAGGACTGCTTGAGGCCAAGAGGTTCAGATTAGCCTAAGTGACAGAGTGAGATGCCCTTCTCTACAAAAAATTACAAAAATCAGCCGGGTATGGTGGTGCACACCTGTAGTCTCAGCCACTTGGGAGGCTGAGGTGGGAGGATGGCTTGAGCCCAGTAGTTCAAGGCTGCAGTGAGCTAGGACTGCACCACTGCACTCCAGCCTGGGCAACAGAGTGAGACCCTGTCTCTAAAACCAAAAAACCAAAACAACTCCCCCTCCCTGCCCAAAATCCCAAAACCCTGTCTAGGCAGGCTGTTTATAAAACCCTACCCTCCCTTGTCGGTGCCTGGCTCCCTACCTCCATCCCTCCCCACTCCCTACCCTCACTTCTCCTTAGCCAACCAGTGGACACCTGGCAGTGGGCACGGCAAACCCACTTCCTCCATGGGGCCTTCGCACTAGCTGCTGCGTCTGGCTGAATGAGGATCCTTCCCTAATCTTTGTACTGTGGCCTCCTTGACATTCACATTTTACTTTTCGTGCCATCTGCTTGGTGAGACCATCCCTGACCTCCTGAAGCAGCCTCCCAATCTCAGCAGAGGGGCTGCCAGAGGGTCCTGTCACCAGGGATGTGTGGAGCCATGTGAGTAGTTCTGGTTGTCATTATGGTGTTGAGATCCCCAGGGCCATTGCACTGCAAAGGTGCCATGCTCTCATATCCAATGTCACTCATGCCCTGCAGAAAACACCTGCGGCACTGCACTCGACTTTTGTGCCATCACTGGAGGCAAACTCCATGAGTGCGGGAACTCTGCACTCGCAGTGGGGCTCAGCACGTGCTGGGTTTCACAGTGAACCTGCTGGTTGACTGAGAATGAAGGGATTGCCTGGAGGAAAGCCACAGTGTCAGACAGAATGGCCCAGATAAAGGAGAACATGGTACTGAGAGAGGGTACAGTCCCTCCAGGGAACAGAAGGGGGACGTGACTCCAGAACCCAGCCTCTGTCACACCACACAACATCCCTGAGCTGGACAGTGGCCCAGTTCATAATCAGCAAGACAGTCGAGTGGGGGTGCCCTGTGAAGCAGTCTGAGAATGGGAGGAAGATGAAGGGGAACCTTGATTTCTGTATTACTTTATTTTTTAATCATGTGTGTTTTGACCCCTAAATAAATAAGAGAAAATGTCTATAAAGACAGACTGGGAGGACAAAAGGTCATGACTGCTCCTGGGTCTCTCCAGGTCCCACACCTGCGGGCAGTGGAGTCTTTCTTGTGTGGGGATCAGGCGTAGGCCAAGCACAGACCAGGCAGCGGACGGGGCCTCCCTCCTGTCTCACCACACACTCCCCTTTCTCGCACTCCTCTTTCTCTCATTTTATCTACTGCCTTCTCTTTTGCCAATCTATGTCTTCTCTTCCTTTAAATTTAACCTTAAATTTGATATTTCATATTAAGGAGAGTGATAGCTAACAAAATAAATTAAATTAAATACACTTACATTGGAATTATTTTTGGAAAATACTGTTAGGGTCTGAGACAGCTCTGTCCAACAGAGCTTTCGGTGAAGCTACGAATGTTCCACCCCTGCTGGTCAACAGAGTAGCCGCTGGCCACATGCAGCTACTGAGCACTTGAAATGTGGCCCATGCAACCGAGGGATTGAATTTTTAATATAATTTGAATTTTCATTAATTTCTATTTAAATTAAGAATAGCCTCCCCAGACTTTAGAATGTTTGATTTTTAAAAAATGGCCATATGTGGCAAATAAGGAACATCCTGGCCAGGGCAAGTCTGATCGCTTCAGAGCCCTCTGTCCTTCGATACTACCGTCTGGCGAAGTCAGTCCTTGGTCAGAGCCAACAGCTGCAGGATGCACCATGTCTGAAATTACTCTCTTTAGGGCCATGTTCTTTTTTTGAGATGGAGTCTCACTCTGTCGCCCAGGCTGGAGTGCAGTGGGGTCAGCTCAGCTCACTGCAGCCTTGCCGCCCAAGTTCAGGCGATTCTCCTGCCTCAGCCCCTCGAGTAGCTGGGATTACAGGTGCCCGCCACTGTGTCTGGCTGATTTTTATAGTTTTAGTAGAGACAGTGTTTCACCATCTTGGCCAGGCTGGTTTTGAACTCCTGACTACACAATCCACCTGCCTTAGCCTCCCAAAGTGCTGGGATTACAGGCATGAGCCACAGTGCTGGGCCGCTCAATCTTATATTTAAAAAATATATAAAAGATAGTGTGATCGTGCATGCATGTAATCCCAGCTACTTGAGAAGCTGTGGCCTGGGTGGCAGAGGTTGCAGTGAGCTGAGATTGCACCACTGCATTCCAACCCAGGTGACAGAGTGAGACTCCGTCTCACACACGAGATGAAGAAAAAGCCTATATCCTTAATAAAGCATTTTTTCCCCCTTCTGGAGACCTTAATTTCTAGGCTTGTTCTCTCGCTCCCCCAGGTGGAGAGCATGAAGATGACAATGTTGGCTGGATTTGGAAGCAGCACTGACTTCACTGCAGGGGCACTGGAAAGTCTCTGCTTAACACAACATGCTGATAGGAACTAGATGATTAGACAGGATGCTGTGCTAAACCAGACACCGCTGTGCCCTGACCTTTGGCAGGTACCCAACATTTAAGGAAACACTGGAGGCCCGTCTTAGAATTGAAATATTCCAGATGACTCTTCCCTGTGATTTAGGAAAACATCACAGCATTTTATGGTGGCAGCCTGACTCACTCAGCTCCGCTAAGGATGCAGGTGGAAGCCTTTCCACCATCATATGGCAGGGCTAGAATCTGCCATTCACCCTGCCATTGCTTCCATGTTGGAACTTTGAGCTTCTTTCTTGAACTGGAAAACTTTAGATTTCATATCGTTTGCTTGATGAGCTCTTTCTAGAACTGCATATAGTGCAGTGAAGCTTTTACTGAAGAGGGTGAGAAATGCTGACTTACCTACTGGCTTTAACCATAATATGCACCAATATGCTTTCTGGAACTCTGTAATTTAATGGTGAGCCTGTGTCTGCTTAGATGCTTTAAAGTGTCTGATTTTTCTTTTCTTTTCTTTTCTTTTTTTTTTTTTTTGAGACGGAGTTTCGCTCTTGTTACCCAGGCTGGAGTGCAATGGCGCGATCTCGGCTCACCGCAACCTCTGCCTCCTGGGTTCAGGCAATTCTCCTGCCTCAGCCTCCTGAGTAGCTGGGATTACAGGCACGTGCCACCATGCCCAGCTAATTTTTTTTGTTTTTGTTTTTAGTAGAGGTGGGGTTTCACCATGTTGACCAGGATGGTCTCAATTTCTTGACCTCGTGATCCACCCGCCTCAGCCTCACAAAGTGCTGGGATTACAGGCGTGAGCCACCGCGCCCGGCTAAGTGTCTGATTTTTCTTACCCAAAGCTCCAGGTGGCTCTTTACGTGAAATGGGTTCCATCTT
Source organism: Saimiri boliviensis (assembly GCF_048565385.1). NCBI lineage: Eukaryota > Metazoa > Chordata > Mammalia > Primates > Cebidae > Saimiri > Saimiri boliviensis. The sequence continues at coordinate 128,799,427 of NC_133450.1, read as the reverse complement.
GTCCCATCCACTCAGGGACTACAAGATCTAACTGAATGGGGGCCACAAGTTACTCCCAAGTACACTGGATGTCCAGAAGCAACAGGTGCTACACTTTGGAGATGACAGCCAACACTTCAGTTCTGAACAGGTCAATACTACGTTCTTCTTTTTTATCTCCTCAATCCTCAACACAGTGCTTGCATAGAACAAGAGGTGCTCAAAACAAAACCTATCTTAAAAACACATGAAATATATATGTAATTTATGCTCTACTTAGAAATATTCCCAAAATAAGGAAATACAAATTTGGGAGGCCAAGGCAGGTGGATTATGAGGCCAAGACCAGCCTGGCCAAGTTCATGAAACCCGTCTACTAAAAATACAAAAATTAGCCAGGTGTGGTGGCAGGCGCCTGTATTCCCAGCTACTCAGGAGGCTGAGGCAGAGAACTGTTTAAACCTGGGAGGCAGAGGTTGCAGTGAGCCAAGATCGTGCCACTACATTCCAGCCTCGGTGACACAGTGAGACTCTGACTCAAAAAAAAAATAAATAAAATAAATACAAAGTACCAAAGATCACAGGGAAACTTTATACAGTCACTGCCACATAACAACATTTAACAACAGACTGCACATATGATGATGGTACCGTATTTTATGGTATCTTTTCTGTGTTTAGATACACAAATTCTTGCTGGATTACAGGTGCCTACAGGGTTCAGCACAATGACACACTGTACAGGTGTGTAGCCTTGTGTAACAGGTTGTACCACTTAGGTTTGTGTTAAGTACATGCCTGTAATCCCAGCTACTTGAGAAGCTGTGGTAGGAAAATTTGTTGTCACAAAACGAGATGGCCTAACAACACATCTCTCAGAATGCACTCCCCTCATTAAGCGATGCATAACTGTATTTAAGTGGAAATCCTATTTTGAAATGCTTTAATTAAAATAAGATCGTATAAGACTATACTTTTTACCACTGACCTTTGAACCAAGATCTGATGAGACTACACTTTTTTCCATTAAATATGTAAAAGAAAACTAAGAAAAAACCCAAAATATCTACTTTTAAAAAATTTCACAAGACATTAGAAGACTGAAGTACCATAATCTTCTGCTTTAGTATTATTTATTTAAAACAAATTACATTGAATGAAAATTCTACATTACAATTTCCTTGCTGAATCAAAAAAGTGACAAAGAAATAAGCCTCTTAATAAACAAGATTTTAAAATTATTGTTGCTAATTTACAGTATCAGAAAACTCAGCAACCTGATTTGAAGCGCTCCTTTTCAGCACCTTTAAATCCCGCCAACCGAACACTTTTTGACTCTAGGTCCTAATATATATGGCAAGGTCAAATAAGAATCAAGCTCAATTGACGCCTTCGAGGACTGAATCTAGCTAGGAAGGCAAGTCACAGGGAACAAAGGTCACCTAACGCAGTAAACATGACAGACAACTGTACAGCCAGCCACTGGTCTACTAAGTAACTGCTATACACATTTAAAAAATGAAAAACATACAGTCCAACGTGGTGAGAAGCAGCTTCAGTGAAGTTTCTGGATAGATGAACTTGAGCTGGAGCTAAAAAGATGAAAAGATTCAGATGGCCAGCAGAGGATGGGGAGAGTATTCTAAAACAGCGGTTCTTAAAAAGTGTGATCTGGGGACCCTGGGCGGCAGCAGGGGGGGTGTCCCTTGACCCTTTCAGGGGTCCACGAGCTCAAAACTGTTTTTATGATAACATGAAGACGTATGATTTGCCCTTTAAAGCGTCATTATGGGGAGTTTTTCACAGGCTACTCATATGAAATCAAAACAGCCTGCTCCTACCTTCTGTGGAGCCAGATGTTAAAGAGATTTGCAAAAACAGAGCCATGCCACTTTCTTCGGCAAATTAAAAAAAAATTGTTTCTGCATAAATGTTTTTTTATGTCAACATGTAATGGGTGTTACTGTTATTAATAGATGAACTACTTTAAAACTTTCAGCTTGAATTTAGTTTCTAATGAAAAATATCAGTAGATAAAACCCACTAAATAAAAGCTCTTTGGGATGCTCGATAATTTTGAAGAGTATAAAGCAGTGATTCCCCCTTCTGTGTAAGCATTGCTCTTCTAAAGGAAATATAATGCTCAGATGAGTACATGCCAGCTGTGGTTTGTAAGCAAACGTACATATTTTGGAAAGGTGTCTTTACAATGCAGTGGCTCAACTGGGGGCGATCTGATCTGCTGGGAGACATTAGGCAATGTCTGGAGGGATCCTGGTTGTCACAGTTGGTGGGGGCGGTGGGCCACTGGTATCTAGGGGTAAGGCCAGGGATGCTGGTGAACGTCCTAGAAAGTACAGGGCCAATGGGCAGCACCACAATGAAACATCTGGCACCACAGTCAAGTGCTGAGATTGGAACCCTTGGTCTAGAGCGGTGGAGGTCACACAGGACGGACTTGGGGACTACCAACCTTGCAGCTTGTGATGTAGGACAGAATGGCAGCTAGAGAAGGGAGCTGCTTAAGGAAGAATCACCACTCCTAGGCCCCAAGGGCAGCAAGCTCAGGACAGCCGCCACCTAACAACCCCAAAGCTCGGGATCTGCAGCTGCGGAGGACGGATCCTCTTTGCCTCTTTCCCATTCCCCTGGGCTCGAAGGAAAAGACCACGGTAAGATGCTGGGAAGAGTGAGCCAAGACATCACAATTAAAAGCAAGTCATTCTACTTACTTTGTAATCATTACATATGAATTTCATAAAGATTCTCAAAGTATTACTTCTCTTGGTCTTCCCTGGGTTTCACTGAAGTTCAGTTTGGATTGTATGGAAAAAAGTTGGGAAGAGACTGATGGAAACTAAGGCATGGGAGGTTCTAGAGAAAGCCCCAAGCTCAGAAGTGAGCCTACAGGGGTGTCAGGGCTTTCCTTGGAGGGGTCACACCAAACTAAATGACTGTCCTTGTCCTTCTCACACTTACTCAGGTGAAAACTCTTGCTACAGAAACTGTGAAAAGCAGGAGTATTTCTTGAGAAAATATTTTTCATGGCCCGGTGTGATGGCTCACGCCTGTAATCCCAGCACTCTGGGAGGCCGAGGCAAGTGGATCACCTGAGGTTGGGAGTTCGAGACTTGCCTGGCCAACGTGAAGAAGCACTGTCTCTACTAAAAATACAAAATTAGCCAGGCATGGTGGCACATGCCTATAATCCCAGCTACTCAGGAGGCTGAGGCAGGACAATCACCTGAGCCTAGGAGGTGGAGGTTGCAATGAGCGGAGATTGCGCCATTGCACTCCAGCTTGGGCAACAAAGTGAAACTCTGTCCCCCCCACCATCCCCCCAAAAAAAAGAAAGAAAGAAAAGGTATTTTTCATAAAAAATGTTATTTGTTAACATTATCTAATGGGTGTATTATTATCAGATAAATATTTTTTAAATTTCAGTTTTAATTTCTAAAAAATTACTCCTCTGCCTAGCATCTATGTGGCCTGAGGCGACTGTCAGTCTCACTAGCTCTAGAACAACAGGGAGTGGTGACAGTGGAATGTAAAGGGAGAGATTATAACAGGAAAAAGGTTGTTACTAAAGTAGAAGGTGTCAAGGCCAGCTAACAAGTTGGAGAGAGGACTGTTCTTTTTTTCAGCAACAGATATTATGTAAGAGTTGCTGTAGAGACTTTCAAACAAAACTAAGCTGAAGCAGGTGTAAAACACATGACAAAACTTAAACCACCTTTAATGTGCTTAAAACAAATCACTTTACAAAAATCATGAACACTTTAAAAAATGTGACGTTGGACACAGTACACAAGCTTAAAAGAACACCAACCTATGGTCTGATCTTACAAAACTGACTTTAAGAATCTTGGAGCAATTTACTAAGATTCTAAATAATCACAAAATGTGCTTAGTTATGTTTCCACAGATTTGAATGTTACACTGAGAACAGATGCTGAAAAGTGAGTTTCCTTGTCAATCTCCACAGAATTTTCCAACTTCCAGTGGCCCATGAGCCCACTTGCTGCCTCATCCCTTAAGACTTCCTATTGAAATAAATCTGAAGTACGGGGAAGAACTTTTATTTCCAGGACAGATGTGCAAAAGCAACAAGTCAAAATTAACCATTCTATCCGAAAGAGAAGAAACATGTACCAACACATTCATTCAAAGGGAAGTTTCTAGAATTAGGCAAAAGTTACATGGCAGCAGTTATGACCTTTAACAGAATTTTGTGACATTGAAAGATACATCCTGCCATATCTCTTGCAGGGAAAATGTCTTTCAAGAAGGCTAACATCCAATCTCTTCTATAATTTAAAAAATGGCCTAATCTTAAACTCACCAAATCATTTTAAGGATGAGAAAACAGGGTCACTCACACAAGTTAGGTGACATCAATTTTGGCAAAGCAAGAATCCGCATGTTTATTTTCTAACTCCCAGGCTGAAATATTTTCCACTCTATCAGTCTGTCCTCTACTCCAGGACTTCATCTGTCTTACGGAAAAACCCAAACCATCAAATGTCCCCTTGTTCTACCCAAGAATTGTTCTGCAACATATGCCGCCTGCTTCCTTGCTTCCTATGAGGCTAAATAGCCAGGCAGGATTTGATTATAAGGACCTGCCATCTACTTGAAGTAGGGTTTTAAGTCATTGAGAGGCCAGGTTCTTGAATGCTTTCTCTGTTGGGATTATTTTCACACCATCTGGCTCTCTGCCCTGGACAGGTCCCTGCTCTGTATGTCTTTCAAGGCTGTGAAGCCCCAAGTAGGGTAACTGTCCCATTAAAAGGTGAGTTCACTGGGTAATGGGAGCAACTGCTCATTGTGAAGGTGACATGATGTAAAAGCCTTGAAAGGGGCTGGATGCCGTGGCTTGCACCTGTAATCCCAGCACTTTGGGAGGTCGAAGTGGGCAGATCACCTGAGGTCAGGAGTTAGAGATCATCCTGGCCAATATGGTGAAACCCTGTCTCTACTAAAAATACAAAAAAAAATTAGCTGGGCATAGTGACGGGCACCTGTAATCACAACTACTTGGGAGGCTGAGGCAGAAGGATTCCTTGAATCCAGGAGGTGGAGGTTGCAGTGAGCAGAGACCACACCATTGCACTCCAGCCTGGGAACAAGAGCGAAACTCTGTCTCAAAAAAAAAAAAAAAAAGGAAGAGAGAGACTTGAAAGCAGCATGGGAATATCAAACCTATTTAAATTGTTCAGGTTAAAATATTCAAGTTAAGAGTAATACTGAGAGAGAGGAGAGGGAAAACGTGTGCAATAATGGTTTAATTTACCTGCATGAGTCAATCATATTTGCTAAGTGGGTGGAACTAGGAGTGAAGCAGTGAGCTGAAGACTGAGGGGAAAAAAACAACAATAAAAAAGTTAAGGGTCAACTCAAAGGTCAAATGAACAGAAGTGTCCCAATTTGTATTCCTGAAAAACAGTTTACACAGTGATCTGCCAAGTGTCATGCTTAACATGCCATGTTGCTTCTGGTATTCTTATGAGGAAGCAGTGAAGGGCCCAACATTTCAGTATTTTTCAGTGGTAATTTCAAGCTCTGTAGCTCCAGCTCTAGAAAAAATACAAAAAGACAAATGGGGCATCACACTCAGGCGCCGCAGGCCACGCGGCAAGTCTTACACCGCTGGGAGTCAAGAAACCCAAACCACTTTAAAAACACACATTTTACATAGTAGTGGTTCTGGTATCTTTGAATTACTGACAGGTTTTTCAGGTTTAAACTTAACATTATTCGTCCTTATAGCCAGGATCTTCCCACTAAAAATAGAAATAAATGAAATATACACATTGATGCTCCTTTGTATAAGGAATAGCCCTAAAGAAAGAAGATATAGGTACATTAGCAAGAGAGGTCTAAGGAGAAGAAATCTCAGTAGTTTTAATGAAAGATCAAAAAACCAAAAGAAAAAAAAGGCATATAGCATACACCTCCATAAAGCACCTACATTTCATCTTCAGCTAAATAAATTTAGTTAAAAGTGTGACAGGGAAGAAATAAGCAAGTCAAATCCAAGCATGGCATAGTAAACCTTGATTGTCTGCTATAAAGACAGGGAGGGGCAGACTGGCACAAATGATCCTAACTACTGACATTTAAGGAACCTTTTGGATTTCTGCTTTTTGCTTTGGGGAGGGCGACAGATTTGCTGGAATAAACCACCTGCTGAAGAGGAGGGAGGTTCAGAATACACCAAATGATAGAAAAGAAAGAATGCAGGGCTAAAAAAAAAAAAGCCCACTGCAGATCATCGCCAGTTAACTGGTTTCCCAGACAGAATTTAACTCATTCTAATTTGGCTTCCAGGAAGAATTCTGACACTCATAAATAAATGTCATTTGTCATAAGACTGGGACCTCAATGATCCAGCTCTGGAGAAATGACACTCTATCAAGCCGATTCTCTGCTGCCCATGGATTCAAAAGGACCTCCTGGCTCTGCCTGGGTCCACACTGCTCCTGGACCCTTGGCCCTAGGTGCTCTAGTTCAACAATTAGTCACAAGGAAGAAAGGGCAAAGGAAAGTGGTGACCGTGCAAAACCTCTGAAGGCACAACTGTGTGAAGCAACAGCATCAACCCTGGTCAAGTAGATGCAATCCTCACTTGGCATTCCAGCTGTTCCTCAATGAGCCCAAAGTCAAGCAGCAAAGAAATTCACACACGTGCGCGCGCATGCACGCACACACATTCACACACAGAGAGAGAGAGAGAGAGAGAATGAATGAGAATGTGAATGATGATAAAATACCAAAACTAGGTGAGTTTTTCAAATACCAACATTAGTGGGGAAAGAGGCCAAGGGACCAGACATCAACAGAAATAGGGAGCTAGCCCAGGACGTCAGTAGCAGAGATGGCATGAAGGAAAACAAAGATTACAGAAGAAAAAGAACCAACCTGGCAGCTTGCAAAGGAAGCAGCAGTGGGGGATGGCCCTAAAGCTAAAAGCAACATAGCTATATACACCACAGAATCCATAAGACCAATCCATACAGGATGGTTGCTGGGTTTGAGGTGTGGGAAATGAACTTAAAAATACCAGTTCCAGGCTGGGCCAAGTGGCTCAGGCCTGTAATTCCAGCACTTTGGGAGGCTGAGACAGGTGGATGACAAAGTCAGGAGTTCGAGATCAGCCTGACCAACATGGTGAAACCCTGTCTCTACTAACAGTACAAAAATTAGCCAGGTGTTATGGCATATTATGTAATCCCAGGTACTGAGGAGGCTGAGGCAGGAGAACCGCTTGAACCCAGGAGGCAGAGGTTGCCGTGAGCCAAGATCGTGCTATTGCACTCCAGCCTGGGTGACAGAGCAAAATTGTCTTTAAAAAAAAAAAAAAAAAAAAAATCATTTGATAGTAGTGGCATGTGCCTGTGGTCCCAGCTACTTGGAGGCTGCAGTGAGAGGATCACTTGAGCCTGGGAGGCAGGGGCTTGTAGAGAGCAGAGATTGAGCCACTGCACTCCAGCCTGGATAACAAGAGCGAAACTCCGTCTCAAAAAAAAAAAAACCAACAACAAACCCCAAAACAAACAAAAAACCCCATAAACCAAAAAAACCCCAAAGATCCACAAACTAGTTCCATAGGCAAGCACGATTTTCATAAAATCATTGATAGTTTTCTAAAGCAGAATAGTAAATACCTAAACAACTAAAATTGAGGGTTATGAAAGACACGACAAAAAAAACCTCATACAGGAAAGCATTTTAGAAGATCCTAGGTTTTCTCACTCTCAGTTATTCTACCCTAAGTTAAAAGCTGTGTATGAAAAACAAAGTCAATATTTCATGACAGTTACCTCTGATTCTACTGTGTCTTGTCCTTCTTTTGAACTTTTTCCACTCTTCCCTGCTTTTTGTGATTCCTGGGAAACATGAAGCAAAGTCAATTAGTCTTCTCACTTTTTAGACAGGTAAACATCAGACAAACCAAATGGAGTTTTAAAAACGATTGGCACAATTCTACCAGAGCTTTTGATAGTTTTAACCCACACCATTAGGAAATTCTTGATCATATTGTTTAGGAATCCAATAGAGCAATCCCCCTTTTCAGATTCCTTTCGTTTTATCTGCATTTGAGGTTGAAAACTTTAAGCAGAAAACAGATACATCTAATTTTATACAGCGCTTTCGGCATTTTGAAGATCCACATCACATTCTTTTCTTCCCTCCCACCCTAAACCCTATGAGTATTTCTGGGGTGATACCCAAACGCTACAGAGCTTCACCTGAAGCAGAAACATTCCCGCACCACCCCCCCACCCCCAAGCAAACGCAGCTCGCAGCCCTCACTGCCGCCGCCACCCAGGATAATAATATTGTTTTGAGAGCCCCAGAGCGTCCCTCCCGGGCGGCAGACAAATCCTTACCAGCGTTCAGCGGGGTCCCTTCCCGCTCGGTTTACCCCGTACAGGGGTCCCTCCCCAGGCGTCTACAGCCCACATCCCTGAAGCTCCTTCCCGGGAGACTGCGAGGCTGCGAACCCCCTCGGCGGCCGCACCTGCCCGCTCAGGCCCACCACGTGCTGTCGGGGGCGGGCGCCCCTCCAACCCCCTCCCACGGCCGCGCCTCCCTCCACGCCCGGCACCGGCCCGTCACGAAGGTCCCCGTGGCCCGGGCCTGCGCCCCGCGGCTCCGGCGCAATCCCTGGGCTCCCCGCCCCCACCAGTCGTGAGGGCGAGAGAAGCCCGGGGATGCCCGGCCCGGCCGCCCTCGGGGACGCGGTGCCCGCGGCGTCGGGCGGGGAGGCTGAGCCGGGGCCCGGGCGCAGGACCCCAGCGCTGCCGCGCCCTCCCCCGGAGGTCCCTCCGCCCCCGCCGTCCCGCGGCCGGGCCCGGACTCACTTTCTCCTTCTTGTTTTTATTCGGCATGGCTGGAGCGGGCCGCCGCCGCCGCCGCCCCTGCCTCCGCCTGCCCCCGCAGCAGCAGCGCCCCCGCCCCGGCCGTCGCGCCTCCACGGCCACGGCCGCCGCCGCCGCCGCCGCCGCCGCGGGACTGAATCGTTCGCTCGCTCTCGCTTCCCCTTTTCCAGGCTCCCAGAGGCTGCGGCAGCCGCGGCGGCGGCGGCGGCGGCGGCAGCGGCAGCGGCAGCGGCGTCTCTCCGCCCCTCTCCCGGCCGGCCCGCCCCGCCCCGCCCCGCCTCGCCCCGCCTCGCCCCGCCTCGCCCCGCCTCGCCCCGCCTCGCCCCGCCTCGCCTCGCCTCCGGCCGGCCGGCCGCCCCGCCCCGGGCCGCCCGCCCGCCCGCGCCCGGCCCCGCCTCCCCGCCCTCAGAGGCGCCCTGCCATTGGTCAACGAGCCCCCACGTGTCCTAACGCTCCCCGCTTCCCCGACTCTCTCCGCGCTGCCCGTTCACACCCCCGCCCTCCGTCACCAGTCGCCGCGCACCGGCATCGGGCTGCCCGAGTTCTCAGGACCCGGGCTGACGGCTGGGCCGAGCCGAGTGAGGGGAGGAAGCGTGTAGCTGCCACTGCGGTAACAGGGCCGTGGCCAGCTCAGAGCGTGAGACGTAGGAAATGCACATTTGAAATGTATGGCAGCAACTTCTGCCGCCGGCGAGGCGCGAACAGTGGCCTCTTGGTCTTGTCCCCTCACCGCCGCGGCTCTCGCTGCAGACAAGGGTGCCCCGTACGCTGTGCACTGAGGCGCACGGGTAGGCCCGGCAGCCAAGGGAGCGGTTCGCGGGCCTCCTCTGGGCCCCGCCTCCCTGCCGGCCCCTCCCCTCGACCGGTCCCTTCTCGCGATCAGCTCCTCCCCTCG